>NC_092734.1:14869374-15169374 GCF_047496885.1 Scyliorhinus torazame
AGAGAGAGACGAGAGAGAGCACTGGCGAACATGGTTCCGGCGAATCGGCTGGCGAGCTTCAGTTGTGGCGGTGAGGCCAGTGGGACTTCATTAAGTGAACCAATTATTGCGTTGCCTGTCTCATCGGGGCTGAGTGTCGGGAAGCTCGTGGGCCGTTCCCGCTCTCCACCTCACTTAGAAATCATTCCAGAGAATTGCACCCTATATAATTAAAGAATCATCGAATGATCATATCACAGGAAGAGACTATTTTTGTGCCAGCACTCTGCACCCCTACCTTTGTGCATTGTTTTATCAGGGAATTGAGAGTCCTTATTGAGATTCAGGGTCTGTAATTAAGAAAGCAAATGCAACGTTGTCATTTATCTCAAGAGGCTTGGAATATAAAAGCAGGGATGTACTTCTGAAGCTTTATAAAGCACTAGTTAGGCCCCATTTAGAATACTGTGAGCAATTTTGGGCCCCACGCCTCAGGAAGGACAGACTGGCACAGGAGCGGGTCCAGCGGAGATTCACACGGATGATCCCAGGAATGGTAGGCCTAACATACGATGAACGTCTGAGGATCCTGGGATTATATTCATTGGAGTTTAGGAGGTTGAGGGGAGATCTAATAGAAACTTACAAGATAATGAATGGCTTAGATAGGGGTGGATGTAGGGAAGTTGTTTCCATTAGCAGGGGAGACTAGGACCCGGGGGCACAGCCTTAGAATAAAAGGGAGTCACTTTAGAACAGAGATGAGGAGAAATTTCTTCAGCCAGAGAGTGGTGGGTCTGTGGAATTCATTGCCACAGAGGGCGGTGGAGGCCGGGACGTTGAGTGTCTTTAAGCCAGAAGTTGATAAATTCTTGATTTCTCGAGGAATTAAGGGCTATGGAGAGAGAGCGGGTAAATGGAGTTGAAATCAGCCATGATTGAATGGTGGAGGGGACTCGATGGGCCGAATGGCCTTACTTCCACTCCTATGTCTTAAGGTCTTATGGAATTGTGTTCTTTTGAACACCACAATTGAATCCACATTCTCAGGCAGTTCATTTCAGACTCTCACCACTCGGTGAGTAAAATAGTTTTCTTTCCATATCATCATTGCTGCTTTTGACAATCACCTTGAATCAGTGTCCTCCGGTTCGTCATCCTTCCAACAATGGGAGAAGTTTTCCCCCCTCATGATTTTGAACACTGTGACCACGGTCTTGGGAGAGGAATGAACAAAACAGAGGTTTAAGAACAAGCTCTGGAAGATAGATGGCGAAACGTTTATCCAACAGGTGAGGAGTGCTGAAAAGACAGGATGCACAGATCGGAATCGAATGAAGTTGGCTTAGCAAGCCATTCGGTTGCAAAAGATCATGGCAAAACTCTATCAAAATATATAGTCCTTATTCCGAGATTATATAAATGTAAGAGGTAGCATAGTGGTTAACAACAGTTGCTTCACAGCTCCAGGGTCCCAGGTTCGATTCCCGGCTGGGTCACTGTCTGTGCGGAGTCTGCACGTTCTCTCTGTGTCTGCATGGGTTTCCCCCGGGTGCTCCGGTTTCCTCCCACAGTCCAAAGATATGCGGGTTAGGTGATTGACCATGCTAAATTGCCCTTAGTGTCCAAAAAGGTTAAGTGGGGGTTACTGGGTTAGGGTAATACGTGGGCTTGAGTAGGGTGCTCTTTGTAAGAGCCAGTGTAGACTCGATGGGCCGAATGGCCTCCTTCTGCACTGTAAATTCTATGATTCTATGATAGTTAGAATGTGGGGGGGGATCAGTGGTGGATGTCACATGTCTTCTGTGATTCTCCAGCAGGTGAGAACTGTACCAGGGGGATTGGGAGATCACGCGTGACCAGTTGGCAATGAAAAATGTCAACGGGACAAGCAAGGTTGTTGTTCAGCAAACTGAAAGAGACAGATAGTGTTGTGAACAGTGGAGGGACAAAAAACAGAAGTTCTTCCTGTTCCCGCTGACCCACAAGAGAACAAAAGTCAAATGAAAGAAACCTGCTTCTCCAGGATATGTTTTCTGTTCCTGACAGATTTAGGCTCGTGGAGAAGCCAGGAGAGCTTGTCCAATTAGGTCTGGCGATTGATGAGTGGTTAGCACTGCTGCCTCACAGCGCCAGGGCCCCGGGTTCAATTCTGACCTCGGGTCCCCACATGGGGTTTGCACGTTCTCCCCCGAGTCTGCGTGGGTTTCCTCCCACAGTCCAAAGGTAAGCAGGGTTAGGTGGGTTGGCCTCGCTAAATTGCTCCTTTGTGTCCAGGGATGTGCAGGTTAGGGGTTATAAGAACAGGGTGGGTAAGTGGGCTTGGGTGGGAGTGTTGTTTTAGAGGCTCGATGCAGAGTCGATAGACTGAATGGCCTCCTTCTGCACTGTAGGGATTGTGTGAACTCCACAAGTCACCCAAGGCCGGAAACTGAACCCAGGTCCCTGGCGCTGTGAGGCAGCAGTGCTGACTCACAGGGAGATCGATTGACATGACCCCATGTGTCTTGTGAAGGTTATTATACAGGCTGACGTTTATCAACTGATTCTATATAGAATGTACATCACATGGATTCAATAAAGGCTGCGACCCTCCCGTCAGATAACTGGCCAGGCAGTGAAGACTGAATTCTAACCCATGTGTGTGTGTGTGTTCTTGTTTGGGAATGAAGTTTTAAAAGTTCTGAAATTCCAGGGTGTATTATAAAGACCTTTATAGAAAGATCTCCATTTAGGTGGTGCCTTTCCAGGACCTCAGGGTGGTCCCAAAGGGCATTGCAGCCAGTTAAGTACTTTGGGAAGCATAGTCACTGTTGTAATATGGGAAACGTTATGTTAGGCATGTTTATCTGAAGGGATCAGGTGACACCATCATTTAATCTTTCTTAGTTTATTTGAGTTCTAAGATAGCGATACTAGTTTCCAAAACACTGTCCTGGGCTACACCATCTTGTTTCGCTGTCTGGGTTTGTTTCTGTCACTGCTCGGGATTGCTTGCAATTATCCCAAGCCCTCTCGCCTTGTCCCCTTGAAGCATTTTGTTTTTGGGAGCCCAGTTGGCTGTGCAAGTGCCCCATATTACAAGCATCCTGGTTGGGGAGCCCATTGTCGACAGTTCCGCTCATCAGTCTTCCAGTGCCAAGAACTGTCCACAACAGAGTGTTACAGACTGACATATATGCTGAGGGATAAACGCATTAAAGCTTGAGGAAGCCACCACGGAGGCTCAATAGGAAAAGACCATCGTCTAAGGCCCTCCAACATAATGCACCAAAAAGGACAGGAACCCACCTAAAACCCCTCGGGCCGTATGCACCAGAGAATGATTAAAAATGTAAATATAATTCTTAGTGTAGTGAGGCACCTCAGAGTGCCAAGTCCAGTGTTGAAAAACATTGGACTGCGCTGCACTTCACTCAATGTCAAATTTGAACATTTCTTTAAAACATTTACGAATTTGGTATATTTTTCAAGGAAGGAAGATATTTGCAGCTCGCCCGTTCCATTTACATCAGCCCCGAAGCTCAGTTTTGGGGTGTACCGCAGCTCATCCTCGCGCAGTTGCAGGATCACCTTGTTCATCCAGCATGAACAAAGTTCAACCAGGCGACGTTGGAGATATTTTAGTGCTCCTCTGAGCTGCAGTACAGGAGACTGCGCTGAACACAAAAATAAGGGGAGGCCATTAATTCAGCTCCTCTATCCTTTTCATTCAATGAGGCCATGGTCTAACTCCATGTGGACCAATAGGCCTCCGTACCCAGGCCAAGAGCAGGCCGGGGTTGAGAACATAAGAAACAGGAGCAGGAGAAGACCACGTGGCTCATCGTGCCTGCTCTGCCATTCAATACCATCATGTCCCATCTCGGGCTTCATCCCCATTTTCCCGTCCACTTCACATATCCCTTAATTCCCTGAGGCAAGGGGCAGCACGGTGGCGCAGTGGGTTAGCCCTGCAGCCTCACGGCACCGAGGTCCCAGGTTCGATTCCGGCTCTGGGTCACTGTCCGTGTGGAGTTTGCACATTCTCCGTGTAAGTCATACGTTTTACCCATTTTAAACATTTGGGCATCTCCAGCGAAAGGGTGAAGTTCAGAATTGCCTCCACAGGGTGGAGGCACCAATGACAATCAGAAGACTTGTGAATCTTGCAGTTATATAGCCCCTTGCATCACCTCAGGTACTTTATAGCCAATTAAATGTTGTCAATGTGGAACGGCACCTCCGAGTGCAATTCTAAGATTGTTAATATAGGCATAAAAGTGAGGAGATGGGAACACAACATGACCAATTTAGGCACCAAGCAAAACTACATTTGTACAAATGAAAGAGTATTCATGGAGGGAAAACTGATTAAACGCAGCTTAGTGGCAGCGATGCAGGACCACCAGCTTTCTGGAGGTGCAAGGGGGCATCACAGACTTAGCACATTCCAGGAATAGCAGAATATTGAGCTGGAAGTCGGGTGTAGATTGTTGCACTCCTGTCTCCGGTCACCAAACGAACACTGCTTTTCCTTGTTTTACAATGAGGAAACAGGTTACCCGGTCAATATCACACAGTTGTTTGTACCCTACATTGAGCTGCTGTATCCTGCAACAGTGACTACACTTCAAAAGTCCTTAATCAGCTTAGAGATGTTAAGTGATTGTTTAAATTCCAGTCTTTCTTTACATCTGTTATATATTTGGAGAGGATATACCCTGAGTTCACATGGAATTGTGATAAGACAAAATGCAACGCCCTCTATCTCAGGAGAAATGCAGATCCTAAGATTAACTCATATTGTGCTGAATCATGGAAGACTTGATCAAACGCAGTTTTAAATTGGTTGCATAGTATTTATTTTTTATTTCATTTATATTTTTAGCAAATCAGATATTAGCCATTCTTACATGGGCCCCCACTTTCAGACAACCTTCTTCACCATCAGTAACAAACTCTGCAAATCTTCCTGAAGAATTAGAGGCAGGCATGGGCTGCTTCTGGACAGGTCAATGATGCTTCACGCAGCATGCCTGGACTGAAGGAGCAGGTCCACATTGGCTCACATTGATCACAAAAGGGGGCATCGAAACGGAGGATGTGACAATCTCGGTGCATGTTCCAATTCTGCAAACAGTGCAGCTTTTAAAAGCCATCCGCGCACTTGAGTGAAGAATGTTAGGAGACTGTAGGAGATACCTGCTATCTGTCAGAGTAGAACCTCTGAACAAGAAGGCACAATGAGGACAACCCAGTTGAATCTGCAGTGACGGTGGCAAGCAGCTTCAGAAAAAGCATTTATAAAAATACAGACCAATCTCCTCTCTTAAAAGTAAATTGTCTGAGTTCAATATCTCCGAGGCAACTACACGTGTGGCTTTAGATAGCGTGAACCTTTTACTTATTGAGAAACTCAAAGGGTGTAAATGACGGAAGGGGGTGGTGAGAGGGGGGGTGTGCACAGGGGAGAATTAATGACTCCTGATTGTCATAAAATGCTCTGGGATGTGAAAATATTCTTACTCAGAAACTTTAGCTTAATGATCATATCTGAAAATGCCGATAAAAACGGGGTTACATTTACAAGCCAATACAAAACAGAATAAATCAATTATGAGGAAGACACGGGAGCTCTTCATGCTTTGGCTTTTTTGGAGAATCCACATCCAGCATTCCGCCACCTCAGTGATTCCCATCCTTCTTAGTCATTTGAGCCGCACAGTTGCAACAGGAGCTTCCTGTAATCTCCAGAGCTGTCATCCTGGCAATAAAATGAACAAGAGGGACAATTGATGAGGAGGAAAAGTCGATGCCACGAGTGAATGTCCTATTTTATCACTGCTGGTTATACTGAATGGAAGGCCCGGAGTTTGTGCAATGGTTCGCTGATCAGCACAGAGATAGGTTCGATTCCTAGTGTCTGCCAAGTTGGCTGGCAGAGACTGCGCTGAACACAAAAATAAGGGGAGGCCATTAATTCAGCTCCTCTATCCTTTTCATTCAATGAGGCCATGGTCTAACTCCATGTGGACCAATAGGCCTCCGTACCCAGGCCAAGAGCAGGCCGGGGTTGAGAACATAAGAAACAGGAGCAGGAGAAGACCACGTGGCTCATCGTGCCTGCTCTGCCATTCAATACCATCATGTCCCATCTCGGGCTTCATCCCCATTTTCCCGTCCACTTCACATATCCCTTAATTCCCTGAGGCAAGGGGCAGCACGGTGGCGCAGTGGGTTAGCCCTGCAGCCTCACGGCGCCGAGGTCCCAGGTTCGATTCCGGCTCTGGGTCACTGTCCGTGTGGAGTTTGCACATTCTTCCCGTGTTTGCGTGGGTTTCACCCCCACAACCCAAAAAGATGTGCAGGCTGGGTGGATTGGCCTCGCTAAATTGCCCCTTAATTGGAAAAAATGAATTGGGTACTCTAAATTTAAAAGAAAAATTCCCTGAGACACCAAAAATCTGTCCATCCCAGCCTTAAATGTGTTCAGTGATGGAGCATCCACAGCCCTCTGGCGTACAGAATTCCAAAGAGGAAGCTATCTCTCAACATCCACTTTATCAGAGCCTGTCCAAATTTTGTAGGTTTCAATGAGATTACCTCCCATTCTTCCAAACTCCAGAGAATATAAACCCAATTTACTCAGCCTATCATCAGAGGGCAAATCTCTCCTCCCAGGTGCCAATCGAGTGAATCTTCACGCTATCACCTCCAGTGCGTGTAGTCCTTTTTGCAAATGTGGAGACCCCAAACTGCACACGGTACTCCAAGTGCAGTCTCACCAATACCCTGTACAGCTGGTTCCCACACTCGATTGTTGTCCAACTGACGGCCCATAAGGAATATTGAGACAAATAATACAAGGGGAACCTCTCTTCACCAAAGCTCCCCCATCCCCAAGCCCCCACAATATTGATTAGTCTTCCAGCCCTCATTACAAAGTTCCCACATTTGTTTCATATGTGGCCCACAGCCTGTGTTAGCTCTATCGAGCTTCCTCATGCTCTCATTCACCTCACACTTTAGCATCTTCTTCTATTCCTTTCTCCCTCATGTGTTTGACCAGGTTCACCGTAATGTACTATTTGCCTCAATACTCCTTGTGGTCTCAGGGGCTGGTTTAGCTCAGGGCTAAATCGCTGTCTTTGAAAGCAGACCAAGGCAGGCCAGCAGCACGGTTCAATTCCTGTACCAGCCTCCTCGAACAGGCGCTGGAATGTGGCGACTAGGGGCTTTTCACAGTAACTTTATTTGAAGCCTACTTGTGACAATAAGCGATTTTCATTTCATTTTTCATGTTCCATATTCTCACCACTCTCTTAGTAAAGAGGCTTCTCCTGCATTCCTTATTGGAACTCCTATCTTTGGTCGATCCCCCCCCCCCCCAAACATTCCCTGCACGCACCTGGGAACACTATGACCTGTAAATTGCCTCCAAGTTACCATCCTGACTTGGAGCTATATTTTTGTTCCTTCACGGTCTCTGGATAAAAATTACTTCTTAAGAGCACGGTGGGTGTACCTACACCACACAAACTACAGCGGTTCAACACCACCTTCTGGAGGGTAATTAGGGAAATAAATGCTGGCCTTGCCAGAGGCACCCACATCCCAAGAACAAGTAGAAACAGCAAGTGGAAACATCTTTTTCTTTCTTTTATAAATTTACAGTACCCAATTCTTTTTGTCCAAATGAGGGGCAATTTAGCCCGACCAATCCACCCACCCTGCACATCTTTTTGGGTTGTGGGGGTCAGACCCACGCAGACACTGGGAGAATGTGCAAACTCCACACGGGCAGTGACCTGGGTCCCGGATCGAACCCGGACCCTCGGCGCCTCGAGGCAGCAGTGCTAACCACTGCGCCACGGTGCCGCCCAAGTGGAAACATCTTCTTCCACGACTACACCATTACATCCTTCCATAATCCACCAGGTGGCCTAATGCCCTTGCGCTCTTGTAGAATTGCAAGCTATTACTGGGCTATGATTCCACAGGTACGTCCCCCATGCGTCCATTCTTCCCAGATGGGAAGTCGGCTGGTTATTCAACATTGGAAGACCTCGCCCGACATTCCCAACAGGACTCACTAGATAGCAATCGAGAGTGGGAGCACTAGCAGTTCTATTTATCTTTTCCCCCCCCCCTCTCCCTAACCTAGTCAGGTTAACCTAGCACAGAGTGGCAACAGTTGGGGGTGGCTGACTGTCCACGCTGAGCAAAGGCAAGGGCTGAGGCTGCCTGCGCTATCGCGGGTAAAAGCAAGAGATAAAAGGACCTTTGTCGAGGATTGCGTGCCTGCCCCGGATTGCGAATTGTTGAGAATAGTGCTGAGCAGTGAACGCAGAGCTGGAGAAACCTCCTCAATTCCGGCACTTGTTGCCTGAGCACCTATTACTGATAATCAGTGAAATGGGCATAGTTACCGCTATGAATGAGTACAGCGACTGGCCATACATCTTCTTGAACTCGGCCCGGATATCTAACATGTCAACCTCGCAACGAGATGCCATGATGCGAATCAGCGTTTTGTCATCTGTTCCCAAACCCTAAGTGGAAAAGAGGGAAGACTGACACATTAACATGCGAGATTCAAGAACCGTTCCTTCCTGATTAATCTTGTCACCCTGAAGGCTGAATCCTGGCTGTTTGATGCTCATTACCCATCACAGTTATTCCAAGTTCCTGCGTTGCCCAGTTCCTTTTGCCAGCTGCAATGATGCGACAGTCGCGGACAGGGCAGATCGTGATGCGCTATTCAACTGATGTCTCTTTTTAAACTACAGCACATGACGTCGGGTTTTCATACCTTTATTCAAAATCTCATCTACACCGATCATAACGTGACAACTTAAATTTCAGTGCCAGTGCGATGCCCGGTAACATAGGCCGCGTGTTCCGATGGACAGCAGTAAATTAAAGGGGTGTAGGTTAGGTTGATCTTAGATTAGCATAAATGGTCGGCACAACATCGTGGGGCTGAAGGGCCTGTACTGTGCTGTACTGTTCTGTGTTCCATGACTGGTGGATCGTATCAAACAGGATGTCCATTTGGTTGTTTGTTATAAGCCAAGTACTGACCATACGGAATTCAGGAAATAAGGCGCGATCTAACCAAAAAAAGAACCAGAGTCCGTCCTGTGCGGGATTCGGGGGGGTTGTTCCTACCTCAACGGCACTCTGTTGTGCCCGCCCGCAGCCCCCCCCCCCCCCCAAACAAGGCCACACTTCGTGTCATTGCCATTTTTAAATGGCATCCCGATCACTCGACTCCCCCTTGCAACCCCCCCCCCCCCAAACTTACCTATAAGGGGGCCCTTGAGTCGTGTCCCCCCCCCCACCCCCCCCCACCATTTCATACGGGCAGGCCATCCCACAGGCAAAATGCCAGCCTGGCACCCTGACAGTGCCACCTGGGCACCTTGGCACTGCCAGCCTGGCACCCTGACGGTGCCAGGCTGGGTGCCCTGGCAGTGCCAGGCTAGCACCTGGGTGGCACTGCCAGGGTGCCCAGGTGGTCCCAGGATCTACCAGCTGCACCCCATCCCGGTTCAGGCAGGACCCGGCCGATCAATCACAGCCATATCGAACTTTGGATGGGATTCTGCAATTGAACAGCACTTGTTGAACAACCCTGACTGTTAAGAATTACACAAACACGTTCCGGGTGCGGCGATGACCAGCTAAGTCGCACGTTTCGGCAGCTCCCGGTGGAACGGACTTTTGGGCTCTTGATAGGAGCCCCAACGGCAATTTTAACGGCTAAAAACACCGTGCGGTAAACCAGAAGGGTGTTCCCCCTGGACACGGATGGAAAAAGGAGAGGAAAGTGGCCGGATTGCAGCGGATCCTTTGGAACAACGGCAAGGAAGGCAAGCAGAAACCAAGATGGCGTCAGAAGGTGGCAGTTTCATATGGGGCCCTGAACAACAAGAGTTCTTGAAATGCTGCGTGGAGGAGATAAAAAAGGAAATGAAGAAAGAGTTGTTGGCCCCGATATTACAGGCGATTGAAGGGCTGAAAGAGGAACAAAAGACCCAGGAGCAGGAGCTTCGGGTCGTGAAGGCGAAAGCAGCCGAGAATGAGAACGATATACAGGGCCTGGTGGTGAAGTCGGAGATACAGGAGGCACACCAGAAACGATGTGTGGAGAGGTTGGAGGCACTGGAAAACAACGCAAGGAGGAACAACTTGAGGATTCTTGGCCTTCCTGAAGGTGTGGAGGGGGCGGACGTCGGGGCATATGTGAGCACGATGCTGCACTCGTTAATGGGAGCGGAGGCCCCGACGGGTCCGTTGGAGGTGGAGGGAGCATACCGAGTTATGGTGCGAGGATCGAGAGCAGGAGAAACTCCCAGAGCCATAGTGGTGAGATTCCTCCGTTTTAAGGATAGAGAAATGGTCCTTAGATGGGCGAAGAAAACTCGGTGCAGTAAATGGGAGATCGCGGTGATCCGCGTTTATCAAGATTGGAGTGCGGAGGTGGCGAGAAGGAGGGCGAGCTTTAATCGGGCCAAGGCGGGTACTTCACAAAAGGAAGATAAAATTTGGAATGCTGCAACCGGCAAGACTGTGGGTCACATATCAAGGGAGGCACCACTACTTTGAGACGGCGGATGAAGCGTGGACTTTTATTGTAGAAGAAAAATTGGAATGAGTGGATTATGAAAATGAACGTTTGGACAAAGTGGTGGGGCGAATGGGGGGGGGGCGAAGAGGGGTTTTATGTTTTAATCCTGCGGTATGGTAACTTTTCTTTCTCCCACAGGTGGTGATGGGGGGAGGTGGGGAGGGAGAGGAGATGGGGCGTTGGCCATGGGAGGAGGGGCCGAGGGAGAGGCGTGGGCTTGGTTCCCGCGCTATGATAATTATGGCGGGAATAGAGAAGCAGGAAGGAGGGGGCGTCGCACGGTGCGAGCCGTGATCACGGGGGGGAAGCCGAGGTCAGCCAGAGTTTGCTGACTTCTGGGAGCAACATGGGGGGAGTAATTACGCTAGCGGGGGGTCTAGCGGGGGGGGGTGGGAGGGGGGAATTACTGGGTTGCTGCTGCTGGGGAAAGGGGGGAGTGGGTACGGGAAAGGATGGGCGGGGGGGGGCACCGCCTGGGGGAGATACAGCTGCGTGGGAACTGGGTGAGAAGCTGGAAAAAGATGATGGCTAACCGGCAAGGGGGGGGGGGTGGGAAGCCCCCCAACTCGGCTGATCACGTGGAACGTGAGAGGGCTTAACGGGCCGATAAAGAGGGCACGAGTACTCGCACACCTTAAGAAACTTAAAGCAGATGTGGTTATGTTACAGGAAACGCACCTGAAACTGATAGACCAGGTTAGGCTGCGCAAAGGATGGGTGGGGCAGGTGTTCCATTCGGGGCTGGATGCGAAAAACAGGGGGGTGGCTATATTAGTGGGGAAGCGGGTAATGTTCGAGGCAAAGACTATAGTGGCGGATAACGGGGGCAGATACGTGATGGTGAGTGGCAAATTACAGGGAGAGATGGTGGTTTTGGTAAACGTGTATGCCCCGAACTGGGACGATGCCAACTTTATGAGGCGAATGCTAGGACGCATCCCGGACCTAGAGACGGGAAAGCTGATAATGGGGGGAGACTTTAACACGGTGTTGGAACCAAGGCTGGATAGGTCGAAGTCCAGGACTGGTAGGAGGCCGGCAGCAGCCAAGGTGCTTAAGGATTTTATGGAGCAGATGGGAGGGGTGGACCCGTGGAGATTCAGTAGACCTAGGAGTAAGGAGTTCTCGTTTTTCTCCTATGTCCATAAAGTCTATTCGCGCATAGACTTTTTTGTGTTGGGTAGGGCATTGATCCCGAGGGTGAGGGGAGCGGAATATACGGCTATAGCCATTTCGGATCATGCCCCACACTGGGTAGACTTGGAGATAGGGGAGGAAACAAGAGGGCGCCCACCCTGGAGAATGGACATGGGACTAATGGCGGATGAGGGGGTGTGCCTAAGGGTGAGGGGATGCATTGAAAAGTACTTGGAACTCAATGACAATGGGGAGGTTCAGGTGGGAGTGGTCTGGGAGGCGTTGAAGGCGGTGGTGAGGGGGGAGCTGATATCAATAAGGACACATAAAGGGAAGCAGGAGAGTAAGGAACGGGAGCGGTTGCTGCAAGAACTTTTGAGGGTGGACAGACAATATGCGGAAGCACCGGAGGAGGGACTGTACAGGGAAAGGCAAAGGCTGCATGTGGAATTTGACTTGCTGACTACAGGCACTGCAGAGGCACAATGGAGGAAGGCGCAGGGTGTACAGTATCAATATGGAGAGAAGGCGAGCAGATTGCTGGCACACCAATTGAGGAAAAGGGGAGCAGCGAGGGAAATAGGGGGGGTGAGGGACGAGGAAGGAGAGACGGAGCGGGGAGCGGAGAGAGTGAATGAAGTGTTCAAGACATTTTATAAAAAATTGTATGAAGCTCAACCCCCGGATGGGAGGGAGAGAATGATGGATTTTTTGGATCGGCTGGAAATTCCCAAGGTGGAAGAGCAGGAAAGGGTGGGACTGGGAGCACAGATCACGGTAGAAGAAGTGGTGAAAGGAATTAGGAACATGCAGACGGGAAAGGCCCCGGGACCGGACTGATTCCCAGTTGAATTTTACAGAAAATATTTGGACTTGCTCGCCCCGCTACTGACGAGGACCTTTAACGAGGCAAAGGAAAGGGGACAACTGCCCCCGACTATGTCAGAAGCAACGATATCGCTTCTCTTAAAGAAGGAAAAGGATCCGCTACAATGCGGGTCCAACAGACCAATTTCCCTCCTAAATGTGGATGCCAAGGTCCTGGCCAAGGTAATGGCAATGAGAATAGAGGAATGTGTCCCGGGGGTGGTTCATGAGGACCAAACTGGGTTTGTGAAGGGGAGACAGCTGAACACGAATATACGGAGGCTGTTAGGGGTAATGATGATGGCCCCACCAGAGGGTGAAACGGAGATAGTAGTGGCGATGGATGCCGAGAAAGCATTTGATAGAGTGGAATGGGATTATCTGTGGGAGGTGTTGAGGAGATTTGGTTTTGGAGAGGGGTATGTTAGATGGGTGCAGCTGTTGTATAGGGCCCCAGTGGCGAGTGTGGTCACAAATGGACGGGGATCGGCATATTTTCGGCTCCATAGAGGGACAAGGCAGGGATGTCCTCTGTCCCCATTACTGTTTGCACTGGCGATTGAGCCCCTGGCGATAGCGCTGAGAGGTTCCAAGAGATGGAGGGGAATACTTAGGGGAGGAGAAGAACACCGGGTATCTTTATATGCGGATGATCTGCTACTATATGTGGCGGATCCAGCGGAGGGGATGCCAGAAATAATGCGGATACTTGGGGAGTTTGGGGATTTTTCAGGGTATAAATTGAACATGGGGAAGAGTGAGCTGTTTGTGGTGCATCCAGGGGAGCAGAGTAAAGAAATAGAAGACCTACCGTTGAGGAAGGTAACAAGAGACTTTCGTTACCTGGGGATCCAGATAGCTAAGAATTGGGGCACATTGCACAGGCTAAATTTGACGCGGTTGGTGGAACAGATGGAGGAAGATTTCAAGAGATGGGATATGGTAGCACTGTCAATGGCAGGGAGGGTGCAGGCGGTTAAGATGGTGGTCCTCCCGAGATTCCTCTTTGTGTTTCAGTGCCTCCCGGTGGTGATCACGAAGGCTTTTTTCAAAAGGATAGAAAAGAGTATCATGGGTTTTGTTTGGGCCGGGAAGACTCCGAGAGTGAGGAAGGGATTCTTACAGCGTAGTAGGGATGGGGGGGGCTGGCACTACCGAGCCTAAGTGAGTATTATTGGGCCGCTAATATTTCAATGGTGAGTAAGTGGATGGGAGAGGAGGAAGGAGCGGCGTGGAAGAGATTAGAGAGGGCGTCCTGTAGGGGGACCAGCCTGCAGGCTATGGTGACAGCCCCATTGCCGTTCTCACCGAGGAACTATACCACGAGTTCGGTGGTAGCTACACTGAAGATTTGGGGACAGTGGAGACGACATAGGGGAAAGACCGGAGCATTGGGGGGGGTCCCCGATAAGAAACAACCATAGGTTTGCCCCGGGGGGAATGGATGGGGGATATGGAATGTGGCAAAGAGCAGGAATAACGCAATTGAAAGATCTATTTGTGGATGGGAAGTTCGCGAGTCTGGGAGCGCTGACCGAGAAATATGGGTTGCCCCAAGGGAATGCATTCAGGTACATGCAATTGAGGGCTTTTGCGAGGCAACAGGTGAGGGAATTCCCGCAGCTCCCGACACAAGAGGTGCAGGACAGAGTCATCTCAAAGAAATGGGTGGGGGATGGTAAGGTGTCGATATATATAGGGAAATGAGGGACGGAGGGGAGACTATGGTGGACGAACTAAAAGGGAAATGGGAAGAAGAGCTAGGTGAGGAGATCGAGGAGGGGCTGTGGGCAGATGCCCTAAACAGGGTCCTCGTGCGCCAGGCTAAGCCTGATTCAGTTTAAGGTATTACACAGGGCACATATGACTGGAACACGGCTCAGTAAATTTTTTGGGGTGGAGGATAGGTGTGCGAGGTGCTCGAGAAGCCCAGCGAATCATACCCATATGTTTTGGTCATGCCCGGCACTACAGGGGTTTTGGATGGGGGTGACAAAGGTGCTTTCGAAAGTAGTAGGAGTCCGGGTCGAACCAAGCTGGGGGTTGGCTATATTTGGGGTTGCACAAGAGCCGGGAGTGCAGGAGGCGAGAGAGGCCGATGTTTTGGCCTTTGCGTCCCTAGTAGCCCGGCGCAGGATATTGCTAATGTGGAAAGAAGCCAAGCCCCCGGGGGTGGAGACCTGGATAAATGATATGGCGGGGTTCATAAAGTTAGAGCGGATTAAGTTCGTCCTAAGGGGGTCGGCTCAAGGGTTCACCAGGCGGTGGCAACCGTTCGTCGAATATCTTGCGGAAAGTTAGATGGGGGAAAAAGAAGGCAGCAGCAGCAGCCCAGGACTTGGGGGGGGGGGGGGGGGGGGGGGGGGGGGGGGGGGGGGATGGGGGGGTGATGGGGGGTGGCCTGAGACAAGGCAGTTGCCAATTAGGGCTAGTTTTTATTTTTGTTATTTAATATTTATTTATTTGTTGTTTTTTTTTTCTTGTTTAAATAAAAAAGGTCATTATTATTTGTACTGTTATAATGTTGTGTAAAGGATGCACGGTGTATTGTGTTGGTTGACCAAAAATTTTCAATAAAATATTTATTAAAAAAAAAAAGAATTACACAAACACCAATTTAAGATCAGTCAGCATGGCTATATGGCTCACTATGTGCAATTTCTATAAGCTACATATATTCATACATGTACAAGAATTGCAGCTTTATTGATACAAACAATAGCATGGAGGACAGTGAATTTGCAATGCCAACACCTTGACTAGAGTTGACCTGCAACCAATCAGCACTCCTTTCCTCATGCAGTTGCTCCCTATGAGATTTGGCATTCTTGCATCTGTCCTGACAAGTACAAGACAAAAAGCTTTGACAGGAAGTTTATTTGGTCAGCAATGCTCAAGTTCTACATTACCAAGGGACTACAATTTAAATTGCAAGCTAATTTTTGTTTGTTCAGATTTCATGTTGGTGGCGTCCACTCAGCTGGACTGTACTCCGGGGGCAACCCAATGGCTAATTAGTATGGGCGACTGAAGCTTTTCCTTCTCTGCAAAATCCCTTCTCTGAAAGGTGACTGACATGATCAGAGGACCCTCAGAAAATTAGCCTGACAATGAGGAATAGCAATACGTTGCCGAAACTGGTCGGATATTGTTGAGTTCAACAACTTTAAGCTGTGACCTTTCTCCACCATATTAACCCTTTAAAAAAATCTCATACATTTTTCAGTCCCAAGGCACAAAGCTTCCCTGCTCCCTCTTCCCCACCAGGTCTTCTGCCATTGTTCTCAACTTAGCTACATTTTGTTGTCATCTCTCCCAGCTCTCACTAGTCACTGTCCTAGATGTTGCACCTCTCTTACTCAGTATAATATCCAACATATTTCCCTCTTTTAGTTCCGGTGAACAGTCAAACAAACTCAAAATATTGACTCGGTTTTCTCTCCCTACAGATGCTGCCACACCGGCTGGGTTTCCCCAGCATTTTCTGTTTTTGTTTGGACATTTTACGGAGGAGACAGAGAGAAGCTGAGATTTTTTTTTAATAGCCCTAACACTAACCACCCCTTTAGGCTGCCAAGATCCACCTTGTGTTTCCAGTATTTTCTCTTTTAGTTCCGCCAAGTTCCGCCTGTGAATTGGTTCCCCCCAGCATGAATGGCCCGAAGCACACAGGGGAGGGGAAAATTTAATTGGGAAAAATAGCTTTGACTTATATTCCGACACGATTTTTCCTGCCCTTTCCGCTCCGCCCTGAAAACATTTGCTTATCTTCCAGCTTTCAGTTCCGACCAGATATTTGCTTTCAAAATACTCAGCTTTGCTCTTTATAAATGCCGAAGTGAATTGGGACAAGGCGCTTTCCACTGGTCAGTTATTCCAACTTGGGGAGGATTTCGAGCTTTGGGCCCAGCTGGCTAACTACCTGGCAGCCAACGGTGGCACAATAGGAATGGGAGGGGGGGGGGGGGTGTACAAGAGGCTAGGGTTGGGGGTTCCTGGAGGATTGAAGGAATGGGGGGGGGGGGTTGCACAAGAGGCTAGAGTTGGGGGTTCCTGGAGGGCTGAAGAGCAGACAGGGAGATGTTGCTGAAAACAGCGGGACTGGGGGCCTGAAGTGCATATGTTTTAATGCAAGACGTATTACGGGTAAGGCAGATGAACTTAGAGCTTGGATTAGTACTTGGAACTATGATGTTGTCGCCATTACGGAGACCTGGTTGAGGGAAGGACAGGATTGTCAGCTAAACATTCCAGGATTTAGATGTTTCAGGCGGGATAGAGGGGGATGTAAAAGGGGTGGTGGAGTTGCGCTACTGGTTAGGGAGAATATCACAGCTGTACAACGGGTGGACACCTCAGAGGGCAGCGAGGCTCTATGGGTAGAGATAAGGAATAAGAAGAGTGCAGTCACAATGTTGGGGGTTTACTACAGGCCTCCCAACAGCCAGCGGGAGATAGAGGAGCAGATAGGTAGACAGATTTTGGAAAGGAGTAAAAGCAACAGGGTTGTTGTGATGGGAGACTTTAACTTCCCCAATATTGACTGGGACTCACTTAGTGCTAGGAGCTTGGACGGGGCAGGGTTTGTAAGGAGCATCCAGGAGGGCTTCTTAAAACAATATGTAGATAGTCCAACTAGGGAAGGGGCGGTACTGGACCTGGTATTGGGGAATGAGCCCGGCCAGGTGGTAGAAGTTTCAGTAGGGGAGCATTTCGGGAACAGTGACCACAATTCAGTAAGTTTTAAAGTGCTGGTGGACAAGGATAAGAGTGGTCCTAGGGTGAATGTGCTAAATTGGGGGAAGGCTAATTCTAACAATATTAGGCGGGAACTGAAGAACCTAGATTGGGGCGGATATTTGAGGGTAAATCAACATCTGACATGTGGGAGACTTTCAAGTGTCAGTTGAAAGGAATTCAGGACCGTCATGTTCCTGTGCGGAAGAAGGATAAATACGGCAGAGTTCAGGAACCTTGGATAACAAGAGATATTGTAGGCCTCATCAAAAAGAAAAAGTAGGCAGTTGTCAGGGCTAGAAGGCTGGGAACAGACAAAGCCTGTGTGGAATATAAGGAAAGTAGGAAGGAACTTAAGCAAGGAGTCAGGAGGGCTAAAAGGGGTCACGAAAAGTCATTGGCAGATAGGGTTAAGGAAATCCCAAGGCTTTTTACACGTACATAAAAAGCAAGAGTGTAGCCAGGGAAAGGGTTGGCCCACTGAAGGACAGGCAAGGGAATCTATGTGTGGAGCCAGAGGAAATGGGCGAGGTACTAAATGAATACTTTGCATCAGTATTCACCAAAAAGAAGGAATTGGTGGATGTTGAGTCTGGAGAAGGGTGTGTAGATAACATTGAGATCACATTGGGTCACATTGAGATCCAAAAAGATGAGGTGTTGGGCGTCTTGAAAAATATTAAGGTAGATAAGTCCCCAGGGCCTGATGGGATCTACCCCAGAATACTGAAGGAGGCTAGAGGGGAAATTGCTGAGGCCTTGACAGAAATCTTTGGATCCTCACGGTCTTCTGGTGATGTCCCGGAGGACTGGAGAATAGCCAATGTTGTTCCTTTGTTTAAGAAGGGTAGCAAGGATAATCCAGGGAACTACAGGCCGATGAGCTTTACGCCAGTGGTAGGGAAATTACTGGAGAGAATTCTTCGAGACAGGATCTACTCCCATTTGGAAGCAAATGGACCTATTAGCGAGATGCAGCACTGTTTTCTGAAGGGGAGGTCGTGTCTCACTAACTTGATAAAGGTTTTTCGAGGAGGTCACAAAGATGATTTATGCAGGTAGGGCAGTGGATGTTGTCTATATGGACTTCAGTAAGGCCTTTGACAAGGTCCCTCATGGCAGACTGGTACAAAAGGTGATGTCACATGGGATCAGGGGTGAGCTGGCAAGATGGATACAGAACTGGCTAGGTCATAGAAGGCAGAGAGTAGCAATGGAAGGGTGCTTTTCTGATTGGAGGGCTGTGACATGTGGTGTTCTGCAGGGATCAGTGCTGGGACCTTTGCTGTTCGTAGTATATATAAATGATTTGGAGAAAAATGTAACTGGTCTGATTAGTAAGTTTGGAGATGACACAAAGGTTGGTGGAATTGCGGATAGCAATGAGGACTGTCAGAGGATACAGCAGGATTTAGATCGTTTGGAGACTTGGGCGGAGAGATGGCAGATGGAGTTTAATCCGGACAAATGTGAAGTAATGCATTTTGGAAGGTCTAATGCAGGTAGGGAATATACAATGAATGGTAGAACCCTCAAGAGTATTGACAGTCAGAGAGATCTAGGTGTACAGGTCCACCGGTCACTGAAAGGGGCAACACAGGTGGAGAAGGTAGTCAAGAAGGCATACGCATTGGCCGGGGCATTGAATATACAAATTGGCAAGTCATGTTGCAGCTGTATAGAACCTTAGTTAGGCCACACTTGGAGTATAGTGTTCAATTCTGGTCGCCACACTACCAGAAGGATGTGGAGGCTTTAGAGAGGGTGCAGAAGAGATTTACCAGGATGTTGCCTGGTATGGAGGGCATTAGCTATGAGGAGAGGTTGAATAAACTCGGTTTGTTCTCACTGGAACGACGGAGGTTGAGGGGCGACCTGATAGAGGTCTATAAAATGATGAGGGGCATAGACAGAGTGGATAGTCAGAGGCTTTTTCCCAGCATAGAGGGGTCAATTATTAGGGGGCATAGGTTTAAGGTGCGATGGGCAAGGTTTAGAGGAGATGTACGAGGCAAGTTTTTTTACACAGAGGGTAGTGGGTGCCTCGAACCCGCTGCCGGAGGTGGTGGTGGAAGCAGGGACGATAGTGTCATTTAAGGGGCATCTTGACAAATACATGAATAGGATGGGAATAGAGGGATACGGACCCCAGAAGTGTGGAAGATTTTAGTTTAGACGGGCAGCATGGTCGGCGCAGGCTTGGAGGGCCGAAGGGCCTGTTCCTGTGCTGTACTTTTCTTTGTTCTTTGATGTGAATTTAAAATTTGGGTAAAGAAAACGCATATATTATTCAAAGGTATTTCCTTCACATCTTTGTGTCGTACTTCTTTTCTCTTCCTAACTTCAAGAACCCGTGGTTCAAACACCCTACTCTGGTTGAGAAGTCAGTGCTCCATAGGCCTCAGCTGGATCTGTGTTGAAACTCGCTGTGAGAAGCACAGTTTTCCCTCCCCCTCCAGAGAAGCAAACAAATAGCTTCCACGCTGCACAGCTGGTCAATGGCCTAACCCAGTTTTAGCACTGATAACATTGGGATTCGCATACAGTGCGTTACTGCCTGTGAATTAAATTGAGCATTGAAGTCCGCCATACAGGCTGGAACAGCTGGAAAGATTTACTGCGTCAAACCCCAGCCATGCTGAATACTGCACACAACTGTTATGGGCCAGGGGTTAGAGAACCCCAAAGTGTATCATGGAGTTCATCTGACCCACAACTTTTAATAGATTGTGGTATGGGGAGCACACGACCCACTCTACAGGTGTGGTACAGCAGAAATGGAAAAGTATTTTTTAAAGCAAAACAATGTTTATTCTATGAACTCACGTTAACCTTTTTAAAACACAGAGTGAACATCTTAGCGACCATTCATTCAAATACAACCCCCAAAGAATACAACACCAAGTAATCCTTTAAGCTTTCCTTTTAACATCCATAAGACATAAAACACCTTTTACCAGAAACACATCAGGTTAAAGTCACTATTGTTATTAGTTTTAAATCACCTGGATCGATTTACAGTCTTTAGATTACAGAGAGAGACTCTAATACACCTGCTGGCTGTGACTGCAGCTATCCAGCTCTGAAAACGAAATTAAACCCACCCTCCAGCAAACGGCCTAAAACGAAAGTAAAAAAGCTGACAGGCAGCCCAGCTCCACCCACTCTCTGACATCACTGCAGTAATAAACACCCATTTCTTAAAGGTACTCTCACTACAGATATTTATATACACACTCATTTATAAACACCCATTTCTTCAAGGTACTCTCACTACAGATATTTATATACACACCCATTTATAAACACCCATTTCTTCAAGGTACTCTCACTACAGATATTTATATACACACCCATTTATAAACACCCATTTCTTCAAGGTACTCTCACATGACACAACTAAAACAAAGGACGTAAAAACATAAAGGAGTGAGCGGGTGAAGTATCGGCACCATACTTCAATATTGCAAAGCAGTTTGAGAGCGAGAGAATCAATCATATCAATCAAAGAAGGAGCGGACAATCAGTATGGATGTTATATGAACGCAACCTCACCCATCCAAGCAAAATAAATAATGGCATCAAACTTTACCTTCATCGACTTGTAGAGTCTTTCAGCGAAGAAGGCAGGAGTATTTCTCAGGCATTTCACTATGAAATGAATATTAGTTGCATATTAGTCATTGCCAGTACATGGATTATACCATAGCAGAATCATTTATAATAATAATAATCTTTATTATTGTCACAAGTAGGCTTACATTAACACTGCAATGAAGTTACTGTGAAAATTCCCTAGTCGCCACATTCCGGCGCCAGTTCGGGTACGCGGAGGGAGAATTCAGAATGTCCAATTCACCTAACAGCACGTCTTTCGGGACTTGTGGGAGGAAATCGGAGCACCCGGAGGAAACCCACGCAGACACGGGGAGAATGTGCAGACTCCGCACAGACAGTGACCCAAGTCGGGAATTGAACCTGGGTCCCTGGAGCTGTGAAGCAACAGTGCTAACCCGCTGTGCTACCATGCCGCCCAAACATAAACAAACAAGAACACGGGTGACACAGTGGTTAGCACTGCTGCCTCACAGAACCGGGTTCGATTCCCGGCTTGGGTCACGTCTGTGCGGAGACTGCACGTTCTCCCAGTGTGTGCACGTGGGTTTCCTCCGGGTGCTCCGCTTTCCTCCCACAGTCCAAAGATGTGCAGGTTAGGCGGATTGGCCATGGTAAATTGTCCTTTAGTATCCAGGGATATTTGGGTTAAGTGTGGTTAACAGGGAGAGGTTGGGAGCTGGGTTACAGCTATTGAGACGAGTGGCCTCCTTCTGCACTGGAGGGAATATATGATTCTGTGAACACAGTTCAAGTTAGAAATCAAGATTCTCTGCAGCAACCAGGTATTAACGTAACTCTTTTATAACTCTGGCCATTGACAGAGAATAGAATGCATCTCTCAAGAGGAACGGGCTAAAACATTTGGAGGGCATGTGGAAATGTTTGAAAGTTCTGGAGGGTGTGGAGAATTGCTCATGATGTCCAATGTTCGACAAGCTACGCCAATACTTCTGAAAGAAGAGAAACATTGATCACGATTGAGGAGACCCAACTGTGCTCGAGTACAGGAAGCATGTCGTCATGCTGCACCTGGCAATTAAGTATTTGCTCCGCGATCCCTTGCATACAGCTCATGCCCAGCTTTAACCAGGTAAAAGAGCTCTCGATGTTAATCGTGGTAAACCTGAATGCCCTTTTTGTTGAGATTAGCATAGAGAGCTGTTCCTTCTAACAGACTATTAAGAGGCTCCGCACACAGAAATCCTCATCCTTATGTACAAGCCCCACTGTACCCCACCTTTACACTCTCGGGTCTGTGAGTCTGGTCTATGGTATGTGTCCACAGCCATTATTTCATCATCAATGATAAAACCTTCAGCCATCTTGTTTGTGCACACTGGTAATTTCTCACAAGGCCCCATTGATTTGCTAGGCCTCTCTCACTAGAGGCCTCCTTTACATCTGTGCTTTCAGCCATCCCTGCTATCACTTTTCTCAATGCTCCAGTTTTTTTTAAATCTACTTGTCATTATCACCAAGGTGCTTCTGGGAGCTTGCTATGTGTAAATTGGCTGTCTCATTTCCTATGTCACAGCAGTGAAAAATTATTTAGTTGGCTGGAAAACACTTTTTGAGGCAGTCTGTGGCTGTGAAAGGCACTAGACAAAATATATATGAGAGAGGGTCTCAGAGGGGAAAAGCTGGGGAAGGAGCAGTTTACAAAAGAAAAAAGACAAAAATAATCTGGAATAAAACCCCTCAAATTCTGACTATCATAGATTATCATAGAATTTACAGTGCAGAAGGAGACCATTCGGCCCATCGAGTCTGCACCGGCTCTTGGAAAGAGCACCCTACCCAAGGTCAACACCTCCACCCTATCCCCATAACCCAGTAACCCCACCCAACACTAAGGGCAATTTTGGACACTAAGGGCAATTTATCATGGCCAATCCACCAAACCTGCACATCTTTGGACTGTGGGAGGAAACCGGAGCACCCGGAGGAAACCCACTCACACACGGGGAGGATGTACAGACTCCGCACAGACAGTGACCCAAGCCGGAATCGAACCTGGGACCCTTGGAGCTGTGAAGCAATTGTGCTATCCACAATGCTACCGTGCTGCCCACGGTAATCTAATCCAATACCACTCGTTAAAGCAGCTTTACTTTTATAAGATAGCAATGGGATTGTGAAGAGGGCTGTTAGAAATGCAATCGTGGGGCAGCACGGTGGCGCAGTGGGTTAGCCCTGTGGCCTCACGGCGCCGAGGTCCCCGGTTTGATCCCGGCTCTGGGTCACTGTCCGTGTGGAGTTTGCACATTCTCCCCGTGTTTGCGTGGGTTTCGCTCCCACAACCCAAAGATATGCAGGGTAGGTGGATTGGCCGCGCTAAATTGCCCCTTAATTGGGAAAAAATGAATTGGGTACTCTAAATTTATTGAAAAAAAGAAAAAATGCAATCGTCGCCTCTACTGGTTTAGAAAGACTGCAGGTTTAAGGCACACCACTAGATGGAGAAGCTTGCCTGCTCAGGACACTCCACATTAACAGGGCGAGGAACCGAGTGGAGGGAAACTGTTATTTTGAGTGCAGATAATTCTAATACCCCTGTAGAAAACGGTTCGCCCTGCACTTTTCCATCAGCAGAGCTTGCTGCAGTAACTACTTCGAATTACAGGATGGATCAAAAGCGAGCTATTTGTCCCAACTGGCTTTTCTACTGCACAGAAGCCGGCTCCTACTCTAATTACTGATTCCAAATCGCAATCTTGCCCCTTCTCCCTCATCCCATCACCCCTTCAAACATGTCGATGCGACCTGCTTTAACTTGTCCATCAGGCAGGAAGCTCCACAGGTGCACTCTCCGCCCACTGCGCAGCGCAATGAGCCAGCTCGGCAGGCTGACTGTGGGAAAGATTCGCGCGCACAGCTGCAAGAGCACAGAACCCCGCCGGACTGTCAAACCTCGAACGTCACAGGCTCAGGAAAACGGTGCCACATTCCAAACCTTACGCTAGAACGGAGACTAGAACGAGAAAGTTGTGTTTGCCGGGGTTACCTAATGGACACCCTTGTAACAAAGCCCTTTCCCAGATAGCAAGACAGAGGGGCTATCCCATTGCAAGATGACAGTGTGCTGGATGGTTGCGTACTGTTATAACCCCACGGGAGTCATGGAGACGACCTGATTGATCTCCCCATAACGGAGTACAAGCCCCCCCCCCCCCCCCCCCCGAGGGGTGGAGGAGGCCCAACAGGGAGGCTCGTTAATTCCCCGAGCTAAAAGCCGGCCCAAGAAGGAGCCGGCATGTCAGGATGGTCCCGGCTGGGACTTGGGCTGTGGCTTAGTTGCTTTATTTCCAAGCTGTGTGTAGGAAATAAACTACTTTTGACTCACCTTTTCGGGACTCCTCACTGACTACAACACAGACAAATATCACCAACAGCAATCTTTAGCCGTTCAAGAGGCTGCCGGGTCAGGCAACTGGTTGAGAATCCTCAGGTGGAAATGATCCAGTTCTTTGCGGAATGGGAACTGGAGCGGGTGAACAGGAGAGAGGGTCGGAATATTAAACGTGTGAAGCTCGGCGGGTGCGCTGCAGCAACAGCATGAGGATCACTACAAGACCATGAGGGAAGCTGCGTGGAATGGGATCAACAAAACACCACACCCATTTTAACCAATAGGAGCTTTGCCCAGACACTGCAAACCAAATGTGTGGGCACACACGACATTTCAACCAGAAATTACTCTCCATGTGCTGCAATTTGGCAAATACTCTTTCACCATGAAGGGACTGCCCATTACACATGCACACACAAAGCGCTCATGCACAGGCACCAAAAAAGACAAACTTCACTGTACTAACCCACAAAAAGTCCGGAAGGCATCAAAGAAGGAAACACACGAGGAAAAAGCATCAGTATATAACATCCTGACACACTGATCTCCAATCCCAAACATGGAAAGCAGTCCATCTTCTTCCAAATGCTTATGCTATTGCGGCACCATTAATGGTTGCACTCAGCAAGTCCTGTATGGTCAGTTGCGAGTTCCATCGCACTTCTTCAATCTGACGCTAACAGTTCCCAAACAAACTATCTCATCAAAGCAGGACTCTGCAATTAAATCCCACCCCCCATCCCAACATAAATGGCAGCACTTCTGAACTCTGCAAAGCACAGCTAAAAGTTCTTTTGGCTGGGTCCAGTCATTGAAGATCTTCCTTCTCTACCTCACCAACCCGATAAAGACTATTTTCATTTCTTCATTCCTCTCCCCCCCCCCCCCCCCCCCCCCCCCCCCGTGGGACATGGGCGTCGCTGGCAAAGCCAGCATCTGTTGCCCATCCCTCATTGCCCTTCAACTGAATGGCTTTCTCGGCCATTTCAGAGGGCAGGTTAGAGTCGGCCACATTGCTGTGGATCTGGAGTCACATGCAGGCCAGACCGGGTAAGGATGGCAGATTTCCTTCCCTAAAGAACATGCTCTTTCGTACCTGTAAGAGGATATCAAGGGAACAGCATGTTAGCTATGGCAGTGTCTGTATATATGTATGTATATGATTACACTGGGATGTCTTACCCACTGCCAGCATGCCCCTTTCAAGATTTCCAGACATCTCTCGGCTGATTGTCTTCTCAATATCGTATTTACAAACCAGCCGATACTCCTCAAACACTGCAATAGAAAACAGAACATTCAGTCATTAAAAAGTCTCAATATTCTATTTCTGGAGGACAGACATTTCCTTTTGTATAATTTTTTCATCGAATATGGGCATCGCCAGCATTTGTCGCCCATTCCTAATTGCCCTCCAACTGAATATTTCAAGAGGGCAGCAAGGAATCACAGAATCCCGACAGGGCAGGGGGAGGCCATTTGGTCCAGCAGGCCAGCACCAGCCCTCCGAAAGAGTACCCTACCCACTCCCCCGCCCCAACCCCACAACCTTGGAACTCCCACCTATCCTTTGCCTCCGGGGTAATTTAGCACGGCCAATCCACCTAACCTGCACACCTTCTGGACTGTGGGAGGAAACCGGAGCACCCGGAGGTAACCCACCCAGACACGTGGAGAATCTGCAAACTCCACGCCATCACCCGAGGTCGGAATTGAATCCGGGGTCTCTGGCCATGTGAGGCAGCAGTGCTCACCATTGTGCCACCCCATTGCTGTGGGGGAAGGCATATGTCGGCCAGACCAGGTAAGGATGGCAGATTTCCTTCCCTAAAGGGCATGAGTTAACTAACAGGTTCACAAGTGGGGATAATTATCACAATCACCATTACTGGCGCTGGCTTTCAATTTTTGATTTACCCACTGAATTTAAATTCCATTAGCGGCTGGTGTGGAATTTGAGCCTGGAGTCTCTGGATTACTAGTCCACATTACAACTATGCCACCATTTTCCCCTTTAGCATTAATAATGGCCATTGACACATATCTTCAAACATATATCCCTCTGAAGGGATTTTACATGGGTAGACATTGAGAGGTTGTTTCCCCTGGCTGTGGAAGGGTCAACCATTGAGGACCGAGACAAGGAGAAAATTCTTCACTCAAGAAGGTCATGAATCTTTGGAAGTCCCAATCCAAGAGGGTTGTGACTGCTCCATAGTGGAGTATATTTAAGGCTGAGATAGATGCATTTTTAATCCCATCGGAATGACTATGGGGAGTGGGCGGGTAAGTGAAGCTATGGCAGTAGAGAGGTTCGAGAGACATGGCCTATTCCTGCTCCTATTTCTTATTTTCTTATCTACTGTTCGACACTCGATGGCTCAAGTTATACGATGGGGAAGGAATAATACAATATAATGTGAATAGAGCTGTCTGAGGATGTACAGAAAAAGTAATTCAGGACCAGCTTTCGTTCCAATGATGGTTTTCACAAGAAGTTTATTTATCACGACAGCAGCCAGGATGACCCAATTACCTGCTTTTAGGTGGGATCTGTTCCTTGCGCACAGGATGGCATTAAACTTCGACTCGTCTGTCCCCATACGCCCCTCTCCTGCATTATATAAATCCTGAGGTTAAGAAAGAACATTTTATTAGACCTTCAAAGTAAGAAACCACTTCACCATGAAAATCCCCAAATTCATTTCTGGTCTTGTTTTCAGAATTCCGGTTCGTTTCAATGCATCAAAATTTTGTCTGTACTTATTGGGGTGTTTATTGCTAACCTGTCAATTACTGGGGAAAGTGTAACGACAGACAGCAAAGTTAATTGAACCAGTTATGATTATCCTCGAGTGTTATGGATCAGAGAACGCCATTGGCTGGTGTAACGTCACATGTTACGCAATGACATCATTGGAGCGTTTTGCGGGTTTTTGTGGAGTTCATCATTGTCCCCTGTTTGAGCAACATATTGTAAATAAACCCCTTGCTCTATGTTATACGAACTCGACGTGAGCCACCTCGGATTCTCTCTCTTTGCGGTGACAACATCAAGGGTAGCAGCTTTCTTTCCCTAATCGATTCTGTTTGACATTTGGTTCAAGTGCCACACCGATGTGGTGGCCTTCTAACTGCAGATGGTTTAGAGCAGTTAAGATCAATCAACTCAGTCCAAGTACATCACTGCAGGAGTTCCTCAGGATAGTGTACAAAACCTGACCATCTTTAGCTGCTTCATCAATGACCCTCCCTCCAACATTTGGTCAGATGTGGGAATGTTCGCAGATGACTGCACAATGTTCAGCACCATTCGCGACTCCTCAGATACTGAAGCAGTCCATGTCCAAATGCAGCAAGACTTGGACAATATCTAGGCTTGGGCTGACAAACGGCAAGTAACATTCCCACCACACAAGTGCCAGGCAATGACCAGCTCCAACAAGAGAGAATCTAATCTAAGCATCACCCTTTGACATTCAATGGCATTACCATCACAGAATCCCCACTATCAACATCCTGGGGGTTACTAATGACCAGAAACTGAACTGCACTAGCCATATACTATGGCTACAAGTGCAGGTCAGAAGTTGAAATTCTATGGCGAATAGCTCACTTCCTGACCCCCCCCCCCCCCCAAAGCCTGTCCACCATCTACAAGGCACACGTCAGGAGTGTAATGGAATACTCTCCATTTGCCTGGATGAGCGCAGCTCCAACAACATTCAAGAAGCTTCACACCATTCAGGGCAAAGCAGCCCAATTGGTTGTCATCCCATCCACAAATATTCACTTCCTCCACCACCAATGCACAGTGGCAGCAGTGTGTACCATCCACAAGACGCATTGCAGGAACTCACCAAGGTCCCTTTGACACCTTCCAAACCCACGGGCGCTACCATCTAAAAGGACTTGGGCAGCAGACACAGGGGGACACCACCACTTGGAAGTTCCCCTCCAAGCCATTCGCGATCCTGACTTGGAAATATTTTGCCGTTCCTTCACTGTGGCTGGGTCAAAAACCTGCAACTCCCTCTCCAACAGCACTGGGGGTGTACCTACACCTCAAGGACTGCAGCGGTTCAAGAAGGCAGCTCACTACCCCGGGCAATTAGGGATGGGCAACAAATGTTGGCTGAGCCAGCGCCACATCCCATGAATGAATAAAAATACAGCAATGACTTCCTACGCAGTGGATCAGCAGGGATAAAAGGTGCTGGGCCCATCGACAGAAATTACAATGACAAAACTCAGGCATAAACCTGAGTTAGTTATTAGAATGTAGAAGTGCACCTTAGATTATTCTTTGTATAGTGCACTCAATAATGAATGCATGCAATCTTATTACTGGGGGGGGGGGGGGGGGGGGGGATCTATTCCCTGCAATCTCCAGCTGTTGGGAGTGTGGTTTTATTTCACATCTAATGGGACAACTCAGGATTGACATTCCACCTTTAATCAGCAGAGTCTGCCGACTAAAATGTCTTATTAAAACGAAGCTCCTCTCGTCTTTTAAAAAAAAAAGTAGTTTCTATAGCCAGGCCTAGAAAACTTGGCTGTAGTTTCTGGAAATACCTCTTATACACTCCATCCCCACCCCCCTCCCGCAACCCCCCTCCCTCCCGTCCCCTGCAAACCCCCATCCTGGCAAAACCAAAGCGGAGGAGGGAATACATTCAGGCAGATCTGTGCATTCAGAATTGGCTCTGGCTACATTCTTAGAGTGGGAGTGTCTGACTTGGAACTCTGCCAGACTTCCTGTTCCAAGGCTTGCTTTTAGCCCTGGAGGTTAGAGTCAGTTTCTCCAGAAAGCAGGCTATCCAGTCATGTTCTCCTTATGGCTGCACGGCCTCGAATGTTTTCGATGATACTGAACTCGGAAGTCTTTAAATATTCAGCCATTACTAAAGCCCGGGACCCTTTCCCCATGGCAATCAAATGAACCAGTCCTAGAACGGACTTGAAGACGCAGCCTTTATTGACATGATAAACATACTGCGGTGGCAGCCAAAGATATACTTGGCAGTGTTTCCGATCAGCTCTGATGTCCCTTATTGTTTCTCTTTGAAAAATGCAGTGAAGTTTCTGGCAACTGGCAGTTTGCTAGCTGGGACTTTTCACATTGAAAAACAATTAAACCTGGTATTTAAAAGGTTCACACTGCCTTAAAACATTCCAAGCAGATATCCCATGGCAATGCTCAGGGTTACAGCAGAGGCTCCGCCAATTAACAATGGGAGCAGTGTTCTATTATGTAACAATCCGAACATAGTATACTCCTCTTGTTGCGAAGGTGGATTTGACTTGGTTTGAGCTTTCCCCAAGGCCGCAAAGACTCAGTGAGGGAGGTTTCTGTAAATGTTTGCAAATTTCCTGCTCCAAGCCAATCTGCAAATTTCCCTCAACAGTAGCAAATTGATCTGTAATTGATACCTCGTTCCCCTGGCAGTGTCTGGCACTGGGTGGCATGGCCAGTGTGCCTGGTGCCGGGGGAGTACAAGGGTACCACCCTGCCTTATCCCTGACCAGCCAGGGGTCTCCAATGGCCTAGGAGACCCCATAGTGCCATTATGCCTTTGTGTGGACCAGTATGAAACGGCGCCCTGTTGAGGTCTCCCAGGCGCAGCCGTTGAGTACCGGGGCGGTGTCCGAGTATTTAAATGAGCCAGTGAGCTCATTTAAATATTCAGATGTGCCGAGGGTGAGATGCAGATCGTGCCGGCCTGACTGAGTCGGGTGACTCGAAATCGGCCCGGTGCGGAGCCCGATGTGGGGCTCTCACGCCATTCACATGGAGCCGGGTGCAATGGTGTCGCTCAATCGCACCCCCCAACCTTGCTTCTCTTACGGTCCGCTACCGCTTTAGTCTTGTTATAAAAATCCCACGTCTTAAATGTCCAAATCGAAAACATAAACCGTTTCCCAGGCCACTTGGGTAATGCATCGATTTGCTGCTTAGTGAGCAACGAGCAAACATTCACAAGGCAAACCCATAGGTTTCAACTGGACTAATGCAAACATTTTTTTTTGTCCCATTTACACAACTGATAACCGCAAGCAATACCTCTTATACACTCCATCCCCACCCCCCTCCCGCAAACCCAATAACCCAAAAGCAATAACGTGGCCTCCACAGCTCTTCATACAAGCCTGTGTAACCATGCAGATTTGAAAATTAAACTCAAAAGCAGGAGCGGCGTGGCAACCACATCACTGCGTACGGATACACTATATGAAGCTGAGACAGGAGACACCAAGGCCCATCACGTTGATGCTACCATCATGGCAACAACAACTGGGTCCTGACTGCTACCAGAATCCCACCACTGCCCATACCAATTAGGAATTTGGCAAGATGATTGATAACAGCATATTCTACTGCTGCTGTTCCTACAAAAGGTGGACTGCAGCGGTTGAAGATGGTGGCTTACCTTCTCAAGGACAATTAGGGATGGGCGATCATCCCATGAATGAAAAATTCTAAAAATCTCGACTTACTTGAGTGTCCTTTTTAACCAGCGTTATATCCACATGTTGGCTTTCATCTCGATTACCCTAGTGGAAAAAAGAATCAATGGTCATTTAAAAATACAGGGTTACTTTTGATTCATGCGTGTGTTACAGAGATATCCAGTTAGAACCATACTCTGGCTTTCAATCCAAATCCCATTAACTCTATGGTGGAGGGAGCAATGGCGAGAAGACCTGTAGAGCTGCTGTTTCAGACAGCAAAAACTCAATGGACTCATTGAAAGTAGACTGTGGAGTCCTACAAAATAATCCCATGAAAATCCCTCCATGGATAACATATGGTCCAAAATTAACATGTTTTTCCTTCTTCAAATAATCATTTCGCGTAATCATTTTTATATACCTGAAATTTTGCAAGGATGGATTCTATGAAAGTAATTATAATCCAGTCCCATGGTTTGCTCTCCAATTCCCCCTCCATCATGCTAATGATGCCTTTCCTGCCACCTCTTCTTGCTTTCAAAAGGTTTCATCTTTTCATCTCTTTGGATAACCCGATTTTACCTCTTCATTGCTCAATGTTTCAGCCATGGCGCCATTGTCGCACACTTCCCTTGAGTCAGGAGGTTGTGGGTTCAACGACCACTCCCATGAAACAGGCGGGGGCCTCTTAGCGACCCCATAGTGGCATGTGCTCACTTGGCAGGGGGGCTAATTCCCACGTCTGCCAGGGATGGCATTGTCCATGGGTGAGGTGTGGGAGACCCTCAATCTCACTTAGAAATCAGGGCACCCTTTCAAAACGGCGCCCTGATCTCAGAGGGGCCAGTCTCGCAGGCGCATTCAGCGCCCCACTGCTGAAGAAGTTTATTTAAAAAGATGCTATTTCCCCAATTAAGGGGCAATTTAATGTGGCCAATCCACCTACCCTGCACATCTTTGGGTTATGGGGGTGAGACCTGGTAAAACATGATTGAACCTTAAGCCATGTTTTACAGTCAAGACGCTTGTTCCACAGGTGTAATATCATATCGGTTCTGGTAAAGTTGTCGATGATGTATGTTATCTAGTCAGTCAGAGTGACACATGCACCACCTACCGGGGAGCGTGCTGAGAAAGGAAAGGAGGTTGAGGATACAGAGTTACTGCCAGTGTGGCAATGAAAGCAGAGCCCAGAATATTTAATCTTCCTGGGAGACACGGGGCTGGATTTTCTGGAGGTGAATCAGGCAGGCATCCAGTTCCAGTTCCAGTAATCAGTAAAATGGAGAGACAGGGGCCGGGATTCTCGGACCTCGCGCCGGGTTGGAGAATCCCCGGGGGGGGGGGGGGGACACACGAGAATCGCGCCCCGCCACCCCGGCTTCCCCATTCTTCGACGCTGATTCTCCCGCAGGATCGCCGCCGTGCCGGTCGGGGGCCGTTGAAAGCCCCCACCCAGGCGATTCTCCAGACTCCGACAGACTGACTGGCCGTCGAGTTCAGCCGAGTCCCACCGGCGGGGTTACTCAGGTCCCACACGGCGGGGGCCCCACGGTGGCCTGGCCCGTGATCGGGGCCTACCGATCGGCGGCCGGGCTGGTTCCATGGGGGCCTATGTTCCTCCGCGCCAGGTTCCTGTAGGGCTCCGCCATATTGCCCAGAGGCCGGCGCAGAGACGGCAACCCACGTGCACGCACGGAATCACGGTGGCCGCAGCGCACATGCGCGAACTCGCACCGGCCGTTCCACGCCGGCTGGAGCTTCGGGGACCACTCCGGCACCGACCTATCCCCATAGGAAGGGGAGCATTCCTCAATATTGGGGACCTTTGACGCCGGAGTGGTTGGCGCCGCTTTCCACACCGGCGTCGGAACTTAGCCGCGGGATTGGAGAACCCCGGTACTGCGCACAGCCGATTAATTTGGTGAAAAAGATTTGGTTCCATTTGGTCAACAATCCAAACATCGGGCGTCACGGTGGCACAGTGGTTAGCACTGCTGCCTCACAGTGTCAGGGACCCCAGTTCAATTCCGGCCTTGGGTGTGTGTGTGGAGTTTCATTTTCTCCCCGTGTCTGCGTGGTTTCCTCTGGGTGCTCATTAAATTGCTACATTAAACGTGCTATATAAATGCAAGTTGTTGTTATTGTAAATGAGTGCGCTCTGTGGACACAGCGAGAAATGAAAGCTGGAACATAACTGTTTCCATCGCCCTTAAGATTTACTATAAATTACCTGAACAAGCGAGACCAGCAGCCTTTCAAAGTGTCCAGATGTATCGCTTTTGATATCCTGTTCCAGGGTCTTTTTAAACTCTGCAAAGGAAGACAATCGTGGTCATTATTATACAGGGTCTTGGTCCATTTGTGACCTTTCACCAGGGAGGATTTAACGTTTCGGGTCGATGACCCTACATCAGAATGGCCACTAACCTTTTCTGACAAAGGGTCACCGATCGGAGACAATTACTCTTTTTTCCCCCCTCTCTGTCTCTCTCTCTCTCCACAGATGCAGCCCGGCCAGCTGAGCAGTTCCAGAGTTTTTGGTTTTATTTCTCACTGTGACACACTCAGCGACAGAAGCTGGGAAATCAGTTAACTCTGTGTCGCAGACTTGATAATCCCACCCCCAAACCAGACAGGTTTATGGCACCACTGAATTACTGATCAGGCTAGTTTATTTTATTTTATTGTTTTAAATTTAGAGTACCCAGTTCATTTTTTCCAATTAAGGAGCAATTGAAATGAAAATGAAAATCGCTTATTGTCACAAGTAGGCTTCAAATGAAGTTACTGTGATAAGCCCCTAGTCGCCACATTCCGCCGCCTGTTCGGGGAGGCTGGTACGGGAATTGAACCTGCACTGCTGGCCTTGGTCTGCTTTACAAGCCAGCTATTTAACCCACTGTGCTAAACAATTTAGCGTGGCCAATCCGCCTAGCCTGCACATCTTTGGGTTGTGGGGGTGAAACCCACGCAAGCACGGGGAGAATGTGCAAACTCCACACGGACAGTGACCCGGGGCCGGGATCAAACCTGGGACCTCGGCACCGTGAGGCTGCAGGGCTAACCCACTGCGCCTCAGTACTGCCAGTATTAACGGGACTGGAGGGACAGACCTACCACAAAGATTAAATGATCATAATGGAGGCAAGTAGGGGGAAGGCGGTGGTGCAATGGTAATGTCACCAGGCCAGTAATCTAGAGGCCCAGGCTAAGCCTCTGGGGACGAAGGTTCAAATCCCACTACGGCAGCTGGGAGGAATTTGAATTCCATTAATAAAAATCTGAAATATAAATCTAGTCTCATGAAAACTATCACCGATCGTCATAAAAGCCCATCTGGTTCACCCACGCCCATTAAGGAAGGAAATCTGCCATCCTGACTCCACAGCAAGACCTAGCTCTGCAGAAACTGCGGCAATTGAGATAAAGAGCAATTTGGATTTACCGAGTGATCTCGGACGGAACCGTTAGTAGAGGAAGATCAGCAAAGTGGGGCAATCAGAGGCGTGTCTTACATCAACTGCTTGCAACATGAAGCAAGCGGCCAAAGAAAAGGAACAACATCAGCTGGGTGGAGCTGCTGTTAGCCAGAAAATTGGATGTGGCACCAAAAATTATTGAAATATTTAACAAGTTCATGTCTGAAATCACCTTGCGACGGTGCAATAGAATCTGTTCTACCCTTCTTTTAAATAAATGAATGTGATTCGTCAACACAGGGGGATGAATGAGAATAATCGAGTTGGGAGTATTCCACCTTTCTAACTTTAGATGTAATATTGGTCAGACAACAATGTTTCTGAAATGTATAAGAGCCAATTTGTGCAATTGGTTAAGATATTGGATATGTATCTTTGGAATCTGGGCTTTAATTCAATCAACATACATTAGTCCAGGGTCCCTGCAGCCTCAGTGAGGTTGCAATCATACGACAAGACTTGCATTAATCCTTCTATTGATATTTCCATCCTGTATTAGCATCATGATTCAGAATACATTTCCTGAAAAGTGGTGTGATGGAAGCAAATACAGTAACAACCTTCAAAAAGGGAATTGGATGGGTGGTTGGGGGGTGTTGTGGGCAAGGGTCTGTGTGGTAGTCACCACTGATGTATATATTGAATATATAGGTTGATATAGGTGCTTTACGGTAAGGCCCCTGTACTACAGGTACCCAGTAGGCGGAGTATAAAGATGTGTGCTCCCAGTACAGCAGCCATTTCGTCAGCTGCTGTAGGAGGCCACACAGCTCAGTGTAATAAAGCCTCGATTACATCCCACTCTCGTCTTTGTGTAATTGATCGTGCATCAGTCTAGCAATATAAAACTGCACCATGATGTCAAGCTAACTTCAAAAACGGTGTACAAATGGATGTGTTGGAGCCCCTGTGTATTTGATAGACATAAGCAGAGCTTAATTAAATACTTGGGAGAGAGCGTGCTCATCACTTATTTTACTTTTAAAGAAAAGAAAACATCTGGAGTAGATATGCCCCCTGTCCACAAGAGCTAGCTTTTCAACAGGAGGGGGGCGACACGATGGCGCAGTGGTTAGCACTGCTGCCTCACGGCGCCGAGGACCCGGGTTCGATCCCGGCCCCGGGTCACTGTCCGTGTGGAGTTTGCACGCTCTCACCGAGTCTGCATGGGTCTCACCCCCCACAACCCAAAGCTGTGCAGGGTAGGTGGATTGACCATGCTAAATTGCCTCTTAATTGGAAAAAAATAATTGGGTACTCGAAATGGGAAAAAAAAGGAATAGTGATGTAGTTCCGTGTGCGTCAGGAAGGTGCTATCAAAAGAGCCTGGAAAAAAATAATTGGGTACTCGAAATGGGAAAAAAAAGGAATAGTGATGTAGTTCCATGTGCGTCAGGAAGGTGCTATCAAAAGAGCCTTAGCAGTAACTCTTGTAGATGGGTGCACACTGCTGCTATTGTGCACCAGTGGTTGGTGGGATGCCAATCAAGCAGGCTGCTTTGTCCTGGATGGTGTCAAGCCTCTTGTTGGAGCTGCACGGTTATGAAACCAAATTCATTCAGTTGCCGGCTGGGCAATCCCCTCTATAGTTCTAACGGTGGTAATGGCGATTAGTAATGGTAATGGTAGGAAGTGGCGATGAGGGCAATTTTTATTTAACGGAATGAGAGCGTCGCTGACTGGGCCAGCATTTATTGGCCATACCTAACTGCCCTCCATTTCAGAGTGGATCCGGAGTCACATGTAGGCCGGACCAGGACATGAGCGAAACAGGTGGATTTTTACGACAATCGACAATGGTTCCATCAGACTTCCAATTCCAGGTTTTTATTGAATTAAAATTTCTGACGTAGTGGGATGAACCTGGGTCCCCAGAACTTGCTCTTGAGTATCTGGATTACCAATCCAGTCCCAATACCACTGCCTACCTTCTATCATACCATAATTGCTGTGCAAACAGCCAGAACCTATCCATTCATCAGTGAGAAGAGGCAAGTCTGTTTGTTCGGTGGAAGGTCCTTTGCTTGTGTGCGCCACTGTGTCTATTTAAAGATCTACTGAGCAAATGCAACTCAGGTCAATATTGATGATCACAAATGTTCCTTTGGCTCCCAAAGTTCAAAATGAGCAATACATCAAGGACAAAAACAGAAAATACTGAACAATCGCAGCTTGCTGTCAGGGTGCCATTTTGAGTGGGCGGCCCATTAGCGAAGTCCTGGGGTAGGCCAACTCCCTTCGGCTCCGCTTGGTAAAGCATGTTCCCACCCACTGATTTTCTGGGTACCACCCCCTTCCCACAAATATGGAGGGTGACCCCTCCCTCCTTCTCCAAGGATCCCCTGAATAAGGTGACCCTCTAAATACAGAGACCCCCCCCCCCAGGGACCCTGGTAGGGGAGGGGTGGGCAGGCAGTGCACTGTGGGACGGGGATGGGGAGGGTGGCCCACGGGTGGACTTTGGAAGCAACTCCCTTAAGGAGTTACCCCCCTAGGCCCACAGCGGGGATTATCCCATCAGGTACACATTTGGTGATAATAATAATCTTTTATTGTCACAAGTATGAAGTTATTGTGAAAAGCCCCTAGTCGCCACATTCCGGCGAATGCAGAGGGAGAATTCTGAATTCTCAGCCGGTACGGGAATTGAACCCGCGCTGCTGGCCTTGGTCTGCACCACAAACCAGCTGTCTAGCCCACTGAGCTAAACCCCAACCTGGAGGACCGGAGAATCATGGGTGCCCAGAGACTCTGGTGCCGGGCCCGCTAAGTGGATGCAGTTGGGTCAAATTAGCATCCTCCCGCTGGCGCGAACCCCAATCCTGCCGGCAGCGGCCGGGGGGGGGGGCATAGTGTTTGGTTTGGCGCCCAGTGCGAACCTCGATTTTGGCCAGATTCTCTGCCGGATTGTGATCCGCGTTGCGGGTGGAGATTCCCGCCCATTAAGTTTAAACGTCCCTCCAACACGTGGCTCGTGTTCTTGGCTGACACACCAGTTCAGGACAGATGGAGTGCTGCACCGCTGCAGGTGCTGTCCTTTAGAAGACATGTTAAACCAAGGCCAAATGTCTTTTTCAGTGGCTTGGGCATAATTAAAGCGGAACAGAGAGTTGCTCGATGTCCCCGAATCAATGTTACATTTGCAACCCCGAGCACAAGAAGCCGGTTAACTGGTTATTAATTGCGTTATTGAAGAAGCCATATGTTTCTAATATTCTGGGGAATATTTGGGGATATTTATAAGGCATGTGACAGAGTATGGTATCAATGCAAGTCTGTCTTTGGAAAGTGGGTGTAACTGAATGGGGAGTCACCAGGCAGGCTCAGTTCCCAGAAGGGTACGTTACTCCCATTGGGAGAATGGTTCTTTTGGCAATTAATCCATGTGGTCTTTCTTCAGGTACAAGTCTGGACAGCGCAAACCAATAGACTATTGGCCAGTGGAGACCAAAACCTGTCATTATTTGACGGCCATTGCACAAGCATTCGCAGCAAGGATTAGAAATGTGGAAATCTGGACCTCATCCTGTTCCTGACCCAACTGACATTTGCCCAAACTAAGAATGTCCTGAACATTTGAGTACAGTGTTTTCAGCTAAGGAAACACTAGGGAAGCTCCCATAGCACAAACATTTCCAACGGAGCTTTCAGATATGACGTTTATAGTGCTTAATGCAAGAGTTACAATTCTGCAAAGTGCTGTACAAGGCACGATAATGCCTCCCCCTTAAAATGAGTGTTTCCGCAGAAATGTCACCCCCCGCCCCCAAAATAATAATGAAACCAGCTCCGCCCCCTATCCCAATGAAAGACTCACTAATATTACCAAAAGACTCACCGATTCCGCCTTGGGTCACTGTCTGTGCGGAGTCTGCACATCCTCCCCGTGTCTGCGTGGGTTTCCTCCGGGTGCTCCGGTTTCCTCCCACAGTCCAAAGATGTGCAGGTTAGGTGGATTGGCCATGATAAATTGCCCTTAGTGTCCAAAATTGCCCTTAGTGTTGGATGGAGTTACTGGGTTATGGGGATAGGGTGGAGGTGTTGACCTTGGGTAGGGTGCTCTTTCCAAGAGCCGGTGCAGACTCGATGGGCCGAATGGCCTCCTTCTGCACTGTAAATTCTATGATAATCTATGATTACTGTTCCAGATATACTAGAACCCACAAAAACACCGGGGGCGAAATTCTCCTACCCGCCCCGCCACTTTTCTGCCCCGACCGGCCAGCGGGAGTCTCCGAAACACCGGCCGGTCAATGGGGTTTCCCATTGTGGGGCAGCCCCAAGCCGTCGGGAAACCCCCGGGCGCCGGCAAAACGGAGACTCCCGCCGGCGGAGAATGACGCCCCGTAACTCAGGCAGGGTGGCTTTATATCAGACACGTGGCCGGTCACACCTTACCTGTTTTGTAAGCGCTGTTGATAGCACGGACTTCCGCATTGGAGCGAGATGTCAGGATCTCGATCAGACACTGTTCATCCGTGCCAGCGCCCTGCATTCAAACGGAAAATGGTCAAGGTTCTTCCCTTTAAAAACAAAATGAGCACAGTGGGCGGGATTTCCCATGCCACATGCCTCCTGATTCGTGGCGGTGGAGGCAGTCCGCCATTGGCTGGCGGCTGCATCTTCTGATCCCGCCGTTGTTACCGGGGTTTCCACTGAATGCACCCCTCGCCATCGCGAAACCCGTGGCAGGGGTGTGCCATCGGCAGGACCGGAAGAGTCCGCTGTTGTGAACGGCTAGAAGGTTCCGGTCAGTGGAATCAATTATTCAAGAGAATTTGTACGTAAAGCGAAGTGAGCAAGGAGTAGCGTTCCCCCAACACTCCCATCTCTTCCCTAACAATGTGGCCTGGCCCGCGATCGGGGCCCACCGATCGGCAGTCCAGCCTCTCTGTCTGGGGGCCTCCTTTCCTCCGTGCCGGCCCCTGTAGCCCTGCGCCATGTTGGGTTGAAGGAGGCCACTGCGCGTGCGCGGATCCCGCAGCACACAGTTTGCGCCGGGGTCGGCATGTGGAGCGCCGTGCTGGCCCCTTCGAGGGGCCAGAATTAGTCCTGGCAGTGGCCCGTTCACGCCGTCGTAAAATGCGACGATATTTACGACGGCATGGACACTCTGCCGCGGGATTAGAGAATCCCGCCCATTAACTTCAAACAGGGGGAAGAAATTTTAAAAAAACAACTGGTGAGGTGGACTTGCATCGATCCTTTGTCGCCTGGACCACAGGCTTAGAAAAGAAAAGAAAAGGGGTGAAGTCTTCAAAATTATGAAGGGACTCTTCATGGGGTGGAGGCACGGATGGGGATACTTCCACTTGTGGGGCAGACCAAAACGAAGTACCATAAGTGTAATATGACACTAATCATTCCAATAGGGAGTTCATGAAGGAGAAAGAAAAACAAGGACATGTTGGTGGGGTTAGATGAAGTAACGTCAAAGGAGCCTTGGGTGGAGTATGTACCGGTTGGGCCAAATGGCCTGGTTCGGTGTTGTTAATTGTATGGATGTGTCTGCAAAGCAGGCCTGCTGCTGTACTGTTCAGCAGCTCTGTGGATCCAGATGCCAGCTCCTTACCCACCTTGATAGCTTCCTTCAGTTCAGTTGCATCGTAAATTGTGGAGGACTTCAGCAGCGCCAGAACTGCCTTCTCAAAATTGCCTGACAACTCGGACTTCAGCTCCTTTATCAAATCCTGCAGCAGAAGAGGACAAGTGTCAAATACACAATGGAAACGCACCGACTGAAGGTGCAGGTGGCCCCTGGCGCTTCCTCTGGGCTGGACATCACTATTCACAATGGCCCCGTGTTGTCACATGTGTACGCCGTTGCTTCTGACAGGACCCCCCCACCCACCCCCCCCCCCCCCCAGCATAGAGAGGGTGGCCACTATTCCCACCAGCACCCCAACGAGACCACTGCTGCTTCACCTTGAAAACGTGCAAGAGGTTTAAACTGGGCTGAAGGAACCAAGAAAGAGACCAAATCTGAAGGTTAAAACCAGGTTGATATTTGGGGCCTAAATGGAGAGACACGCACACACACACCTACTCCATCCGACTTTCCACCTTCCCTTGCCTACCCACACTACCTTTACAATATAATGTTGCCATTAGATTAACTTTTGAGAGCCATCATAATTGATACAGTGATGTTCGTTTTATTTTAAAAACTTTGTTTGTTTTGTCATGGTGTTTGAAGCAGGAGATATTAATCCTTCAATTTTTATTTTTCTTGAAATTTATTCTTTCGTGGGATGTGGGTGTCAGTGGTAAAGCCAGCAATTGTTGCCCTTCCCTCCCTCATTGAGTTTGAACCAAGTGGCTTGCCCCACCATTTCAGAGGGTACATTTCTCCGGGACTGGAGTCACGTGTAGATGAGCTGTTTTAGCGATGATTGGCTGAGAGTTAAATATTGGCCAGGCCGGGGAAAATGCCCCTGATCTTCTCTGAAGTAGTGGCACGGGGAATAAATGCCTATTGAAGGAGGTCTAATGTAGGATTAAAAGTAGTCCTGCCTTCAATCTCCAATATGGGTGGAACAGTGAGTTTTCTGAATTAAGTTCCCTTCTAGAGTGAGAAAAAAAATCAAACAAACATGCTGGACTCCACTTGGCCAGTAATCGTCAAAGATACCTGCCTTTCCATAGGCCGTCTTAAAGGACAGGACAATCTGCTGCCTCTGCTTATTCGAACGATGAGCAACTACATCGATGATAGCTTGTTCGTTCGTGCCTAGGAACAGAAGAGTTCAGAATCAAGAACGGTTCCTGTGAGTATCAACCCCATCGATGGGGTATATTAGAATTTGTCCATCATCGACAATGCCAGGACAATCAGAAACACTCTTGCCAAACTGACAACATTGTATTGCTATTGTCACACAACCCATGGAAAATGCAAATAACTCTTCAATGACAACTCTAAAACTTGTATTGCCAGCAATTTTCCTACAAGCCCTGGGCCTCACAAAATGGACCCAGTTGTGGTAGTATGTATTGGGGGTCATGTGGGACTGGAAGCCCTAATGTCATTGGCTGACAGATCCCGGGTCCTGGTTGGCCGTTGACCTCAAGCTCCGCCCTGAAGGCGAAGTATAAGAAGCCGGTGTCTTCCCCCGCAGGCCAGTTTACTATCGAGCTGCTGGGGAACAGACACGCTTAATAAAGCCTCATCGACTTCACTATATTCGTCTCACGGAGTCTTTGTGCGCTACACCAGTGAGATACAATAAAAAGGTCACCGGATAAATATGATGTGGAGAGGATGTTTCCTCTTGCGGGAGAATCTAGAACCAGGGCTCACTGTTGAGGTTCCTCATTTAAAACAAAGATGGGGATGATTTTTTTCTCTCAGTGGGCTGAGAGTCTCTGGAACTCTGTTCCTCAAAAGGCAGTGAAAGCAGCGAGGACTCTTTGAATATTTTTAAGGTAGAGCGAGATGGATCCTTGATAAACAAGGAGGTGAACGGTTTTCGGGGGTAGGCAGGAATGTGGATTGAAGCTACACAATCAGATCAGCCTTGACCTTTTTGAATGGCGGAGGGGGCTCGCGTGTCCTACACTGCTCCCCAATTTGTGCGTTTGTAGGTTTTTTTGTATGTTTGCACGTTTGAGAGTGAAAGCGGACTGCAAACAGGAACTAAAACAGCAACAAAGATCACCCATGTGCAAACAACAGGTGATGCATACGCAGTATGCACTTCCTCCTGCAAGAAATGCATCGTCGATGCCGTCCTTCTTTTCAAAAAAACTTTAGTTGGCCGTTTTTCCGTCAATTTCTAAAGATGGCTTCTATTTTTTATATTTAAAAACACGGATAAGTGAATTTGGGGCCGCAGTGGGTGATCCAAGTACCAAGCCTTTTGGGCGGATAAGTAAATTCACGAAAGAGGAAGGTGCGGTTGGCAGGATTTATCGTATCGCCAACTGGGTTTGACAGGGGAAAATCCTGAAACTGCCCCACAATTCAGCAGTAACTAGTGACATTACTTGGAAGATGGACAAATATAGCTGCTCAGCGGTGAAGGGGGGAAACAGGGAGATGGAAATATCGCGTAGAAACGGTGAGTGATATCTTTCTGAAGCGGAGGTGCAGGCACGCTGCCAGAGTGAGCCAGCAGGAGGCGCTGCTTTCCAACCTGACCTGGGAAACACTTGCACGATGCTGACAGAGGTGTCCTGGAATCTTGCTGCTGTGTCGGATCACGACGAATGCACGTTTTAATGGTCCTTGTTAAAATAATGCGGAGAAGAATTTCAGGCTCTTGTGTAACAATGCCACAGTTACAGGGGTTTGGTGTCAGAGGTGAATGCGAAGGCAGAAGGCGTTTGATCCCTCAGCACTAATTCGACATCTCAATCACCACAACGAAAAAACAAACAAAAAACTTAAAAGTCCAAAACACGTGAAAATAAAAGCCCATTTGTGAATTCTGTGAAAGAGTGACAACAGTGAAGGGTGTTGACATTGTTTTCATTCATTGCAACTGAAAGGCAAAGTTGTTTTTTGAGATCTGGTTTTACACTAAGCTCGCATTCCGCCCTTCATTTTGCCACAGTTGAGAATATTTTTAGGCACATGGAATACTGAGAGAAGCTTCCTGCAATCTAGCCAAAGCCATTTTCAGGCTCGAGGTGTGATTTGGCAGAAATAGTAAATATTTCTCTCCCCTCTTGAAAGAGCAGAGAGATTTCCTCGGTATCCTGACCAGCACTTTTCCCTCAAAGCCCCCCAACCCTCCACCAGGAAAGAACTGGAAACCCATCACTCCTCGTGTAATTAAAGTGATATAAACACAAAATGGCTGCCTTGCTGAGCTACTTAACAACAGCGAGTGCACTTTAAAGCAAATCACTATAGATAAGGTGACTATGAGCAAGAGAGGCATGATAATGCATATTATAAACACAAGTTATTTCATAAGCAGGAATTTATAAAGTTGTTCAACCATGGAAGGCATCACACCTAACCCAATGTGCACTCCCAGCAGGGATCATTAAAAAGTAATGAGAGGGCATCATCATCTGCCCACTGTCTGCTCTACCCAGCCCACAACTGCTGGATGCTGAACAGTTCCTCATTAAGCCTGTATCAGCGAACATTTCAAGTAAAATACACTAATGCACTTTAGATTCACTCACCAAATCCTTTCATAGCTTTCCTTAGGACTTCAGCATCCCTCAGGGCATCGAATCCTGCAGCATCGCTCACAGTCCCCCGTTTCACAGGCTAAAAGACCACAAGATATTTGTTAGTCAAGCAATTCAGGACTGGTAAGAATCATTCCTCCTCGGGTTGCAGCTATGCGCCAGTTGCTTTTCTAGCCAAGAAGGCGGGCGGGTAGGCAACCTGATGACAATGTTGTACACAAGTGCTGTTTGCATCACTTCATCATCAGCCAGTGTACCACGGGTTAAACTTCTCAAAGTCTCATTGAGAGTTCACTCGTGAACAACCATTACAATGTAAGCATGTGCTATGTCCCAATTCAGATTGGGAAATTTAAGCAAATTAAAGAACCCACTCATTAAGCAAAGCTTTACTCGTCTCAGTTCTGTACCCAAGCATAGAGTTGTGCAATCACCATGTCACAATCGGAACTTACCCTGGAGTATTCCGCTCAGTTCCCAGCATGACACTTTCCGAAGGATATATTGGCCTTCAAGTGAGTGCAACATGGATTTATTAAAATGATACATGGACTCCCAAGGGAAGAGATTAGACAAACTACGATTGTATTCCCAGGGAGTTTAGAAGATCAAATAAGGCAGAAACTATATTTTTAAAATTCTTTCATGGGCTGCACGGCGGTTAGCACTGCTGTCTCAGAGCTCCAGGGCCCAGGTTCAACTCCAGCCTCGGGTGACTGTGTGAAGTTTGCGTGTTCTCCCAGAGTCTGCGTGGGTTTCCTCTGGGTGCTCCGGTTTCCTCACACAGTCCAAAGATGTGCAGGTTAGGTGGAGCTATGTGGTTACGGGATAAGGGAGTGGGGTGGGGGAGAGGACTTAGGTAGGGTGCTCTTTCAGAGGGTTGGAGCAGACTTAATGGGCCGAATGGCCTCCTTCTGCACTGTAGAAATTCTGTGGTTGTATGGGGTGTGGGCATCGCTGGCAAGGCCAGCAATAGTTACCCATCCCTAATTGCCCATTTCAGAGAGCATTTAAGAGTCAATTCACATGTAGGCCAGACCAGATAAGGTCAGTAGATTTCCTTCCCGTAAGGATATTAGTGAACCAGATGGGTTGTTATGACAATTGATTTGTGGTCATCAGTAGACTTTTAAATACATATTTTTCTTGAATTCAAATTCCAACATCTGCCATGGTGGGATTCGAACCTGGCTCCCAGAGCATTGCGCGGGGTCTCTGGATGGCTAGTGACCACGCAACTAGTTTTTAATAGCTGACGGTATTCAGAGTTATGGGGCAAATGCACCAATGTAGAACATTGAAATCATTATACTCAATAAATGCCTTAATTACTTGCCGTGCAATCATATATAGCAAGCAAGTGCATGTCATCCAACATGCACACATATGCCAGGACGCCACACATCCGTATAAAATGCAACCCAGTGTCTTATTTTTTTCTTAAATATCTTCAACTAATAATTGTTTGGGTCATAAACACTTTTGAATGCACTGCGGCACGGTGGCGCAGTGGTTAGCACTGCTGCCTCACGGCGCCAAGGACCCGGGTTCGATCCCAGCCCTGGGTCACTGTCCATGTGGAGTTTGCACATTCTCCCCGTGTTTGTGTGGGTTTCACCTCCACAACCCAAAGATGTGCAGGGTAGGTGGTTTGGCCACACTAAATTGCCCTTTAATTAGAAAAATTTAATAAATAAATCAATAAACACTTTTGAATGTAACACTTCAGGTGGAATGTCACCATATTTTTTCAAACTCTCAGGCTCAGACTGAAAACTAGTCTGTAGCTCTCCAGCTGTACCGCCCAACTTTCACTCCCAATCTCGGGTCTCTCGGAGTGAAACAATGAGTGGGTGGGGTTTACACCGTCACTCTGATGGGGCGGGGCCTGGTAGAGCTGGCATCCGGCACCACGGAGATCAGGGCACCATCTTCAAAAGGTGGGCCAATCAGAACTGAACATCAATTCCCTCCCCCTCCCCTCCACCATTGAGGCACCATTGGGGGGTGCGCCCCCCCCCCCCCCGACTACCACGGAAGTATCGCCGGCATTCTCCCCCCCGCCCCATCAAGTGTCAGCTCGCCCTCCCCCCCACCCTGTGCCTGCACGTCAACCCCATACTGCCTGCTACCCCACCCCACATAAATGGAACCCTCCCCCTCCATGGGGCTCCCATGAGGGCCCATCCCTGGCACTGCCCCATGGCAGAGGTTGGCACTGCCAGGTTGCCCAGAGAGATCCCCTCGACCAAATCTAGTTTATAAAAACCTGTTGTAAACCTCGCCGACGTGAGGTTTCAATATTCAATGAGGGGGAATCATGGGGTGGGGGGGGCGGGGGGGTCCTAATTCTCTCCGGATGTACCCCACGGAATGAAATGGTTCAGAATGTTTCAGAAAGAATGAGATGGGGGAAACTTTGGCTTGCATTTGAATGCACCAGATGGCAATGCCAATTTAGAATTTGTTTTCCACCACCAGCTCGGCAATAACCACCACTCCCATCCATCCAGCCACCTCTCCTCCTCTGCCAATATTGTCCTCTCCTCGAAGCATCCATCCATCCCAGCGGACAGTTCCTCATGGGCCAAGGTATTCTTTTTATCCATTGAATTTAAATTCTAGTAACTGACGTGCCAGGCTTTGAATCCATGTCCCCAAGGGAATAGCTGGGGCCTTTGGATTACTAGCCCAGCGATGTTATCATCATGCCACTATCATGTATCATGCATTTCTTCATTAAAAGCTGAATAGATCTGAATATTTTTCACACAAATGCCTCAATGAACATGTTAGGGATAACGTGCAGCAAAACACAACCTCTTCTCGATGAAAAGACTCTTATCTATAAAAATCATTGATCTACACAGCATCGCATGCAGTTGCCTGAGGGTAACAATTCCAAACGGCAATAAAGCTCACCTCAAAGTCTGAGAAAATCTGTGTGTAAAATGCCAAACAATATTTAAATAGAAAATTAGGATAGTTTCCACCCACTTTAGCAAGTTCCATGCAGGATGCTGCCATTGTCTTTAGTAATAGGAGTTATCATGTGCACAACAATCCTATTTGATGGCACACGCACAAGGCACAGGAGGAGGCCATTCAGCCCCTCGAGTCTGTTCCGCCATTTAATAAGATAATGGTTGATCTGATAGTGACCTGAAATCTGCATCCCACCTACCCCCAGTAACCAATCACCCCTTTCCTTATCAAGAATCTATGCACCTCCGTCTTAAAATATTCAAAGTCTCTGCTTTCATCGTCTTTTCAGGAAGAGAGAGCCAGACTCTCAACCCTCAGAGAACAGTTTCGCCTCATCTTCATTTTAAATGGGTGACCCCCCCACCCGGCCAGGATTCACCGCTCCTATGTTTGAGAGGTAGGAAAGCCGGTAAGGGTGGAGAATCCACTGGGAGTCCCCGAACGGCTTAAACGCCCATGGGATTCCCCATTCCCAATGTTGTCCTCCCCCCCCCAACAATGACATAATGGGGTTCCCACCCAGCAAAGACGGGAACCCTATTACAATACATTAGCATATTGTTAGCGGGCTTCCCTGCTGTATCGTCCCCTCATATTAGGGTATCTGTCCCCCTTGACATGAGATCTTGTCAGCAGGACCTACAACTGGTTTGTGGAAGCACAGCTAATACAGTCCCTGGGGCTGGGGGAGGGGTAAGGACCTGGTGCTCAACAGAAGGAAGGGCATCCAGCAGAGGGCGGTGGTGAGAAGTGACTGAGGAGGAATCTGGGAGAAGTTGACTCGCTCACCATTTTTGAACGCACTCGATGGCAATGCCAATTTAGAATTTCTTTTTCACCTCCACCTCCGCAATGACCACTTCTCCCATCCACCCACCCACCTCTCCTCCTCTACCAATATTGTCCTCTCCTCAAAGCATCTATCTCAAAGGGAAGTACTTTATGGGCCACTTGTTACCTCCCCCATTAATAATTCACTACCCTTCCCTGCCCCTCCTCTTCTTATCCGCACCTTACATGGGGTCTTCAGATAGGGACGAGCTACGAGGGAAGCCTGTTTACTTGTCATTCTTCTATATCAATGGACAATGACGCCCATTACCTCATCTCTTAACAATGTCACCCTGACTGAGATCAGTTAACCTCACACAGGCCAAGGAACCTCTTTGCTCTGTATGGTTGAACCACTCACTGAATAAACCTACATGTGGTACACCCAGATTTATGTTTTTGGCCCTATTCTCTGTGCAATTCAAGGCTTCCACACACCCCCACGAGGTGGACACAAACTCGAAAATAATTTCTGCTGGAATTTGGAAAAACTGGTGGCTCTGGCGACATAAAAAAAGGGAATCATATCTAATTTCTACCACCTGAATCTAAATCTAACCCACATTTATTTTCCTTTACTCTTTTTCGGGATGTGGGGGTCACTGGCAAGGCCTGTATTTGTTGACCATCCCCAATGGTCCTTACAGAAGGCAGTTAAGAGTCAACTAGATAAGGACCTGGGGCGAAATTCTCCCCCAACGGCGCGATGTCCACCGACTGGTGCCCAAAACGGCGCCAATCAGACGGGTATCGCGCCGCCCCAAAGGTGCGGAAGTCTCCGCATCTTTGGCGGCCAAGCCCCGACATTGAGGGGCTAGGCCGACGCTGGAGGGATTTCCGCCCCGCCAGCTGGCGGAAATGGCGTTTGTTGCCCCGCCAGCTGGTGCGGAAATGACATTCGGGGCGGCGCATGCGCGGGAGCGTCAGCGGCCGCTGACAGTTTCCCGCGCATGCGCAGTGGGGAGAGTAAATTCCGCCTCCGCCATGGTGGAGACAGTGGGGGAGGCGGAAGGGAAAGATTGCCCCCACGGCACAGGCCCGCCTGCGGATCGGTGGGCCCCGATCGCAGGCCAGGCCACAGTGGGGGCACTCCCCGGGGTCAGATCACTCCGCGCCCCCCCAGGACCCCAGAGCCCGCCCACGCCGCCTGGTCCCGCCGGTAAATACCAACTTTAATTTACGCCGGCGGGACAGGCTATTTCTGGGCGGGACTTCGGCCCATCCGGGCCGGAGAATTGAGTGGGGGGTCCCGCCAACCGGCGCGGCCCGATTCCCACCCAATCGCCGGTACCGGAGACTTCGGCGGGCAGCGGGGGCGGGATTCACGGCGGCCAACGGCCATTCTCCGACCCGCTGGGGGGTCGGAGAATGACGCCCCTGGTGCACAACATTGCTCCGTGTCTGGAGTCACATGTAGGTCAGTCCAGCCATCGTTGGCAGAATTCCTTCCCTGACGGTCATTAGTGAACCAGGTGGATTTTTAGGACGATCATTAATAGTTGTAATAGTCATCACTACTGAGATGTTATCTTCCTTGTTTTCTTTTTATGAATAGAATTTAAATTCTAGTAACTGACGTGGCAGGATTTGAATCCGTGTCCCCAAGGGAACAGCCGGGGCCTCAGGATTACTAGTTCAGCAATATTATCATTACGCCACTGTCATGCATCATGCATTTCTTTGTTAGAAGAGGAATAGATCGGAACGTTTTTCACACAAATGACCCAATGAACACGTTTAGGATCCCGTGTACCAAAGCACACTCTCTTCTAGAAGAAAAGTCATCCAATCTGAGACATTAAATTTGGACGTGATTCTCTGGCCTCCCCACGATGTGATTCTCGGCGGTGGGAAGCGGCCAGCTGTTGGCCAATGGCGCGATCTTCTGGTGCCGCCACTATCAATGGGATTTCCTATTGAATCCACCCCACATCACCGGGAAACCCACAATGGGGGAGCGCCGTTGGCAGAATGAACCGCCGGAAGGGCTCGCCCATAGTTTCTCTCGCAGCAGAATCTGCCCGAATACTTCCAGTATTTTCGGTTCTTATTTCTTTGCAACTAACCGGTTGATGACACCTATGACATTCTTCTGGGAAGATTTCATTTCAGTTTTTCAGCATTCACAGTATTTTGATTTTGGGTTAGTTGAAAAAAAAAAGCAACCTCTAGATGTTAATGTATGGTACCTCGTGGTCTCCATCTAGAAAAATCTACGCACAGCATCGCATGCAGTTGCCTGAGGGTAACAATTCCAAACGGCAATAAAGCTCACCTCAAAGTCTGACAAAACCTGTGTGTAAAATGCCAAACAATATTTAAATAGAAAATTAGGATAGTTTCCACCCACTTTAGCAAGTTCCATGCAGGATGCTGCCATTGTCTTTAGTAATAGGAGTTATCATGTGCACAACAATCCTATTTGATTGCACACGAAAAAGGCACAGGAGGAGGCCATTCAGCCCCTCGGGTCTGTTCCGCCATTTAATAAGATAATGGTTGATCTGATAGTGACCTCAAATCTCCATCCTGCCTTTTCCCGTTAACCTATCACCCCCTTGCTCATCAACAATCTATCCACCTCTGCCTGAAAAATATTCAAAGTCTCTGCTTTTACCACTTTTTCAGGAAGAGAGTTCCAGAGACTCTCAACCCTCCGAGACAAAAGATTTGCCTCATCGTCATTTTAAATGGGTGACCCCCCCGGCCAAGAATCTCCACTCCTGTGTTTGAGAGGTAGGAAAGCCGGTGAGGGTGGACAATCCAATGGGAGTCCCCTAACGGCTTACACACCCGTGGGATTCCCCATTCCCATTGTCCCCACCCCCCCCACCAGTGACAAATTGGGGTTCCCACCCAGTAAAGACGGGAACCCCATTACCATACATTAGCATATTGTTAGCGGGCTTCCCTGCTGTATCGTCCCCTCATATTAGGGTATCTGTCCCCCTTGACATGAGATCATGTCAGCAGGACCTACAACTGGTTTGGGGGAGCACAGCTAGTACAGTCCCTGGGCTCTGGGGGGAGGAGGAGAGGGAGGGGGGGGCGTGAGGACATGCCTGGGCGCTGCCTCCGAGCTCTGCCCCTCTGATGCACAATCAATTACTCTCGAGACAAGGCGAGTCATAACTAATGGGCTTTAATCAGCTAGAACTGTACCCAGCAGCTTCGATACAGAAAGTGAAGGCTGCTGGGATGGCATTGGTTCTTATACTCCACCTCTCAGGGCGGAGCCATGTACATTAGCCAAGGGTAGACTCCTAGGTCTAGCCAATGGTCATCCACCTCTCAGGTACTGCAATACCTGGTATTACCACACCCTCCAAGTTGGGCTACCCGATCTCTGGAAGGTCAAAGTTCCTGCTGGGAAGGACGATGGTGAGAAGTGACTGAGGAGGAATCTGGGAGAAGCTGACTCGCTCACCATTTTTGAACGCACTCGATGGCAATGCCAATTTAGAATTTCTTTTTCACCTCCACCTCCGCAATGACCACTTCTCCCATCCACCCACCCACCTCTCCTCCTCTACCAATATTGTCCTCTCCTCAAAGCATCTATCTCAAAGGGAAGTACTTTATGGGCCACTTGTTACCTCCCCCATTAATAATTCACTACCCTTCCCTGCCCCTCCTCTTCTTATCCGCACCTTACATGGGGTCTTCAGATAGGGACGAGCTACGAGGGAAGCCTGTTCACTTGTCATTCTTCTATATCAATGGACAATGGGGCCCATTACCTCATCTCTTAACAATGTCACCCTGACTGAGATCAGTTAACCTCACACAGGCCAAGGAACCTCTTTGCTCTGTATGGTTGAACCACTCACTGAATAAACCTACATGTGGTACACCCAGATTTATGTCTTTGGCCCTATTCTCTGTGCAATTCAAGGCTTCCACACACCCCCACGAGGTGGACACAAACTCGAAAATAATTTCTGCTGGAATTTGGAAAAACTGGTGGCTCTGGCGACATAAAAAAAGGAATCAAATCTAATTTCTACCACCTGAATCTAAATCTAACCCACATTTATTTTCCTTTACTCTTTTTCGGGATGTGGGGGTCACTGGCAAGGCCTGTATTTGTTGACCATCCCCAATGGTCCTTACAGAAGGCAGTTAAGAGTCAACTAGACAAGGACCTGGTGCTCAACATTGCTCCGTGTCTGGAGTCACATGTAGGTCAGTCCAGCCATCGTTGGCAGAATTCCTTCCCTGACGGTCATTAGTGAACCAGGTGGATTTTTAGGACGATCATTAATAGTTGTAATAGTCATCACTACTGAGATGTTATCTTCCTGGTTTTCTTTTTATGAATAGAATTTAAATTCTAGTAAATTCTAGTGGCAGGATTTGAATCCGTGTCCCCAAGGGAACAGCCGGGGCCTCAGGATTACTAGTCCAGCGATATTATCATTACGCCACTGTCATGGATCATGCATTTCTTTGTTAGAAGAGGAATAGATCGGAATGTTTTTCACACAAATGACCAAATGAACACGTTTGGGATCACGTGCATCAAAGCACACTCTCTTCTAGAAGAAAAGTCATCCAATCTGAGACATTAAATTTGGACGTGACTCTCTGGCCTCCCCACGATGTGATTCTCGGCGGTGGGAAGCGGCCAGCTGTTGGCCAATGGCGCGATCTTCTGGTGCCGCCACTATCTATGGGATTTCCTATTGAATCCACCCCACACCACCGGGAAACCCACAGTGGGGGAGCGCCGTTGGCAGAATGAACCGCCGGAAGGGCTCGCCCATAATTTCTCTCGCAGCAGAATCTGCCCGAATACTTCCAGCATTTTTGGTTCTTATTTCTTTGCAACTAACCGGTTGATGACACCTATGACATTCTTCTGGGAAGATTTCATTTCAGTTTTTCAGCATTCACAGTATTTTGATTTTGGGTTAGTTGAAAAAAAAAGCAACCTCTAGATGTTAATGTATGGTACCTCGTGGTCTCCATCTAGAAAAATCTACGCACAGCATCGCATGCAGTTGCCTGAGGGTAACAATTCCAAACGGCAATAAAGCTCACCTCAAAGTCTGACAAAACCTGTGTGTAAAATGCCAAACAATATTTAAATAGAAAATTAGGATAGTTTCCACCCACTTTAGCAAGTTCCATGCAGGATGCTGCCATTGTCTTTAGTAATAGGAGTTATCATGTGCACAACAATCCTATTTGATTGCACACGAAAAAGGCACAGGAGGAGGCCATTCAGCCCCTCGAGTCTGTTCCGCCATTTAATGAGATAATGGTTGATCTGATAGTGACCTCAAATCTCCATCCTGCCTTTCCCCGTTAACCTATCACCCCCTTGCTCATCAACAATCTATCCACCTCTGCCTGAAAAATATTCAAAGTCTCTGCTTTTACCACGTTTTCAGGAAGAGAGTTCCAGAGACTTTCAACCCTCCGAGACAAAAGATTCGCCTCATCGTCATTTTAAATGGGCGACCCCCCCGGCCAAGATTCTCCGCTCCCGTTTTTGGGAGGTGGGAAAACCGGTGAGGGAGGAGAGTCCAACAGGGATCCCTGAATGGCTTTCACGCCCGTGTGATTTCCCATTCCCACTGTCCCCACCTCCTCGCCAATGACATAATGGGGTTCCCACCCAGTAAAGACGGGAACCCCAGCAATATACATTAGCATATCATTAGCGGACTTCCTCGCTGTATCGTCACCTCATATTAGGGTATCTGTCCCCCTCGATGTGAAGTGTTGTCAGCAGGGCCTTTAAGCTCGTTTGGGGGAGCACAGCTAATACGGTCCCAGGGGCTGTGGGGGGGGGGGGGGGGGGGGCACAGGTGAGGACCTGCGTGGGTACTGCCCCCTGGCTCTTCCCCCCCTCCCAGGAGGGCCTCCTAATCTCTGGAAGACCAAAGTTCCTGGCGGGGAAGGCTGTGCATGGCATTAAGGGGCCCGCCTTTGGGACCTCTTTTAACTGAGTTTCAACAAATCCGTCAGGAAAAACCGTCAACGGAGCCAGTTGCATGCAAAATCGCTTTTCCCGCTTGATTTGACACTTCAGTTCAAGAAAATGAGTATATTCCGGCCATTAATTTTAAACAGTGACACCTCATTCTAGATCCCCCTTCTGGGGAAATCTAGAACGAGAGGTCACGGATATAGGTTGAGAGGCGGTAAATTTAGAACTGAGATGAGGAGGAACTACTTCTCGCAGAGGGTGGTGAATTTGTGGAACTCGCTGGGCTGGAATCTGAAATATTAACTGGTTTAAGAAAGAGATAGATATATTTCTGATTAAAAGATGGGTTAAAGGGATTTGGACAACAGGTGGGGAGGTGGATTTGAGACCAGGAAGAGATTAGCCATGATCTGATTGAATGGCGGAGCAGCTCGAAGGGCTGAATTGCCGACCTCTGCGCTTAATTCCTACGAACACGAATAGGTGCATGAACTATGAACGTATAACGGTTTTTAACGTCACCTCAGGACCATTGCAAAAGGGACTGCATTGATGGCTAACAAATGAAATAAAATCTCTGATTGCCTTCGATCCAGAAGATAAAAGGCAGTAAATTTGACTTCAGCCGAGTAAACAGCGAGGATACCCAGACTACAGAGAACAACCCATTCAAAAAACAGGCCCATGCTCCCTTTGCTTGAGCGAGGAAACTTTCTCCTGGACTGCAACCTTAATTCTGGGTTCTGTTAGTGTTGCTTGGAGCAACCGAAGGTGGATAAAGTTCCCAACACGTACAATGACACTGCCGCCTAGCGCTGCACACATCCTTGTCCCCTACACACACTTCGATGCCCGCCCTGATTGCAATTCACTTCCCGCCCCACTGTGGTCTTCCCCACAATTAATTTACTTTCTAGTCCATTTTAGCTACTCCAGAACGTTTTTGCTGAAAACTATTTGGCAAATTATTTTAATTTTATATTGTTCAACCACAAACTCTAAATGTTAACAAGCATTGGATTTAGCAAATTTTAAACTTTAGCAGATAACGCAAGTTTGCTCTAATTCATGTAATGAATTCTCTTCCATACCTTAACTGGCGCCGCAGAGGGAGTTATAGGGTTTGAGGGGTAGCCTTGAGATGGACTAGCTCCGTAACCAGGTGTCGGGCCTGATGCCGGGCCTGATGGGTAGCCTGATGTCGGGCCTGATGGGTAGCCTGATGTCGGGCCTGATGGGTAGCCTGATGTCGGGCCTGATGGGTAGCCTGATGTCGGGCCTGATGGGTAGCCTGATGTTGGGCCTGAGGGGTAGCCTGATGTCGGGCCTGAAGGGTAGCCTGGTGTCGGGCCGGAGGCTGCCAGATAACCTGGGTTAGTGCCAGGATATCCTTGATTGTACGACGGTGCTCCAGGTTGACCTCCCATTCCATATTGAGCTGGCTGCTGGTTGGGAGGTGCCCCAAAACCCCCAGGCCCAAAATTGGGAGGTGCCGAAATATGTGGTCCTAATGTGTTCGTCATGCCGCCAATCTAAACAGAAGAGAAGAGAACAGTATTAAGATTTGCCGTTGGTAAACTACAATTTTGATTCTTATTTCATTCAAATTTTGCTCAAGTAAAACTAAATGCAATCAGCTTCATGTCTAACTTGTCAATCCTAAATAGTTTCACAAACTGCATTGGAAGTGAAAGTTAAAAAGAACAATCAATGTTGTCTTTATGGAAATTAGGGTTAGAGCAGAGTTTGGGGGAGCAATTCGGGACCATGGTCTTCAGGACAATTAAACCCTCAATTTTACTTCATTATACTTTTATTTTTGAATAAACTGGTTTGATAGTTTCGCCTGAAGGTACTGTTACACCATGGTGTTTTTGGTTGGTTTAAAGAGACCCAAGTTGCATTGCATTGTTTTGTGCTCTTTTCAAAACATACTCCAAAAGTAAAAGCCAACTCTCTGCCCCGCACCCCAAATATTTGTGGTAATTTAGATAATGCTGAGATTACACGCTGTCCAAATGGGCAGGTTACTTGAGTTAGGTAGGAGCAGAATAGGAGGCATTATTAGAGGCTGCAAAAAGCTGAGTGTTGGTTTAGATGACTTAGGAAGTGCTTCTTTTCAGAATAACTCATCGCCTCGGGAAGAGACTGCCAGTAAAGGCAGTGACTTTGTTACAGCCCTTTAAATAACAGTAGGAAACATCTTGTGTTAAAGGATGCAATTGAAACACTCCGAAACAAAGAAAAGAGATGAGATTTCTCCGCAATGTCATTTCTCCATTTCTTCCATGAAAGTTGACTCACCTGAGCAAATCCAAACATGCTATGAATCAAAGCGCACCGTAGGTAAAATGCACAGAAGCATAGAAATCAGAGCTACGCAAAATTGGTGATAATAGGCATTGCAATTTCCTACAGACCGCATTAAATCTGGGTGCAGGATCATACTTGTCATTGTGTTAGTGCCTGTTCATACACCCAATGAGACTCTAGGGCTCTTCCTTCACCAGAGAGATGGTTCCACTACCAAAGGCGGCACAGTTCCAACAAAATAATTTCTGCAGAGGGAAGCACAGTGGGTTATCCCTGCTGCCTCACGGCGCCGAGGTCCCAGGTTCGATCCCGGCTCTGGGTCACTGACCGTGTGGAGTTTGCACATTCTCCCCGTGTTTGCGTGGGTTTCGCCCCCACAACCCAAAGATGTGCAAAGTAGGTGGATTGAAGACGGGTACTCTAAATTTATATATTTTTTAAAAATACCACCCTGTGTGTTTTGCGAGAGTTCGGGACATTTGCATCCGTTCTCTAGATGGTCTGTTGTGCCACTTCGATCACCAGATGAAGTGAATGTTTAAAGAGGCTTGTAGAGGGGAAATACGGAGCCATCCGTCCAATCGAGGCACTCAAGAGGGTATTGGATGATTAGTTTGGATGATTAATTGACGAGAACCAATGTGCAGAGGCACCGGGAAAAGGCAGGGGAATGACACCAAGCCATAGTGCTCATTTGGGAGCCAGTGCAGAAACAGTGGGCCGAATGGCCTTCTTCTGCACCATGACAACACTGATAAAATGAACAGTGGATGATGCATTTGTAAAAATGTGTTGCCAGATGAAAATATGAACACAGACTACTTTACGATCATCGAGTACATGTTATCTATTTCCCTCTTCTACACACTAGTGAGGGACTGAGCATAAAGTAGTCCCCGTGCCCTTTAAGGTGCAAAGTATGGAAATAAAAGACCATTCAGCCCATCATCCAGACACCCATGCTTCCCCCACCCCCAGAAGGCTTACTACACATGGGGAAGAACGGGTTAATTTCCTGTACAAACCACGGTGCACATTAACAAACCACCTAACAGCGAGCTTTGAAACCGTGAATGGCTTGGGCAGGCTGGCCGAGGAGAGCATTTTAATCTGTAAGAGGATCCAAAACTGGGGACCATCAATCCAAGTCAGTTAAATACAAATATGGAAATGAGAGTGGTCAGAATGTGGAACAGGTCACACGATAGGAAGTAACGGAGGCAAATAATGAAAGTTCTTTCAAAGAAAACTAGGGCAAGTGCATGAGAAAAGGGACGGAAAGATTTGCTGAAAGTCTCTGATGAGGTGGTAAAATGAGAGGAGACTGGTGACTAGCAAAGAGGAGTTGGGGTGAATATCCTGCTCCGTGTGACTCAAGTATCAGTGTCTTTCATTCAAAAACTTATCTTTCAATCATTTGTTGCCCATTTTCAGTCCTGCTATCAGCGGGCTGGATCGTATCCTGGTGGCTGGCTGGAGAAATTGGGGGGAGTCTCACCTTGGCAGTTTAGGGGATTTACGGGCAGATTTTAGGCCCATCATTCCACTCGCGAGCCGCCAGGAGGGCTCTCACCCCTTTGAAGTACAAGATCCCACCTCCACGAGCTGCCCGCCTGCAGCTCTTCAATTCCAACAGTGGCCACCAGGGAGCGGTGGCCTCTGCTAGAGCTGCTCCCAGTTGACAGAAGTTGTGATGGGCACTGATCTCATAGCAAGTCAACTTCGGTCAGGGGTCGCCGGGGGGGGGGGGGGGGGGGGGCGAGTCCAGCAGGCCTTGGTGAGGACAAGGATGGCGTTGCTACGGCGGCAGAGTGCGTGATCAGGACAACCCCCAAATACTTTAGTGAACCCACTCCGAGACCACTAGAGTTCACCAGGCGGTCACCGCATGCCCCACCAATGAAATGGCAACAATGGCCATTTAACCTGGCTCAATAAGCCTTCAGGTGAGAAAGCTTTCTGACACTGACCCTGCCACCAGCAGAATGTCAGGGTGCCGGGAAGGCAGCAAGCAATCCATCCCTTCCCCCAGCGTTCCCTCATTGCTTTCCGACTCCCCCAACTTCCCTCAAACCTCATCTCCTATATTTATTACGGTATATCCTGAGCAAGTGTGGTGGAGCAGAAAGGAAGCACGGCAGGTGATTGGCTTACAAGTGATACCGATCGAGGCTTGGAAAATAGTCTTCTCTGAGCTGCGAGGGGAGTTGCTTTATCCTGAAAATTTGCCCCCCCCCCCCCCACTCTCCACTCAGACATAACCAGGGGCTTATTACATCTCGAAAATCAAAAATGTATTCCCAAACTTCAAAATCCAAACTTTAAATTCAAAACAGACTTTTGACAGATGAGGGGAGCAGACGGCACAGTGGAGCTGAGACCACCACCAAATCAGCCACGATCTTATTGAATGGCAGAGGAGGCTGGAGGGGCCGAATGGCCTCCTCCTGCTCCCAAATCTTGTGTTCCTGGGACAATGAGCTCCATAATAACCAAAAATGGAATTTGCTTTGTGAATACATTGCACAGAAGGATCAGGAACTTTGGCCTGTCATGGTTTGATTTTACAAAAGATAAAATAAGCTGGATGCTGGGAGAATGGAATGAGAACACAATTGCTGGAAATACTCAGTAGGTCAGGGAATCTCGGTGAAGACAGAAACAGAGTGAACGGCCAGGGTTGGCATTCTCTTTTCCCGCTGGCAGCGCACCACTGTCTATGGGTTTCCCAGTGGTATGGGGTGGCTTCAATGGAGAAATCCCATTGATAAACATAGAAAATAGAAGCAAGTGGAGGCCATTCGGCCCTTCAAGCCTGCCCTGCCATTCATGATGATCATGGCTGATCATCAAGTTCAATACCCTGACCCCGCTTTCCCTCCAAAATCCCTTAAGCCCCAAGAGCTATATCTAATTCCTTCTTGAAATTACACCACGTTTTGGCCTCAACTACTTTCTGTGGTAGCGAATTCTACAGCTTCACCGCTCTCTGGGTGAAGAAATTTCTCCTCACCTCAGTCTTATCCTCAAACTATGACACCTAGTTCTGGACTCCCCCACCATCGGGAACATTCTTTCTGAATCTATCCTGTTGAATTTTGTAAGTTTCTATGAGATCCCCCCTCACTCTTCTAAACTCCAATGAATATAATCCTAACCGATTTAGTCTTTCCTCATGTGACAGTCCCGCCATCCCAGGAATCAGCCTGGTAAACCTTTTCTGCACCCCCTTCATAGCACGAACATCCTTCCTCAGGTAAGGACACCAAAACTGCCCAGGTGTGGCCTCACCAATGCCCTATACAATAGCAGTAAAACATCTCTATTCCTATACTCAAATCCTCTCGCTAACATACAATTTGCGTTCTTTACTGCCTGCTGTACCTGCACACTTACTTTCAGCGACTGATGTACAAGGATACCAAGGTCTCGCTGAGCATCCACCACTCTCAATTTACACCCACTCAAATAATAATCTGCCTTCCTATTTTTGCTACCAAATCGGATAACCTCACATTTACCCACATTATACTGTATCTGCCATGTATGCATCCACTCACTCAGCCTTTCTAAATCCCACTGAGGCATCTCTGTATCCTCCTCACAGCTCACCCTCCCACCCAATTTTGTATCATCTGCAAATGTGGAGGTAATACATTTAGGTCCCTCATCCAAATCATTAATATATAATGTGGGGTCCCAGCACAGGGCTCTGCGGTACCCCACTAGTCTGCCAATAAAAAAAGACCCATTTATTCCCACAAGTGGCAGGAAGAGAGAATCCCGCCACCAGCGAATGCCGCTGCTCGAAAAACACACGGCTGGGAGATTGGAGAATCCCGTCCAACGTTTCAGGGTGAAACAGTAAAGTCTGTTTCTTTATCCACCGATTCTGCCAGACCTGTTGAGTATTTCCAGCATTTATAGTTTTATTGCAGCTGTTCCAGGTTTCTATCAGAATGCTAAAGGTACATTGTTCTATAGGTTTAAACTTACCATTCCTGACAAATGGGCATGTCCAGACATGTTGCCAAAAGCATCCAGTCCAATGGGTAGTGTTGGATTAACAGGATTGGGACCCCAGGGGTTACCACCTGAAATTGAAGAATTCACAAGAACCATCAAGGCCAGTGCAACCTCTCGACAAATGGGCAAATACACCCATGCAAACTGACATACATGTAGATTTCCATGTATTTAAATTGCAGTCTTTCCTCATTTTGCACCCGTTTCGCAAATGTGTCCTTCCACATGACAATTCCAAAACTGCGAACCAGTAAATAATATCAAAGATCATAATTCAATCTAGCCCTCCTCGTCCTTCAGGTCCGAAGAGGACATTGGAAACCACGGACTTCCTTCGGATTGGTCCATGATTATGCTTGGCAAAGTATTGCAGGAAACACCCCCCCCCCCCCCCCCCCGCCCCGCCCCCCCTCTCGTCCGTGGCCATCTTGCGGCAGGCACGGCTGAAAATTCCAGTCCCAGGTCTCCTCACTGGGCAGTATTACTGGTAGCCAGACAAATGAAATGGAGGAAAGATCTATGTTGGTCATTTATTCCAATGAATTGCTCATCGCCAGACTCGAAATCTAATTCTTTTTTTAAAATTTAGAGCACCCAGTTTGGGTTTTTTCCAAATTAAGGGGCAATTTAGCTTGGCCAATCAACCTACCCTGCACATCTTTTGGGTTGTGGGGGTGAGACCTACGTATACTCGGGGAGAATGTGCAAACTCCACACAGAAATTGGCCCAGGCCGGGATCGAACCCTGGTCCTCAGCACCTGAGGCAGCAGTGCTAACCACTGTGCCACCCCCTCAATATCTAATTCTGATGCAAAGAGGTGGGAACTGTTACTTCATCTTACATACAGGAGTAAACCTTACATCATTTACACTATAGATTTGATGAAACTCTGTCCAACTTCTATAAGGGCAGAATTACAGAATCTTCCTGTGTAATTTATATCAGTGTAATTTAACTTTGTTCATTTGGTGACATTCTCATCTCAGAATCAGAAAGCTGTGGCTTCAAGCCTCACTCAAAGGCCTTGGTGAAATACTGAGAGTGCTGCATTGTTGGAGCGCAGTAAGAGTGCTGCATTGTTGGAGAGCAGTACTGACAGAGTGCTGCATTGTTGGAGGGCAGTACTGACAGAGTGCTGCATTGTTGGAGGGCAGTACTGACAGAGTGCAGCATTGTTGGAGCACAATACAGACAGAGTGCTGCGTTGTTGGAGGGCAGTACTGACAGTGCTGCACTGTTGGAGGGAAGTATTGACAGTGCTGCATTGCTGGAGGGCAGTACTGACAGTGCTGCATTGTTGGAGAGCAGTACTGACAGTGCTGCATTGTTGGAAGGCAGTATTGACAGTGCTGCATTGTTGGAGGGCAATATTGACACAGTGCTGCATTGTTGGAGGGCAGTATTGACACAGTGCTGTATTGTTGGAGGGCTGTACTGACAGTGCTGCATTGTTGGAGCGTAGTACAGACAGAGTGCTGCATTGTTGTAGGGCAGTACTGACAGTGCTGCATTGTCGGAGCGTAGTACAGACAGAGTGCTGCATTGTTGGAGCGCAGTACTGACAAGAGTGCTCCATTGTTGGAGGGCAGTACTGACAGAGTGCTGCATTGTTGGAGCGCAGTACCGACAGTGCTGCATTGTTGGAAGAGAGTATTGACAGAGTGCTGCATTGTTGGAGAGCAGTACTGACAGAGTGCTGCATTGTTGGAGGGCAGTATTGACAGAGTGCTGCATTGTTGGAGCGCAGTACAGACAGAGTGCTGCATTGTTGGAGCGCAGTACCGACAGTGTTGCATTGTTGGAAGAGAGTATTGACAGAGTGCTGCATTGTTGGAGAGCAGCACTGACAGAGCGCTGCATTGTTGGAGGGCAGTACTGACAGAGTGCTGCATTGTTGGAGGGCAGTACTGACAGAGTGCTGCATTGTTGGAGGGCAGTACTGACAGAGTGCTGCATTGTTGGAGCGCAGTACAGACAGAGTGCTGCATTGTTGGAGGGTAGTATTGACAGAGTGCTGCATTGTTGGAGGGTAGTATTGACAGAGTGCTGCATTGTCGGAGTGCAGTACAGACAGAGTGCTGCATTGTTGGAGGGTAGTAACTGACAGAGTGCTGCATTGTTGGAGCGCAGTACCGACAGTGCTGCATTGTTGGAAGAGAGTATTGACAGAGTGCTGCATTGTTGGAGAGCAGTACTGACAGAGTGCTGCATTGTTGGAGGGCAGTATTGACAGAGTGCTGCATTGTTGGAGCGCAGTACCGACAGTGCTGCATTGTTGGAGAGCAGTACTGACAGAGTGCTGCATTGTTGGAGGGCAGTATTGACAGAGTGCTGCATTGTTGGAGCGCAGTACCGACAGTGCTGCATTGTTGGAGGGCAGTACTGACAGAGTGCCGCATTGTTGGAGGGCAGTACTGACAGAGTGCTGCATTGTTGGAGCGCAGTACTGACAGTGCTGCATTGTTGGAGGGCAGTACTGACAGAGTGCCGCATTGTTGGAGGGCAGTACTGACAGAGTGCTGCATTGTTGGAGGGCAGTACTGACAGAGTGCTGCATTGTTGGAGGGCAGTACTGACAGAGTGCTGCATTGTAGGAGCACAATACTGACAGAGTGCTGCATTGTAGGAGCACAATAATGGGTGGAGCATTACACTGTTGGCAGACTGACAAGACTAAGGCTCCTCACGGCCTGCTCCATCCCCGTGTCTGACTTAACTGACATTTTGCGTTCTAACAACCGGCATTTCCGTAGCCTCTTTAACTTAGTAAATCATCTTCAAATGCTTCACGGAGGCAATTACTTTGCTGACTTGTGATGTGGGAGAAGGCGAACAAAGGTATGATGCCAAGAGGTAGGATGTGAGGTGGTTCAGTGAGAGGGCTCCCGAGTTCATTGTTAAACTCTGCAAGGTTCTGGAGCCATGTGTGGAACTTTGGGGGGGGGGGGGGGGGGGGGGAAGAGGAGGAGACAAATGAAGGATGTGTGTTGGGATGTACAGCTGGAGGAGGTGCTGGGATTGGGAAAGTCAAGGTAAAGGAATCCAATCACAAATGCAAACACGATGAGAGTAAATGAGATGGTCAATTTTGGTCAAAGTCATGTTGAGGTCAGGTAGGATAAGGATCGATAGCACACTGACTAATCGCAAAAGAAGGTCCTTGGTGACTTTGACTAGGCTGATCTTAATGCTGACGGGGCAGAATACATCCTGAAAGTATTTAAACAGGGAGAGATCGGAAAACAACATGAAATTTGATCTTTTAAAATGCAGAATGGACAGCAAGCTTAAACTTAAAATTCAGTTTGCTGAATGCGCAGAAATAAAATCCGCTCATAATCCCTGGGATCTTTTGAGTGTGTGGCATTTATATATTCAGTACCTCCTCCAATCTAGCGTCTCAAGGACGTCACCACCGCTCGTCGACTGATTTTTAAAATGACCCGTGGAAAGACAGGACTAAATTAGTCCACTGCATGATGCAAAGGAAAATGCCCCTGGAGCATTAAATCAAAATTGCAAGTCAAGTCAAAGATGCTTCAGGGATGCAGCGAGGGAGGAACTGATTCCGGAGTCCCCAACTTTTATCCTTAGAATTTACAGCTGTTTAGTAAAAAATTTAAGAACAAATTGTCTCATGGATGGTTTAGTATTGAGGGAATAAACTAATGTAGGAGAGACGAATCACAATCCCCAGCTGGGTAGTTTGCCTGGGAGGGTGGTTGAAGGTATTTCAGGGTTTTTGGAAACCAGACTATTTGAAGTGGACTTTCTTTTAAAACTTGCACCCATGAGAGAGTTCAAAGTAGAGTGTCACTGTCAACTCCCCCCGCCCCCACCATCCAACATACCACCCTCTTCTTCCTTTCTTACTGAGTCGACAGGAATCCAACAAATATTTGTGCCATGCCAACTTAACGTACCTGGTGCGGATGGGTATCCTCCTGGTGCGGGGGGGTATCCTCCTGGTGCGGGGGGGTATCCTCCTGGTGCGGCTGGGTACCCACCTGGTGCGGAGGGGTACCCTCCTTGTGCGGAGGGGTACCCTCCTGGTGCGGACGGGTATCCCGGGTAGCTCATCTTTTAAATCTGAAAAGCAAATCCAGATCTTTTTAAGAAAGCATCAACATTGGCACAGCCGTCTATAGAAATCATCGGAAACTTTCATTTACGTAGCACCTTTCACAACCTTTCAAAATGTCCCAAAGCGCTTGGCAGTTAATAAGGAACCCTCACTGTTGCAATGCAGCAGCCGGTTTGTGCACAGCAAGCTCCCACAAACAATAATCATCAGATAATCTGTTTGTGTGATGTTGATTGAAGGATGAATGCTGGGTTTGACACTAGAGCGATCCTCACTGCTCCCCTTCAGAATTGTCCCATTGGGATCTCTTACCCCCACCCGGGAAGCAGATGGGCCTCCGCTTATCGTCTGATCGGAAAGATGGCACCGCCGTCAGTGCTGCACCCCCTCTGCACTGGACTGGAGTTGGTGCTCAAGTCTGTAGTGGAGGCAGAAACTATAACGTTCTGAATTGGAGAAGTTACTTACTGACTGCGTACCGGCTGACAATGTGAGACAGAAACAGGGTTGCTCAGGGACACCACGAGAAGCAGTACGAGGATGGACTATCCAGAACGGAAAATTGGAAGTGAGAAATCCCCAAACATGGTTGCGGACAGAGAGCAGTCAAGACATGTGACAGAGTCCTTCAATGCTAGCTTCTTCAGCAGAATCAATAAAGCTTTATTGATGATGGGACACAGAGTAAAGCACTAGTACAGCCTCATCATCACCAAGAGGGCTTACTTTCACCTTCGTATCGTCATCTGCCTCTGTCCTTGCTTCAACTCATCCCTCATCCAATATTTTGTAAGTTGCTTCAGCTATTCCCATGCTCTTCTCCTTGCTGTCACTTTGTATTCTTCATGAACCAGAACTCATCTTAACCCCCCCCCCCCCCCCCCCCTCCCCGGAGATCTCTGTGCTCCATTAGCTCGAGCACTTTGAGTGTCCCAATTTTAATCAATCTACCATTTGGAGCTGTGCCTTCAGCAGCATCGGCCCCAAGTCCTGGAATTCCGATTCTAAACCTTTCCCCCCCCTCTCTTCTCTTTGAAGAAGTTGCTTGAAGCCTACCTCTTTGTCCTATCTTTTGACCATTTGCCCCACTATCTCCTGATGTGACTGGGCGTCAGGTTTTGTTCGATTGTGCTCCAACGGGCAGTCACTCTGCTCAATGCAAGTCGTTGTCACCCAACTGCTCACAATATACTGCAATCAAACTTCTCCCTCTGCCATTTTAACAGAGGCCATATATTTCCCAGCGTCACACCTAGGCTTAGCCTGAAACAGAGTGCAGTAAAAGTAACCTCGGAATCTAAAGAAGCCACACAGAATCAAGAGGCCTGCCCGTTTTGTGCAGTTGAATAAATGGCCATTCAGTTTGATTCACTTCGATTGAGCCACATCAGATCTGGACCCAAGTTGGAAGCGTTCAAAGTGGAGCAGAGCAGAGACCAATCCGTGATAAATATCCTCCTCCCGTGCTCGGATCGCAGCCTGCATTTTATTTCACCCACAGGCCCTCGAGCTGCAAACTTGGTAACAAGCCAAACCTCCAGACTTTCCCACAAAGTCGGAGGATGGCGATTGGGAGAAGCTTGATTAACTGCAGGATAAAAATGCCAAGCCAACTGTTTATTTGATGCAAGGAACATTTGTTCAACGTACAAAACCCTACCCAGACAGTCTAACCGGACTGCAAGATGATAACTTATATATATGACAATGTAAAGAACAAGAACAAAGAACAAAGAAATGTACAGCACAGGAACAGGCCCTTCGGCCCTCCAAGTCCATGCCGACCATGCTGCCCGACTAAACTACAATCTTCTACACTTCCTGGGTCCGTATCCCTCTATTCCCATCCTATTCATGTATTTGTCAAGATGCCCCTTAAATGTCACTATCGTCCCTGCTTCCACCACCTCCTCCGGTAGCGAGTTCCAGGCACCCACTACCCTCTGCGTAAAAGACTTGCCTCGTACATCTACTCTAAACCTTGCCCCTCTCACCTTAAACCTATGCCCCCTAGTAATTGACCCCTCTACCCCGGGGAAAAGCCTCTGACTATCCACTCTGTCTATGCCCCTCATAATTTTGTAGACCTCTATCAGGTCGCCCCTCAACCTCCTTCGTTCCAGTGAGAACAAACCGAGTTTATTCAACCGCTCCTCATAGCTAATGCCCTCCCATACCAGGCAACATTCTGGTAAATCTATTCTGCACCCTCTCTAAAGCTTCCACATCCTTCTGGTAGTGTGGCGACCAGAATTGAACACTATACTCCAAGTGTGGCCTAACTAAGGTTCTATACAGCTGCAACATGACTTGCCAATTCTTATACTCAATGCCCCGGCCAATGAAGGCAAGCATGCCGTATGCCTTCTTGACTACCTTCTCCACCTGTGTTGCCCCTTTCAGTGACCTGTGGACCTGTACTCCTAGATCTCTTTGACTTTCAATACTCTTGAGGGTTCTACCATTCACTGTATATTCCCTACCTGCATTAGACCTCCCAAAATGCATTACCTCCCATTTGTCCGGATTAAACTCCATCTGCCATCTCTCCGCCCAAGTCTCCAAACAATCTAAATCCTGCTGTATCCTCTGACAGTCCTCATCGCTATCCGCAATTCCACCAACCTTTGTGTCGTCTGAAAACTTACTAATCAGACCAGTTACATTTTCCTCCAAATCATTTATATATACTACAAACAGGAAAGGTCCCAGCACTGATCCCTGTGGAACACCACTGGTCACAGCCCTCCAATTAGAAAAGCATCCTTCCATTGCTACTCTCTGCCTTCTATGACCTAGCCAGTTCTGTATCCATCACTTAGTAAAGATCACTTAGTGCTAGTTTACACAGGGTAAATCTCTAATTGCCAATAGCAAAGTACATATGAGACCCAGAGACCATGTTGAGGTAGCGGTAATGGGGGTTAGGGTAAAGGGTCAGAGAGAGGGGTGCTAATGGGGATTAGGGGAAGGGTCAGAGAGAGGGGTGCTAATGGGGGTTAGGGGATGGGTCAGAGAGTGGGGTGCTGTGAGGAGATTAGAATGAGGAGACACATTCTACTTCATCTCCCTGCCAATTATTTCTGTTATGTGCTTGCCTTCCCTGTACACACACCAAATAACAAAGCATTTCCTGATGTCTGGTCCTAAACCTAGATTTGAGACTGCTGCTCTGACTAATACATTCCTTATAAGAACATAAGAATTAGGTGCAGGAGTGGACCACATGGATCATCGAGCCTGCTCCTCCAATCAATGTGATCATGGCTAATCTCGGGCTTCAACTGCATTTTCCCACCCTTTCCCCATCACATTCCATCTGTCTATCCCAGCCTTAAGCGTATGCAACCATAGAGCATCCACAATCGTCTGGGAGAGTTCCAAAGATCTACAATGTTTTAAGTGAAGTAATTTCTCCCCATTGCAGCTCTAAATGATTTAGTCTTGTACTACCACCAAGATTATCAGGACATTATCACATTGCTCTTTCTGGGCTCCTGCTGTGCAAATATTGGCCATCATACTGTCATCATAGGGCAGCAGGGTAGCATAGTGGTTAGCACTAAGGCTTCACTGTGCCAAGGTCCCTGGTTCGATTCACGCTTGGGTCACTGTCTGTGCGGAGTCTGCACGTTCTTCCCGTGTCTGCGTGGGTTTCCTCCAGGTGCTCCGGTCCCCCCCCACAGTCCAAAGATGTGGTTAGGTGGATTGGCCATGATAAATTGCCCTTAGGTTAGATCGGGTTGCTGGGTTACGAGGATAGGGTGGAGGCGTGGGCTTAAGTAGGGTGCTCTTTCCAAGAGCTGGTGCAGACTCGATGGGCCGAATGGCCTCCTTGTGCACTGTAAAGTCTATGATTCCATGATACCACCTCCCGCATCACAACAATGACCACATTTCAAAAGTATAATTGTCTGTAAAACACCGTTGGGCGTCCTGAAGTCGCTATATAAATGCAACTCTTTCTTATCAATAGGAACTAGATTATTGAATTTGGACAAAATCACCAAAGCAGAACTGTAGAACCGTCAACAGAGTGGGGGTTGGGGGGGGGGTGCAGGGACTCTCGTTCCAGCTAGTTTCAAATCAAACTTGTACAAATCCACATCTGCCACTTAACAGAACACAGAGCATGTGCCAAAGGCAGCTGGTTGCCATGGCAAAGCGAGAGTAAAGGTCAGGAAAATAAAAGAATGCAAATTCATGGTGCAAACAGGAACCCTGCATTAATCTGAACGTTACTGGTTGGTGCTGGTGGAGGAGGTGCAGGGTGCCATAACCTGGTCAACTGGTTCCACTCATCAATAATTACCATTCGCTGCTACCGTCTACCCAAGTAGCTGGGCTGCACTGCCTCACACCGAGTCAACAGCAACTTTCTGAAAGGAATCAAAAGAGGAAAAACTTGCATGGGTCTGGGGTAAGAGTGGGACCAACACCTCACTCTGCAAAGAGCTCGTTCAGGCTCAAGAGTCAAATGGCTTCCTTTGGAGTGGGGCTACCCATGCTTCTAAATACATTTTAATTATTTACAGCAAGCTTCTGCAAATGAGTAAGGTGTGTTTTAATTCCTTTTATTAATTTGACAGACCCTAAAGTGGAGGTCTTCAAACAAAAACTTCACTATAATCTTACACATTGCAAAGTCGCAGCGTCATGAGAGACGCTGCAATCCTCTTTGATGAAGGGTACTTAAAATGTTGGAGCAATAAACTAAATGGTTTCATACCTCTGAAGCTCAGTGAGTGTGTGTGCGATAGGAGAGAGACGGAGAGAGCGCTGGAGAGAGAGAGTGTGCTGGAGAGAGAGAGAGCGCTGGAGAGAGAGAGAGCGCTGGAGAGAGAGAGAGCGCTGGAGAGAGAGAGAGCGCTGGAGAGAGAGAGAGCGCTGGAGAGAGAGAGAGCGCTGGAGAGAGAGAGAGCGCTGGAGAGAGAGAGAGCGCTGGAGAGAGAGAGAGCGCTGGAGAGAGAGAGAGCGCTGGAGAGAGAGAGAGCGCTGGAGAGAGAGAGAGCGCTGGAGAGAGAGAGAGCGCTGGAGAGAGAGAGAGCGCTGGAGAGAGAGAGAGCGCTGGAGAGAGAGAGAGCGCTGGAGAGAGAGAGAGCGCTGGAGAGAGAGAGAGCGCTGGAGAGAGAGAGAGCGCTGGAGAGAGAGAGAGCGCTGGAGAGAGAGAGAGCGCTGGAGAGAGAGAGCGCGCTGGAGAGAGAGAGAGAGCGCGCTGGAGAGAGAGAGAGAGAGCGCTGGAGAGAGAGAGAGCGCTGGAGAGAGAGAGAGCGCTGGAGAGAGAGAGAGCGCTGGAGAGAGAGAGAGCGCTGGAGAGAGAGAGAGCGCTGGAGAGAGAGAGAGCGCTGGAGAGAGAGAGCGCTGGAGAGAGAGAGCGCTGGAGAGAGAGAGCGCTGGAGAGAGAGAGCGCTGGAGAGAGAGAGCGCTGGAGAGAGAGAGCGCTGGAGAGAGAGAGAGCGCTGGAGAGAGTGTGTGCTGGAGAGAGAGAGCGCTGGAGAGAGAGAGAGCGCTGGAGAGAGTGTGTGCTGGAGAGAGAGAGCGCTGGAGAGAGAGAGAGAGAGAGAGAGTGCTGGAGAGAGAGAGAGAGAGAGAGAATGCTGGAGAGAGAGAGAGAGAGAGAGAGAGTGTGCTGGAGAGAGAGAGTAAGAGCTGGAGAGGGAGAGCTGGAGAGAGAGAGTGAGAGAGAGATGGAAAGAAAGTGATGGAGGGAAAGAGAGAGAGAGATGGAGAGAGAGAGAGAGAGAGAGAGAGAGATGAAGAGCGAGAGAGAAAGAGAGAGATGGAGAGAGAGAAAGAGTGAAGCTCCCAGAGAAAGAGAAACAGGCAGGATGGGGGCATGGTGGAGAGGAAAAGGGGGCAGAAAGAGAGGCGGGGGGGACGTGAGGGGGGTGCAGGATTGGTGGAATGGAGAGCGAGTGATGAGAAAGAGAGAAACAATGGGATGGAAGGATCACAGAGAGAGAGAGAGACGGGGGGAAGAGAGGAACAGAGAGGAGGGGCAAAGAATGAGAGGCAGAGAAAGGAAATGATGGGGAGATGGGAAGAGAGGTGAGATGAAGAGCAAGAGACAGAGATATATATTATTTTAGTACGTGTTTATTGGAAAGCATTTGTTACTGATCACAGGAAAAAGTGACCACTAAAAAACTGAAATAAAACCGGACTAACCCAACGGGAACATGTGTGAGATGAGTCAGCACTGATGGCCCAGCTTGGTAAAAGGTACAGTAAACATTGTATTGGGACACCGGACCAAACCCCAACTTTTGCTCGGATACCGGATGATAAACCCCAAACAAACTGCAATTTGTAAAACTGTAAGGAAAGGATACTTCACTGCCGACTCTGATCAACAAGGTATCATTTATGTTAAAACAAACTTCAATTTAAACACAGAATAAATCATATTATCAAAGAAATAGCTTTACAATTAACAGTTCAAGAAAAAAAACTTTAGCTCGCTATCTACACCTGACACCGTATTTATATATTCCAACTGAACAACCCTTTTCAGTTCAAAATCCACTCATAAATAAACAAGCATGGTTACTTGCTGTTCGCTGTGCGGGCCTTTGGATCTATACCCTTTCAGGAACAACCTGAAAATCCTTCCGTTTTATCAGCTTCAAATCCTATTGTAAAACTGTCAAAAACTACAGACAGACCTGGCTCCTCCCATTAACAACATCTAGGAACAATATTCCATTAACCATCCATATGTAAACAGATAAATGGTTAAAATCAATGATGATCTCACCTTTATGTCTCCTTAATCACAGCTTTAGCAGAAATCCTGACTGTTTATATTTAAACCCAGGATTTTTAACAACATTACTACAACAAAACTTTATATATAACAATTTCCTCAATTTATCACAAGTGTGCATTCAATCATTATTCCCCAGCAAATGTAAGTGTTCAAAGCCCCTTCATGACCAACCACACATAATCTACATGCCACCCCTCCTAATTTGCTTCCGAACTGTTTAAGGAAGCAAAGGACATTCATAGAATGGTTACAACACAGAAGGAGGCCATTCAGCCCACCTGCACTTCGCAAGAGCATCTCAACCTGTGCCACTCGCCGGCCATTGACCTATAACCGTCCAAATTAATCTCTCTTCAGGAAATACATGAGTGAAAATTGTCTGTTTTTAAAAAGGAACAAAGTACTTTCAAAGTGAATCTATGATAATCTGATTGAACGAAACGACAATGTTCAGCTTGGCACTTAACCATGAATTTTAGTCGAAAGGAATTAAATCGACTTTTCAATTGTTTTGGACACTACCGTAAACGGTTGCTTTTCACCATGAGTGGAATCTTTTGGTAATGGACCAGCGCAAGATCGAGGAGATCTCCCCAGTTGAAATCATTCTGTCTTCAGCTCCCATCACCGAATTTAGGCTCCAGAACGGAAGATTCCCACTCATGAATTTGAAAAGCTGCTTTCAAGTTTCCCCAGGTTGTACAGTTTTCAAGAAGCTTGGTCAAACTGGTAGATTTTAGCAAGTGGCGCAGAGGAGAGGTTTCGGGAGGTTAATTCCTGAGTTTGATGCCGGGGCAGGGAAGTGGAGATACTTGAATAGGAGGAACCCAGGGCTTTCCCGGGTGGCTGTAAGTTTGGAGGAGGTTGCCGAGACAGGGCAGGGTGAGGCCATGGAGGGATCTGAACAACAGGTTGCGAAGGGTACGTTGGTGAACCGGAAGCCAAATTTAAATTAAGGCGGAGGAGAAAGTGGGACTTTCAGCACCAACTGGCGTCTTGAAACAACACATTGGGGTGTTGGGCTCAGCTGGAAGGTCACCAGTGTACCCATTGGCATTTCAAACTGTGAAATATGGTGGAGCGCCAGAGTTCTCCGAAAATGTCAGGGGTCACATTCCTTTCTTCATTCCGTCATCTTTTTTTTTTTAATGTTTTTTTTTTAAATTTAGAGTATCCAATTAATTTTTTCCAATCAAGGGGCAATTTAGCGCGGCCGATCCACCTACTGCACATCTTTGGGTTGTGGGGGCGAAACCCACGCAGACACGGGGAGAATGTGCAAACTCCGCACGGACAGTGACCCAGAGCCGGGATCGAACCTGGGACCTCGGCGCCGTGAGGCCGCAGTGCTAACCCACTGCGCCATCGTGCTGCCCTTTCATCCCGATGGCCAGAAATAATCTGCCCAAATATCCGAAACATTCTAAAAAAACCCAGTTGAAGGGAGGTGTTGGGGAGCTCGAAGCCACCCTGGGGCTGTCCACGCAATCAATTAGGCAACTTAACTTTCCTATAACCATCTCCATGACGGTTAGTCTTCCCTCGCTTTGGGCTTCCCGAAACATGGTCTGGATTCTCCGTTTGGGGGACTAAGTTCCCACGCCGGCGTGAGAACAGTGGTGTTTTACGGCAGGAAAACTGGCGCAAAACGGCCGCCCATTCCCTGCTCCGCGGGGGAGGCTAGCAGCCAGGCAGTGGAGAGCTCCCAGCGCTAACTGCCGATATGGCCCGGAGCATTGCCGGGTCCGTGGCTGTGCACGCGCATGGCGACGGCCTGCAACAGCCGCGCTGTGCTTCATGCAAACGCAGCCCGTGGACCCGGATCGCAAAAATAGTCTCCCCCTTCGGCCGGCTCATGCGCGCCCCGGACCACCCCCCCCGCCTCCCCCCACCCCACAGTGCCCTCAGCCCCGAATAAAAACCCCCTGCCCGTGGATCGGCCCTCCCCCGACTGTGGCGGCGCTGGACTGAGTCCACAGCCGCCACGCAGAGTTCCCGACGGATGAGACCATGTGTCCCACGCTGTCAGGGACTCGGCTGGTCAGGGACGGAGCATCGCGGGGCAGGCCTCAGGCAATGGCGCGAGGCCGTGGATTTGGCTTGCGGCGCAGTCCTGGAGCATGCCGCTTTTCTGGGGCGGAGCATCGCGAAAGCGGCGCCGCCCGTGATTCTGTTGTCATTGGGGATTCTCCGCCACGTCGCGATTTTGGCGTCAGGGATCGTAGAATCCAGCCCCATGTCCCTCTTTCGCACCTGCATTTGTACAGTACCTGTCAAGACTTCAGGATGTCTCAAAAGGTGTTACAGCCAATGCAGTACTTTTGAAATGTAGGCACTGCTGTAGAGGAGGAAATTCAGCAGCCAATTTGTGCCCAGCAAGCTCCCACAAAAATAATAATCAATTATCTGTTTTTAAGGAAATGTTGGTTGAGTGATTAATGTTCTCCAGGACACCTGGGAGAGCTCCCCTGCTCTTCTTCAAACTAGTGCATGGGTTAGCTCCCATCCACCTGGCAGAGCAGGGGAGGCCTTTAAACTGCAGGACCTTTTCAGTTAGTCAGCGCACCATTATCTATGATCACACTTCCAAACAGGAAACACAAGCTTTTATCACGGAACAGGCCTTATTTTCGAAGACTGAAGAGATCACAATTGCTCAGAATATTGTTCAGGCAATGTCCATTATTGGCATTGTCCAAAACTGACCAAACCAGTCTGAGGTGAAGCAGAATCCGGTGACCTCCTCTCGATAACAGGCGTCCATGCAGAAATAAAATCGCAAAATTAATTTATTTCCTTTTCCCTTCAATTCAATGACTTAAAAAATAACCCAATCAAGATCGAGAAGGATTGAATTTCTCCCGGGAGTCAGGTTCAGGCCAACAGCTTGCTCAGGGACCAGAACCGCTTCAAGCCGAAACAGATGTTTGCACAGTTGTGAGCTGGCTTTGCACAAGGGCAGTCAGTTGTGAACAAGGTTGGAGAGTGTGCAATACTTGGATCATACAGGCAAACAATTTGTGCGCAGTTTGAAATCAGTTTCCTAACTGGAAAAATAACATATTGGGCGGGATTTTCCAGCCTCTCCTGCGCTGTATTTTCCTGCAGTGTAGACAGTCCGCCATTGGCGTGCAGTGGTGTCTTTTGGAAGGGCGGGAAAATTGCAGCCATTATTTCAAGGTAAATAAAAAAACTTGCAGCAATCCAGGGTCAGGAGAGAGAAGCAGATTTGACTTCATTGATACATAGATACATAGAGGATAGGAGCAGGAAGGGCCTTTTGGCCCTTCGAGCCTGCTCCGCCATTCATCACCATCATGGCTGATCATAGAACATAGAACATAGAAAATACAGCACAGAACAGGCCCTTCGGCCCACGATGTTGTGCCGAACCTTTGTCCTAGATTAATCATAGATTATCATTGAATTTACAGTGCAGAAGGAGGCCATTCGGCCCTTTGAGTCTGCACCGGCTCTTGGAAAGAGCACCCTACCCAAACTCAACACCTCCACCCAACACCAAGGGCAATTTGGACATTAAGGGCAATTTATCATTGGCCAATTCACCTAACCCGCACATCTTTGGACTGTGGGAGGAAACCGGAGCACCCGGAGGAAACCCACGCAGACACGGGGAGGACGTGCAGACTCCGCACAGACAATGACCCAATCCGGAATCGAACCTGGGACCATGGAGCTGTGAAGCAATTGTGCTATGCACAATGCTACCGTGCTGCCCTTAAGAACAAATAAATCTACACTATATAATTTTACCGTAATCCATGTACCTATCCAATAGCTGCTTGAAGGTCCCTAATGTTTCCGACTCAACTACTTCCACAGGCAGTGCATTCCATGCCCCCACTACTCTCTGGGTAAAGAACCTACCTCTGATATCCCTCCTGTATCTTCCACCTTTCACCTTAAATTTATGTCCCCTTGTAATGGTGTGTTCCACCCGGGGAAAAAGTCTCTGACTGTCTACTCTATCTATTCCCCTGATCATCTTATAAACCTCTATCAAGTCGCCCCTCATCCTTCTCCGCTCTAATGAGAAAAGGCCTAGCACCCTCAACCTTTCCTCGTAAGACCTACTCTCTCCATTCCAGGCAACATCCTGGTAAATCTTCTTTGCACCTTTTCCAGAGCTTCCACATCCTTCCTAAAATGAGGCGACCAGAACTGTACACAATACTCCAAATGTGGCCTTACCAAGGTTTTGTACAGCTGCATCATCACCTCACGGCTCTTAAATTCAATCCCTCTGTTAATGAACGCGAGCACACCATAGGCCTTCTTCACAGCTCTATCCACTTGAGTGGCAACTTTCAAAGATGTATGAACATAGACCCCAAGATCTCTCTGCTCCTCCACATTGCCAAGAACTCTACCGTTAACCCTGTATTCCGCATTCATATTTGTCCTTCCAAAATGGACAACCTCACACTTTTCAGGGTTAAACTCCATCTGCCACTTCTCAGCCCAGCTCTGCATCCTATCTATGTCTCTTTGCAGCCGACAACAGCCCTCCTTACTATCCACAACTCCACCAATCTTTGTATCGTCTGCAAATTTACTGACCCACCCTTCAACTCCCTCATCCAAGTCATTAATGAAAATCACAAACAGCAGAGGACCCAGAACTGATCCCTGCGGTACGCCACTGGTAACTGGGATCCAGGCTGAATATTTGCCATCCACCACCACTCTCTGACTTCTATCGGTTAGCCAGTTTGTTATCCAACTGGCCAAATTTCCCACTATCCCATGCCTCCTTACTTTCTGCATAAGCCTACCATGGGGAACTTTATCAAATGCCTTACTAAAATCCATGTACACTACATCCACTGCTTTACCTTCATCCACATGCTTGGTCACCTCCTCAAAGAATTCAATAAGATTTGTTAGGCAAGACCTACCCCTCACAAATCCGTGCTGACTATCCCTAATCAAGCAGTGTCTTTCCAGATGCTCAGAAATCCTATCCTTCAGTACCCTTTCCATTACTTTGCCTACCACCGAAGTAAGACTAACTGGCCTGTAATTCCCAGGGTTATCCCTAGTTCCTTTTTTGAACAGGGGCACGACATTCGCCACTCTCCAATCCCCTGGTACCACCCCTGTTGACAGTGAGGATGAAAAGATAATTGCCAACGGCTCTGCAATTTCATCTCTTGCTTCCCATAGAATCCTTGGATATATCCCGTCAGGCCCGGGGGACTTGTCTATCCTCAAGTTTTTCAAAATGCCCAACACATCTTCCTTCCTAACAAGTATTTCCTCGAGCTTACCAATCTGTTTCACACTGTCCTCTCCAACAATATGGCCCCTCTCATTTGTAAATACAGAAGAAAAGTACTCATTCAAGACCTCTCCTATCTCTTCAGACTCAATACACAATCTCCCGCTACTGTCCTTGATTGGACCTACCCTCGCTCTAGTCATTCTCATATTTCTCACATATGTGTAAAAGGCCTTGGGGTTTTCCTTGATCCTACCCGCCAAAGATTGTTCATGCCCTCTCTTAGCTCTCCTAATCCCTTTCTTCAGTTCCCTCCTGGCTATCTTGTATCCCTCCAATGCCCTGTCTGAACCTTGTTTCCTCAGCCTTACATAAGTCACCTTTTTCCTCTTAACAAGACATTCAACCTCTCTTGTCAACCATGGTTCCCTCACTCGACCATCTCTTCCCTGCCTGACAGGGACATACATATCAAGGACACGTAGCACCTGTTCCTTGAACAAGTTCCACATTTCACTTGTGTCCTTCCCTGCCAGCCTATGTTCCCAACTTATGCACTTCAATTCTTGTCTGACAACATCGTATTTACCCTTCCCCCAATTGTAAACCTTGCCCTGTTGCACGTACCTATCCCTCTCCATTACTAAAGTGAAAGTCACAGAATTGTGGTCACTATCTCCAAAATGCTCCCCCACTAACAAATCTATCACTTGCCCTGGTTCATTACCAAGTACTAAATCCAATATTGCCCCTCCTCTGGTCGGACAATCTACATACTGTGTTAGAAAAGCTTCCTGGACACACTGCACAAACACCACCCCATCCAAACTATTTGATCTAAAGAGTTTCCACTCAATATTTGGGAAGTTAAAGTCACCCATGACTACTACCCTGTGACTTCTGCACCTTTCCAAAATCTGTTTCCCAATCTGTTCCTCCACATCTCTGCTACTATTGGGGGGCCTATAGAAAACTCCTAACAAGGTGACTGCGCCTTTCCTATTTCTGACTTCAACCCATACTACCTCAATAGGGTGATACTCCTCGAACTGCCTTTCTGCAGCTGTTATACTATCTCTAATTAATAATGCCACCCCCCCACCTCTTTTACCACCCTCCCTAATCTTATTGAAACATCTATAACCAGGGACCTCCAACAACCATTTCTGCCCCTCTTCTATCCAAGTTTCCGTGATGGCCACCACATCGTAGTCCCAAGTACCGATCCATGCCTTAAGTTCACCCACCTTATTCCTGATGCTTCTTGCGTTGAAGTATACACACTTCAACCCATCTCCATGCCTGCAAATACTCTCCTTTGTCAGTGTTCCCTTCCCCACTGCCTCACTACACGCTTTGGCGTCCTGCATATCGGCTACCTTAGTTGCTGGACTACAAATCCGGTTCCCATTCCCCTGCCAAATTAGTTTCAACCCTCCCGAAGAGTACTAGCAAACCTCCCTCCCAGGATATTGGTGCCCCTCTGGTTCAGATGCAACCCGTCCTGCTTGTACAGGCCCCACCTTCCCCAGAATGCGCTCCAATTATCCAAATACCTGAAGCCCTCCCTCCTACACCATTCCTGCAGCCACGTGTTCAACTGCACTCTCTCCCTATTCCTAGCCTCGCTATCACGTGGCACCGGCAACAAACCAGAGATGACAACTCTGTCTGTCCTGGCTTTCAACTTCCAGCCTAACTCCCTAAACTTGTTTATTACCTCCACACCACTTTTCCTACCTATGTCGTTGGTACCAATGTGCACCACGACTTCTGGCTGCTCACCCTCCCCCTTAAGGATCCTGAAGACACGATCCGAGACATCCCTGGCCCTGGCACCCGGGAGGCAACATACCTTCCGGGAGTCTCGCTCGCGACCACAGAATCTCCTATCTATTCCCCTAACCATTGAATCTCCTACAACTATTGCTTTTCTATTCTCCCCCCTTCCCTTCTGAGCCCCAGAGCCAGACTCCGTGCCAGAGACCTGACCGCTAGGGCCTTCCCCCGGTAGGTCATCCCCCCCAACAGCATCCAAAACGGTATACTTGTTTTGAAGGGGAACGGCCACGAGGGATCCCTGCACTGTCTGCCTGTTTGTTTTTTTCCCCCTGACTGTAACCCAGCTATTCTTGTCCAGTACCTTGGGTGTGGTTACCTCCCTGTAACTCCTCTCAATCACCCCCTCTGCCTCCCGGATGATCCGAAGTTCATCCAGCTTCAGCTCCAGTTCCCTAACACGGTCTTTGAGGAGCTGAAGGTGGGTGCACTTCCCGCAGGTATAGTCAGTGGGGACACCGGTGGTATCCCTCACCACCCACATCCTACAGGAGGAGCATGTAACTGGCCTAGCCTCCATCCCCTCTTACCTTACAGAATATAGCTGCTGTGTGGACTAACTAGATCTCCGCCCTCCGACTCTGCTCCCAGTCAGCTACACGTCCTGTAAACTCCTGGCTCTCTTCGCACTCTTTGCGGAAATGTCGGAAACAAAATGAAAGGAGCACCTAACTCCCTCGGTCACCAAACTCTCACTATCGCACTCAAAAAGCACCTAATTCAGCACTCAGTGCAAAAAAAAAAAAAAAAAAAAAAAAAAAAAATCCAACTCAATAGCCTAATCCTGCTTTCTCCCCACAGCCTTTGATCCCATTCTCCCCAAGTGCTATATCCAGCCGCCTCTTAAATATATTCAAAGTTTTAGCATCAACTACTTCCTGTGGTAATGAATTCCACAGGCTCACCACTCTTCGTGTGAAGAAATGTCTCCTTATCTCTGTCCGAAATGGCTTACCCTGAATCCACAGCCTGTGACCCCTGGTTCTGGACACACCCATCATTGGTAACATCTTCTCTGCATCTACCCTGTCTAGTCCTGTTAGAATTTTATAAGTCTCTATGAGATCCCCCCCTCATTCTTCTGAACTCCAGCGAGAACAATCCCAACCTAGTCAATCTCTCCTCACATGACAATCCCGCCATCCCTGGAATCAGTCTGGTAAACCTTCGCTGCCCTCCCTTGAGAGCAAGAACATCCTTCCTCAGCGAAGGAGACCAAAACTGCACACAATATTCTAGGTGTGGCCTCACCAAGGCACTGTATAATTGCAGCAACACATCCCTGCTTCTATACTCGAAACCTCTTGCAATGAAGGCCAACATACCATTAGCCTTCTTTACCGCCTGCAGCACCTGCATGCTTACCTTCAGCGAATGGTGCACAAGGACACCCAGGTCCCGCTGCACACTTCCCTCGCCCAATTTACAACCATTCAGGTAGTAATCTGCCTTCCTGTTTTTGCTTCCACAATGAATAACCTCACACTTATCCAAATTATACTGCATCTGCCATTGGTTTGCCCACTCGCCCAACCTGTCCAGATCTTGCTGTAGGATCCCTGCAGCCCCCAAATTGAAAATCTTCCTGAACGCGGGGGTGGGGGGGTTGCAGAGTTGTTAGCACGGCTGCCTCACAACGCCAGGGAGCCGGGGTCGATTCCGAACTTGGGTGACTGTCTGTGTGGAGTTTGCACATTCTCCCCCGTCTCTGCGTGGGTTTCCTCCGGGTGCTCCGGTTTCCTCCCACAGTCCAAAAATGTGCAGGTTAGGTGAATTGGTCATGCTAAAGTGCGCTTAGTGTCCAAAGATGTGGGGTTATGGCATAGGGCAGGGGATTGGACCTAGGTAGGATGGCTTGATGAGCCAAATGGCCTCCTTCTGCACTGCAGGTTTTCCATGAATTCTATGAATCCAAAATTTCAATGAAAATGCATTTCTTCTTCATCCCTCAACCAATAGCTGATTGGGATTACCTTGCCGTTATATTGTTTTGTGAGCTTGTTGTAAGGCCACACTAAAACAGTACACTTCAAAAATTCTTCACTGGCTGGAAAGCTCTCTGCGATGTCCTGAGGTGGTGAAAGGTGTTATATAAATGCAAATCTTTTTATTTTCCTTCCAATACAACCAGCCATTTTGGCAACCTTAGGCAAACCAGAATCATTAACTGTTGAATGATAAACTAAGCAAAGGATTCATCTACAGTATTAATATCAAAGACATACTGACCAATGTTTATTGCTACATACAAAAATGGCAGATTCCCTTATCTGTCAAAGGAAAGTAAGAAGTCTTACAACACCAGGTTAAAGTCCAACAGGTTTGTTTCAAACACTAGCTTTTAGAGCACTGCTCCTTCCTCAGGTGAATGAAGATGTAGGTTCCAGAAACATATATATATATATATATATATAGACAAAGTCAAAGATGCAAGACAATGCTTTGATCTTGTCTGCTATTTTGCATCTTTGTAGAAACTTAATGTCAGTGTCTATATGCGCGATCTTCTTGGCGATCCTCTCCACTTTGAGCCGGCAGTTTGCGGTGTCGATGGTAGCCATGAAGTGGAGATGCCGGCGTTGCACTGGGGTGACGCCGCCCAACATCGGCATCTCCACATCATGTCAAAGGATAATTTTGCATACAAAATGATCAGGGGGTTGGATAGGGTGGACAGTGAGAGCCTTCTCCCGCGGATGGATATGGCTGGCACGAGGGGACATAACTTTAAACTGAGGGGTAATAGATATAGGACAGAGGTCAGAGGTAGGTTCTTTACGCAAAGAGTAGTGAGGCCGTGGAATGCCCTACCTGCTACAGTAGTGAACTCGCCAACATTGAGGGCATTTAAAAGTTTATTGGATAAACATATGGATGATAATGGCATAGCGTAGGTTGGATGGCTTTTGTTTCGGTGCAACATCGTGGGCCGAAGGGCCTGTACTGTGCTGTATTGTTCTATGTTCTATGTTCTATGTAAAGGCAGAGATAAATAATATTCTGTCAAATTCAGAGGCAAATGTAGCAACTACCATTTATATAGACACAGCTGTATTATGCAGACGATGTGTTGCCCAAACCCTTAGGCTAGCAATCTAAGTACCCAGGGACCAATTTGTGCAGGAGTGCTCCTTTGAAAGGAGGTGTTGTCCTCGCAGGTAACCTGACACCTTACTTACACCGAGAAACCTAACGCCATGGGGCAGGCTGCCAGCAAACGGAGGCTATTGTCAAAATATTGCCACACATTGTGCAGGAAATGGGAGTTCTGGTTTCATGTGCGAGGCCCGTCCAATATATTGTCAAGAAATGTTTGTCTGGAGAAACGACCTCTGTAATGATATGCATACGGATAGTCAAGTCAAGCATAATGACAATTTGCAGCAATAGTGAATTAAATGCAAATACACAGTGCAGGAAATGAACGGCTGCACAGTGTGGGAAGCTAAAAAACTGCACACGATGTAGGAAGCTTCAGTTCAAACAGCAAAGCGAGTCCGTTACTCCAAGTTTAGAGAGGAAACCAATCTTTCAAAAAAGGAGTCAAAGGGGTTGAGGACAAATCCACAAGGAGATTTTTATGATAATTCCACGAGAAGTCTCCAACCATTGCAGCCAGATGACTCAGTCAGACTGGAAGATTCCAAAGGGAATGGATGGTCAAAGTATGCGAAGGTACTGTGACAGGCAGGTCCAAATTCATATTAATCATCACTGATGACGGCACAGTCTTAAGGAGGAACAGAAGAGCTCTGTCAAAAGTTCAGCAAACTTTCTTAATGCAACCGCAAGAAGTGGTGAGTAATCCTAAAACAGCTGAAGAAGATACAGTTCAGCATACAGAGCCACAACTACAAGCTACAGACACACCAATACAAGAATGGAAATGGAAATTGCTCATTGTCACGAGTAGACTTCAATGAAGTTACTGTGAAAAGCCCCTCGTCGCCACAATCCGGCGCCTGTTCAGGGAGGCTGTTACGGGAATTGAACCGTGCTGCTGGCCTGCCTTGGTCTGCTTTCAAAGCCAACGATTTAGCCCTGTGCTAAACAGCCCCTTGAAGAACAAAAAGCAGCATCCACAACCACAAAGGAAGATGAAGTAACTTCACTAATTCAACCGCCACTCAGAAGATCAACAAGGCAAAGATGTAAAACTGAGAGACTGATTTTGTGATGGACTGTAAATAGTTAAACGTTCTTAAGGTTTATGCATATCATATTGCATTGTAAGAAAATTGAGTTCTGAATGTAAATAACTACATTTCCAAAGGAAAGGGGATGTGATGATATGCATAAGCAATCTTGTATATAATAATGTACACCACCTCCGACCAGCAGGTGGCAGTGTAAACCTACCATGTGACTCTTACCTCGAGGAGTAAGTCATGTTGGTGGGTAGCCATATTTTGCAGTAGCTCAAGAATAATTAGTTAGTGTTAGTAGTTTGTAATATATTTATTCCAGTTATCTTTACCGCACCGTTGTTTTATAATAAATTAATATTAACCTTTATTATTGTCACAAGTAGGCTTCCATTAAAACTGCAATTAAGTTACTGTGAAAATACCCTAGTTGCCACATTCTGGCGCCTGTTCGGGCACTGAGGAAGAATTCAGAATGTCCAATTCACCTAACAAGTACATCTTTCCAAACTTGCGGGAGGAAACCGGAGCACCCTGAGGAAACCCATGCAGAAACGGGGAGAACGTGAAGACTCCGCACAGACAGCGACCTAAGCAGGAATTGAACCTGGGATCCTGGCACTGTGACGCAACAGTGCTAATCAGTGCGTTACCTTGCCGCCCCACAAGAACTAGATGTTCTGCAGTGCATCATTCCTTCTGGCCAGTGCACAGGAACATGACAACCTCCACCTTTCACGGACTGAACACTAACTCTGCACTGGCTCCTCCCTCCTCATGGGTCATGACCCCGCCTGTGGACATCGAGCCATACTTTCTTAGACTGTTAGTAACCTCACCTTCATTGGAAATCAATCACTGGACCTGAATTTAATTCGTCCCAATCACATGCAGCCCACTTCGAACGCCTTTCTGCAAACAGGGCTGCTCTGGTTGGCCCATTCTTGCCCAGCAATATGTTTTTCTTCTCAACTCCAACTCTTCCCATCTATACCCATAACGCCTCCTATGCCCCCCGCCACCCAACAGTTTCCTGGCTCCAAAGGTTCCCTTTTCACCAGGTCACCCAATCTCTTCCATACTCCACCTGGATGGGCTGAGAACGCTTCTGTGAAGAGACACCAACCAATCCCGGTCTACCATTACCCCTCTGCCTGGCTGAAACTGGTTCTCACAAATTAACAAATACTCCTTTGACGCTTCTCACTTCTAACAAATAAATAGTGTTGCTGGGCAGGCCCATATGGGTCATGGCTACCACTGCCTTTTTGTACGATACACGGAACATTTTCTTCCATTACTACTCAAGTCCCCTCCCGAACCTGAAGGAACAAGTCAGGAGTGTAATGGAATACACCCACTTGCCTGGATGAGTGCAGCTCCAACAACACTCAAGAAGCTCGGCACCTTCCAGGACAAAGCAGACTGCATGATCGGCACCCCTTCCACCTCCTTAAACATTCACTCCCTCCACCACCAACGCACAGTGGCTGCTGTGTGTACAAGATGCACCGCAGCAATTCCTTCAAAGCACCTTCCAAACCCGCAACCGCTACCACCTGGAAGGACAAGGTGTACATGGGAACACCACCAGCAAGTTCCCCTCCAAGCCCCACACCATCCTGGCTTGGAATTATATTGTCGTTCCTTCACTGCCACTGGGCCAAAATCCTGGAACTGCCTACCTAAGAGCACTGTGAGTGTACCTACGCCACATGGACAGCAGCACTTCAGGAACAAAGCTCAGCACCACCCTCGAGGGCAAGGAGGGATGGAAAATCAATGCTGAACTTGTCAGTGTCACCCAGACCATTGCAAACTCCTTTTCCAGAGCGCTGATGTCAGCATCCATGTCATTTTCTGCTTTCGCCCCTGACTGGAAAAGTTAATCAAATCTGCTTTGTGGCTCTGGTAAACATGCTACAGAATAATTCAAGAGCAAAGTCTGATGAAGGGTCACCGACCCGAAACGTGAACTACAGATGCCACCTGGCCCCCTGGGTACCTTATACTTTATTCAGGTTGCGACTGACATTCATCCCACAAATAAATACAAGATGAATGACCAGTTCATCTGCCAATGGTATTTGAGAGAGGAATGTCATCCAGGCCAGAGAGAATTCCAACATAGTGCCAGGAGGTGAGTAATGTTCATTTGGACTACCAGACAATTGTTGTTTTAAATTTGAGAGTACCCAATTATTATTTTTGTCCAATTAAGGGGCAATTTAGCGTGGCCAATCCACCTACCCTGCACATCTTTGGGTTGTGGGGGCGAAACCCACGCAAACACGGGGAGAATGTGCAAACTCCACACGGACAGTGACCCAGAGCCGGGATCGAACCTGGGACCTCGGCGCCGTGAGGCCACAGGGCTAACCCACTGCGCCACCGTTCTGCCCTGTTTCCTGTATTTGCTGCGTTATCTCTGTTCCTGATACCATCTTCAAAGTTTTTTGTTTTTTAAAAAATATTTTTATTCTCCTCCTTTTTCACATTTTCTCCCACATTTACACCCATCAACAATAAACAATGATCAGCAAGATACGTCAATCCCCATAATAACAACGATCCCATCCGCCCACCAACCCCCAAACATCAGCCCGCATGTTTACATAAACAAATGACAAAAAGGAATCAGGGATTACCCGTAGTCTCCCTTAATCTACACCGCGCCCACCCCCCACCCCTCCCCACCACCAACCCCCGCCCCTCCAACTAATGTTCGATGTTATCCAGTTCTTGAAAGTGCATAATAAGTGGTGCCCATGACTTGTGGAACCCCTCCGACCTTCCCCTCAGTTCGAACTTAACCTTCTCAAGGGTCAAGTATTCCAACAGGTCCCCCCGCCACGCCAGGGCACTGGGTGGAGAGGCTGCTCTCCATCCCAGCAGAATCCGCCTTTGGGCGATCAACGAGGCGAAGGCTACAACATCTGCCTCCGCTCCCGTTTCCAACCCTGGCTGGTCCGACACCCCGAATATGGCCTCCTGGGGACCAGGGGCCAGTTTCACACGCACCACCTTGGAAATTACCCTAAACACCTCCTTCCAGTACTCCCCTATCTTTGGACAGGACCAAAACATATGAACGTGATTAGCGCCCCCCCCCCCCCCCCCCCCCCCCCCCAACGCTCACACACATCCTCTACTCCTTCAAAAAATCGGCTCATCCTCGCCCTCGTGAGGTGCGCTCTATATACCACCTTCAGCTGTATCAGCCCCAACCTCGCACAAGAGGTGGAGGCATTCACTCTCCGGAGCACCTCACGCCAGACCCCCTCCTCTATAACCTCTCCCAGCTCTTCCTCCCACTTTGCTTTGATTACCATCTTCAAAGTTAGCAAGGCTTTAATTTTGTGTAGTTACCATCGTCTTTCAGAGTTTGGAACAGGGGCCCGGGGAGTTGCCTCGTAATTCCAGATGACCGTTGGCACAGGAAGATTTGAAAACCACCGACCTATATCTCGTGTTGATGGTTTAATATGGCGCTTGTGGTGATGTGCCCCCTTTGATGAGGGGGGGTGTTATCGGGGGGGGGGGGGGGGGTCACATGACCCAGCAGGCCAATCACAGCGAGGCAATTGTTTGACAGTTGGAATTGACAGTTGGAACCCGAGAGTTATGGAGTTCATCTCTACTTCGCAGCTATTACACCCGTCGACAAGATAAATCGTCTGCTACAAATCGAGAGAGCAGTCTTCATATCGAACACCTTTTAAAAATCATTGCTGCAACAACTTGTAAATGCCAAAATGCCATTGATCGGGAAATTGGAACGATTTTACTGTGAATAGCACAGTGGGTCCAATATGTCGAGCGTCTCCGGTACATTGTTGTTTAAATTTTCCAGTCAAGGGGCAATTTAGCATGGCCAATCCACCTATCCTGCACATCTTTGGGTTGTGGGGTGAAACCCACGCAGACACAGGGAGAACGTGCGAACTCCACACAGACAGTGACCCGGGGTCAGGATCGAACCGGGGCCCTCGGTGCAGTGAGGCAGGAATGCTAACCACTGTGCCGCCCTTGTCCTGTGTACAGTTGTTTGCCCCACTAAACCCTGTGTTAGTTTACCTGCCGAGTTTGTTGCCTTTACGTCTCAGTGCTTACAGCCCTCAGGCATGTTTCCTTTTGCTCCAGAGGCAAAAAACTGAGTTGGGCTAAAAAATAAAGGTTAGGCACGACAATATTAGGTAAAATGGTGCATATAAATGCTCCTCATTCCTTATGATTTTCAGGGAAAGTGAAAAAATTTCCATTACAGAAGTCAGAATTATTTTTCAACTTGGGATAGGATACTGGCTTGCAGTCATACTTACAATATTAAGTAAACAAACTTAAGGGATTACTCCACAGCTCAGAAGTTAGATGACTGAATGTATAATTGTCTGACACACACAGCTCCTTCAATGACTCAAGCTGTTGAAGTTTCCACTCACTCTTACAAGCTTGTGCTAAAGGTCAGAACCTTTTGGCATGTCCACAATGGTTTAACTTTGGTCCTTTTTTCTCAAACAATGGGCGGGATTCTCCGAAATGGAAACAGAGTGTCCACGCCGTCGTGAACGCCGTTGCGTTTCACGAGGGCGCAAAGCGGGCGCGGGCACTACCGATTCTGGCACCCACAGGGGGCCAGCATGGCGCTGGAGTGGTCCGCGCCACTTCAGCCTCCCTTCCCGGCGCCAACTGGGCACCGCGACAACCCACGCATGCACAGTGGCACCGCGACAACCCACGCATGCGTGGGGGACTTGCTAAACGCGCCGGCCCCGACACAACATGGAGCGGGGGTTCAGGGGCCAGTCGCGTAACAAAATAGGGCCGGGGCTGGAGAGGCCGGCCCGCTGATCGGTGGGCCCCGATTGCAGGCCAGACCCCATCAGAGGCCGCCCCTGGTGAAGGAGCCCCCCCCCCCCCCCCCACGCAGGCCACCCCCCGACCCTGCGCGCAGAGGTCCCGCCGGCTGCGAGCAGGACGGCGCCGGCGGGAATCTGCCGTTGCCGCTCGGCCCATCAAGGCAAATGGCGCCGATTCTCCGCTCCTCGGAGAATCGCGCGCCGGCGTCGGGGCGGGGTGGCGCGGTTGCGGCGATTCTCCGGCCCGGCGCGGGGCTCGGGGAATCCCGCTCCAAATGTCTGACTATCACTTAGCACTTGGTCAACGAGCTCCTGCTAACGTGACATCTAAATTCAGACTCTGCTGCAACGTTCCAGGCGATATGAAGCATTCTCTACGTATTGAATGAAAATGAGGATCAGTCCTCTTTAGTTAATCTATTTATGGGATGAGGGGTGTGGTTAGCATGTGGTCAGACTGGAAATATAGCTCAGCACCAAGCACCAGTCAATGAGTCAAGGATCTACCGTCAGGCTGAGTTCACACGAGGGAAGGAATGTATCTGTAATATATTAAACTTCCCACCTATGGCAAACACTTCCTGTACATATTAATTTCACTTCCTGTATCACTCTTAAAAATGTAGGAACAGCTGTAGGTCATTCAGTCTCTCAAATCTGTTCTGCTATTCCATTAGATTATGGCTGATCTATGTCTTAATTCCATTAGTCGGCCTTGATTCCACATACATTTGCCTAACAAAAATATAATTAATCTCAGTATTGACATTTTCAATTGCCCCAGCCAGGCTTAGCTTTTCTTTTTTTTTTGGGGGGGGGTTTCAGATCACCACACTTATTACCCTAGATCAACTCGATGTTGTGCCAACATTTGATAATAGCAAAGCCAGTAGCCACCAGGAAGGCCACGTTAATGCCGACATTCTTCACTGGAAAGCTATTTGCAGCTAGAATATAGGACCTAAATCAATGGACAAAACATTAGCAGAGGTGATCAGGAATATCAGCCCAAGGGGATCTTAAAGGATGCGGGAATTCCAGAGTGGAGATTCTGAGGCCTCCTCAGCAATGGAGGGTTGAAAGGGCAAGGGATGTGCCAAGAGGCCAGTGGAATGCAGCTTGGAGAACATTTCTCTTCTCCACAAAGCTTGTGTTGTACAAGAATGATTCGCGTAAGATGCGGAGAGCAGCTTAAAATTCCTTTTGATGAGAGGCCCGTGGTGCAGTCCGTGGCTGATTCCTCCCCACTTCCCTGTTCAGAGACATCAAGGTCAGCTGTGTGTCAGCCAATTCCGTTCCCAGCGGAGACCAGCACTACCCTGGGCAAATCTAGAACTTGCCAGATCCTTGTGTTCCCTGAAAACCAGTCCATTGACCAGGCAACGTATCAAATGCAACTTGCGTAAAGGAAATGAGCAGGATTGGTGTTTGGGGTGGGGGGGGGGGGATTTTCTGATGCAAAATTTCCACACGGCAAGGATGAATGATCATTTAATGGGAATGAACATTAGGCCGCTTCTATTCCAGCCCAGCAACCCCTTCCACCTCAGGAATGAAAGTGAAAATGATCCACCCCGTGAATCACATAGTGCAACCCTCCACCCGCTGTGCTCCCCTCCACCCGCTGTGCTCCCGAAGAACAGGGATGGTGTTTCCTCTAGCTGGCGTGGGGGAGTGGGGGTGGGGGGTTCACGGTCTCAGGGTACAGGGTGGCCATTTAGCATCGAGATGAGGATTAATATCTTCACTCAGAGGGTGGTGAACCTGTGAAATTCCCTACCACAGGGCGGCACAGTGGTTAGCACTGCTGCCTCCCAGCTCCAGGGACCCGGGTTCAATTCCGGCCTCGGGTGACTGTGTGGAATTTGCACTTTCTCCCCATGTCAAATTGATTGATTAGCTAGCTCAGAGGGCCTCTTAGCAAATATTAGCTCCCACTATTCACTCACTTTCTAGCAGGTTCATCAGCCAGTGCTAAGTACATGAATTATTCCTATTGAAATATGTCTTCTCATCTTTTCCAGTTCTGCCAGAGGCTGTAGCTAAGGCCCAGGCTGTTTATAGCAAGCTTCTTGAAATGTTTTAATCTTCTGCAGTGCCACAGAGAACAAAGAAAAACCTTATTATTTTTACATTAAGTGCTTTTTAAAAGGAGTTTGTTCCTATTTATCTCAGTATAGCGAGGAAAGATTCCAATTTTTAAAAAAAGTATTTTTCCTGCCTTTCGTGAGGAAAGAATTTCAACCGAGGGAAAAATAAGTCACTTCCGGAAGTTGGAATATTTTTGGTAAAAATGTTTTCTCCTTGTTTGTTCGGAGTACAATGGCAATTTACTGGGATTATGGATACCTCGCATTGTGATTTTGCCATTTTTCCGATTGGGTTGATGTCAGTCTGTGTGCATATTGGTCAAGGTTTTGTAATCTGTGGATCAATCGATCAAGTTAAACCCTTCAAAAAATAAATAATTTCAGCATTGGTTTTAACGGTCTATTATTTTAAAGCAACTTTAAACTTACTAATTTTGTGTGGACAAAAATCATTATCTTCCCAATTCGTTAACAAATCCCAACACAGGAGTCTGGTGATTTGGATACTTGGGGGTGGCACGGTGGCGCAGTGGTTAGCACAGCTGCCTCAAAGCGCCAGGGACCCGTGTTCAATTCTGGCCTTGGGTCTGTGTGGCGTTTGCACCTTCTCCCCGTCTGGACACAGAGCATAGGGCTAAATCGCTGGCTTTGATAGCAGACCAAGGCAGGCCAGCAGCACGGTTCAATTCCCGTAACAGCCTCCCCGAACAGGCACCGGAATGTGGCGACTAGGGGCTTTTCACAGTAACTTCATTGAAGCCGACTTGTGACAATAAGCGATTTTCATTTCATTTCATTTCTGGAATGGGTTTCCTCCGGGTGCTCCGGTTTCTTCCCACAGTCCAAAGATGTGCATGTTTGGTGGATTGGCTATGATAAATTGCCCCCTGGTGTCCAAAGATTTGCGGCTTAGGTTAGGTGGGGTTACGAGGATAGGGCCGGTGAAGACTCGATGGGCTGAATGTACTGTACTGTACTGTAGGAATTCTATGGTTCTGTGGACCCAAAACATCACCATTTAATGCACAAATCACATTAAATATGCAATTTAACCAAACTCACTTTTAAAGCTATTTTAAACACAAATACAGATGACTCCTTATCCTGACAGAGTTTGCCGCAAGACCCCCCACTGAGGTGGCTTTGGAGATTTAATTTTATTTAACTACCTATCAAAACACAAATTATGAGGCTCAGTTTCAAATATTTTAGATGCAAACAAGGCCACAGGATTTTGCATTTTTAAGAGATCCATTATAATGGAACAACATTTCTCCATCTCCAATTACCTTTTAGAATTAATAAAAGCGTTCACAGAGAATGGAAAATGAAAAAAACTTTTTTGAATGCTTCCAGGATAGTGTACAAAAGATCGACATTTAGGAACTCAAAGACTATCTTAGCTGGTTGGTGATATAGTATATTGGGTAGTGACGAAGACTATTTAGTGGCTCATATAGTTAATAGATTAGCTATGAAGGTCAGGCCCCAGTTTCAAACCCAACACAAATAATGGTAACTTTCTGTAAGGGGATTGACTGGATCTCTGCAAGTTGTGAGCTTCAGGAGAAATGGGGAAAGTGGTGGGAGAGCAACAGTGATTTGAGAATACACAAAGTAGATGACACAGGATGCTTTGAGAAAATCTTGGGAGCCACTTCTGAACAGGTAATTTTCATATCTCATGACACGAACACTACAGACAAGAGCTGGATGGGCTCCCAGTGGCATCACTGGAACCAGTAATTTGCATTTAAAATTAATATTTACATCCAATCTTCATTTAAAAAGACTTCCACAATCAGAATATTAAGTAAGGAGCAAAGCCAATAAGATACAACCAAACAATTTAATCATTATCGATATGGGTGGGGGGTGGGGGGGGGGAAGTGTGTGGAAGTCAAGCATCATCCAATTGGGTTAAGAGTCTTTTTGCTTTCCAATTGCTGTAGGACGGCAGAAATGGATGTGTTGAATGACAAATGGTTGGGAGTGTGTGGGCCAGTCATGTGATGAAACCTCCAGGAATGCATTTAATCACAGTTGGCAACCCAAAGCAAAGCCAGTCTAAGGCCCTCCTGTCATAGGACACTGAGGAACAGGAAACCATGTAAAAAAAAACCCTCAGGCAGCCTTACCAAAGAACGTTCGGCATGAAATGCAAATGTACAAGGTAAACATAAACGCCCAATGTTGTGAGGCACCTGTTGTACTGCATAGATAGAAACTAATGTGTGTTGCATTTAACAGTTCAAATTTTATATTATTCGAATGTAGTGGACTCTTACAAATTTTATGAATAAAGTATAGTTTCGGGGGGGAAAATGTCCTGTTTGGCTACCAATCTTTCCCGCCCCCCCCTATGCACATCAACCTACAACTATGTGTATGTACCCTTTGGTACACTGCACCAGTGGCTATGCCATTACAAAGCAAGTGTTGTCAGGCCGATCGACTCGAGAGCGGATCATACCTGAAGCAGGTTCTGGCCTCATCCCAAGAGCAATACTTCCCAGCAGGGCAACCGAATATCAATCATAAAGCAGGAGTGCTGACTGAATACCCCCCCCCCCCCCCCACACCTTCGCACCTCAAGGATGTTGAGGCCAAGGATTAGTCACATCCCCTTGGTCACGTTGGTACAGGTCAGGAAATTCCGCACACATCGGGAATTTCACCTGGAATCCGTAGAGCTCACCTGCCCTCTGCTTTCATGGAAGATGGGAATGAAGGGGCTGGGGAAGAGAGCCAGCCAAACCAGAGATTCTCAACACATAACGTGTCTGGGAGGTTAAAAAAAATAGCCCTGGTAACTTTGCAAGAGGAGACATGCCTGTTTTAACTAGGTGTGCCTGCTGTGTTGCTTTAGAAAATCGGCACATTAACAGAGCTCTTCCAGTTCATGTATTTTTGTTCAACTTACAAGAGCAGATTAGAATTGTAGTCAAAAGGGAAAATCCGATCCCTGTAGAAACAGTAACAGTTTGTGCTTTGAATCACGAGGCTGTCAGAAGGGAATTACCAATCATAACCAAGTTGTGGGACACTAAGCTGCTCACACAGACTCGTGTCCCATAATTTGTAGGGCGCTACAAAATACATTGCACCAAACAGTTCCTCATGAGGTTTGAACTCCCACACATGCTGCTACAGAGCTCAACAACAGTGCTCTGAAATAATAGCTTTGGGAAAGGAAAGACCTTCAGTGGCATAGCTCAGTCTTGTACTTCACAAGTGAGCTGAGCCTTCAGGAGCACCACTGAAACCAGCACTTGGGAAAAGCCCATTCTGTCAAATGCTGAATTGTCTACCTGCAAAAGCGGATCATGTTTCACTAATTTAATGACTGCAGCTTGGCTTTGAACTAGTTCATACCCGCTCTACAGAGGTGAGAGCAAGCTGCACCAGTCCAGGCCAGTCTTTTGAAAACATCCCACATTCCAACCTTTTAATGTCAAGCCCAAGACTTGCTGAAAACATTAAAAAAACATTACAATCTAAATGAATGTGCGGCAATGTCCAAAGTGGTGGGGATGAGGGTGGAGCCATGCCCGAAAGTGGCGGTCTTCGGGGTATCAGACCAGCCAGATCTCTTCATGAGGAGGGCCGACGCCCTTGCCTTTGCCTCCCTGATCGCCCACCGCAGAATCCTGCTCGGCGGGCGATCAGCAGCACCACCCAAAGCTGCAGACTGGCTGTCCGACCTATCGGAATTTCTCCAAATGGGAACAATCAAAATACGCCATCCAAGGGTTGGAAGATGGCTTCCTCAAAACATGGGAGCCATTCACCCAACTCTTCCGGGACCTGTTTGTGGCCAACAAACAAACAAATAAATAAACAAGTAGCCAAAAGCCATGGGAAAGTAGCCAAGACATGATAGAAGAGAGGGAAGGGAGGAAGGAAGAGAGGGAGGAAGGGAGAGAGAGAGGGAGGAAGAGGGAGGAAGAGGGAGGGAGAGAGGGAGAGAGGGGGCAAGGGGGCAGCAAGAGGGAATAGCCAAACACAGCTGAAAGAAAGGGGAATAGCAGAGAAGGGGTTGGGCGGAAGGGAGGACGATGGAAATGGAACAACAGAGGGGAGGAAAGAGGAGGGGACACAAACTGGGGGGAGATCACAGGAAACGACAACGACCACAACTAGCACAGCAAGGCAAAGGAGAGAAAGGAAGAACACAAAGAAGGAGCGACAGACTGCTGCAGCTGCGGCACATGGAGTAAAACAGACACTACTGGCATGTGGAATGAAATGTTTTCCCTTTTTGCTTCTTTGTGTATATACTTCCTCTGTTTTTATTTTCCATCCCTTTGGGTTTTTTTTGGTTTTTAGTGTTTTTTTATTTATTTTTGGTCCTCTGTGTACATCTGTAAGTATACCACGTATAAAACCCAATGAACATTTATTAAAAAAACATTACAAATCGCCCCCTGAAATACAGTGAGAACACAGATCATGGAATGGTAACAGCATAGGAGATGGCTATTCGGCCCTTCCAGCCAGTGTCATCACACTTAGTTCATCCTGCTCCCCAAACCGATTTTCGGATTTTTTTCCCATTCCAGCACTGATTAAATTCCCTTTTGAAAGCCAAGATTGAATCTGCTTCCGCAATTCTTTCAGGTTACACGTTCCAGACTGTAACCCCACTCGCTGTAGAAGGGTTTTCCTCATGTTCCCGTTGTTTTTTTTGCCAATTATTTTAAACCTCTGGTCTCGGGCCTTGCGCCAATGGCAACAGGCCCCTCATGATTTTGAAGCCCTCTAACAAATCTCCACTCGATCTTCCCTGCTCCCAAGAGGCCAACCCCAACTTCTCCAATCCAACCATCCTCCTGCTCCTATCTTCTCCTCCAGCTCCTATATATCTATGAAAGCAGGATTAGGCTATTGAGTTGCCCGTGGGGCGGCATGGTAGCATAGTGTTTAGCACAGTAGCTCCACAGCTCCAGGGTCCCAGGTTCGATTCCCGGCTTGGGTCACTGTCTGTCTTTGCAGAATTTGCACGTTATCCCCGTGTCTGCGTGGGTTTCCTCCGGGTGTTCCGGTTTCCTCCCACAGTCCAACGACTTGCAGGTTAGGTGGATTGGCCATGCTAAATTGCCCTTAAGTGTCCAAAAAGGTTAAGTGGGGGTTACTGGGTTACAGGGATAGGGTAGATACGTGGGGTTGAGTAGGGTGCTCCTATCTTCTACATATCCTATCTATCTCATCCCCTGGGGCCTTTCTCATAAAGCCTGTCTACACCCTCCCAAAAGGCATCACACCAAAAGTGCCCAGAATTGGACATAATGCTCCAGTTAATAATAATAATAATAATAATCTTTATCAGTATCACAAGTAGGCTTACATTAACACTGCAATTAAGTTACTGCGAGCCTAACTTTAAAAATAAATTCAATTAGGGCAGAAAGGACAGACCAATCCTTAGAGCCTGAATAGGCTAAAGGCTCTTGAGTGTGGGGTGTTCAAAGCAGGCTCCCTTCCCTCCATTCGGCCCCTCTCCCTCCCTCCCATCCAGCTCAAGCCTGCTGGCCAATTCTCGCCCTCCCAAGCAGCTTTCGCCCCGACAGCACATTCTCAAGATGACAGCCGGGAGATCTAGCAAATCGCCTGTTCGCTGCACATTTGTGAGTTTCATATTTGTTTCAACCTTGGGGATACATTCTAACCCACAACACACACACCGCCCCCCACCCACTCCCAATCGCGCTCCACACAGTGGGGAACAGAATCAATTTCCAACACTTGGACAGGGAGAGTGTGTGCCTTCCCCTCGAACTGTTAGCAGGGGTGTGGGGAGGAAGGAGAGAGAGAGAGCGCTGAATCTGAGCTCAAGGCAATGCAGGAGCGCTGCTTGTATTTTTATTCCTCAGTAGGATCAGGGGTTGATCCGGAGAACGTTGTCTCTTACCTGCCAAAGGCCTCCGTCCCGGGGTATAAACCTGAGCAAAAAATGTCCCTTCCTCCTTGCGCAGAATCCGCCCTGTTTGTGTCTGTGCGGGGCGGAGGGAGGCGGGTTCCTCGCTCACACCAACCCGCCCAGCCGCAGCGTCAACGCAAACGAGCGAGTGAAGGGGGTGGACAGGTTTGACATGCAGTCGGTGCTTTTTTTTTTGGGGGGGGGGAGATTTGTCACATTGTACAGGGGCGCAAGGAAGTTCAGGGACCTAGTTTTTGAAAGTCTTTAAGAGGCTGAGTCACCAAGTGGAATTTGTATCACCACTGAGGGGGTGGGACCCTTCAACAGCAATGTTCCCCTCCCAGGCCTCTGAGCTTCAAATGTCAGAGTTAATGCCTCGTGCACGGCACACCTTACACCCAAAGGCAATTCAGCCAGAATGTCCCTCGCAAGACGGGGCGGGGGGAAGGAATGACTTGCATTTATGTAGCGCCTTTCTCAACCACAGGCTACCCCGCCCACCCCCCTTTAGAGTCCATGGAGTACCTGGTTTCAAAGTGCAGTCCCTGTTGTGATGAAGGAAACGCCGCAGCCAAATTGCGCACAGGAAGATCCCACAAACAGCAATGTGTTTTTTTGTTATGTTAACTGATGCATCAATTGATCAGGACACCGGCAGGGTGATCTTCCCTGCTCATCTTCGAAAATAATGCCGGGAGGATATTTTACACATACTCGATAGGGCCGATATGGGGGGGTGGCACGGTTAAACTTCTCACCCGAAAGGCAACGTGTCTAACAGGTGGGGTTGCTGGGTTACGGGGCTAGGGTGGAGGTGTGGGCTTAGGTAGGGTGTTCTTTCAGGGGCTGGTGTCGACTCGATGGTCTGAATGGCCTCCTCCTGCACAGTATGATTCTATGAGGACAGTAATGCACAAGTTGCAAAGGTTACAAAGAGGCATGATTTGTGTGAATGAGCAGACGGAGTTCAAGATGGGAAACGGAGAGATCATCCGCTTCGGATCCAAGAAAGAAAAAAATGGAATAATGGTGCATAACTTCCTGATTACCCTGCGTCTCATTTAGGGCTACGATGCGCAGGGAAAATCCCTCTAGGCAGTTCCCGCTTAAGGGTTTTGTGGTAAACACCACTGGTAACACATTGCATGTATTACGGTACTGCCACTGTATTACAGGTACCACCGTAAATCCCAGCCTGCTGGCTCCTCCCAGCAGGCGGCGTATAAAAGTGTATGCTCTCGACTTCCGGGTGCGGCGATGACCAGCTGAGTCACACGTTTCGGCAGCTCCCTGTGAAACGGACTTTTGGGCTCTTGATAGGAGCCCCAACGGCAATTTGACGGCTAAAAACACTGTGCGGTAAACCAGAAGGGAATCCCCCCTGGATACGGATGGAAAAAGGAGGAGAGAGTGGCCAGATTGCAGTGGATCCTTTAGAACAGCGGCAAGGAAGGCAAGCAAAAACCAAGATGGCGTCGGAAGGTGGCAGTTTAACATGGGGCCCTGAACAACAAGAGTTCTTGAAATGCTGTGTGGAAGAGATCAAAAAGGAAATGAAGAAAGAGCTGTTGGCCCCGATACTACAGGCGATCGAAGGGCTAAAGGAGGAACAAAAGACCCAGGAGCGGGAGCTTCGGGTCGTGAAGGCAAAGGCAGCCGAGAATGAGGACGATATACAGGGCCTGGTGGTGAAGACGGAGACGCAGGAGGCACATCAGAAACGATGTGTGGAAAGGTTGGAGGCACTGGAAAACAACGCAAGGAGGAACAACCTGAGGATTCTTGGTCTTCCTGAAGGTGTGGAGGGAGCGGACGTCGGGGCATATGTGAGCACGATGCTGCACTCGTTAATGGGAGCGGAGGCCCCGGCGGGTCCGTTGGAGGTGGAGGGAGCATACCGAGTGATGGCGCGAGGACCGAGAGCAGGAGAAATTCCCAGAGCCATAGTGGTGAGATTCCTCCGTTTTAAGGATAGAGAAATGGTCCTTAGATGGGTGAAGAAAACTCGGAGCAGTAAATGGGAGAACGCGGTGATCCGCGTTTATCAAGACTGGAGTGCGGAGGTGGCGAGAAGGAGGGCGAGCTTTAATCGGGCCAAGGCGGTGCTTCATAAAAAGAAGATAAAATTTGGAATGCTGCAACCGGCAAGACTGTGGGTCACATATCGAGGGAGGCACCACTACTTTGAGACGGCGGATGAAACGTGGACTTTTATTGTGGAAGAAAAACTGGAATGAGCGGGTTATTAAAAAGAACGTTCGAACAAAGTGGTGGGGCGAATGTGGGGGGCAAAGAGGGGTTTTATGTACTAACCCTGCGATGTGGTAACTTTTCTCTCTCCCACAGGTGGTGATGGGGGGAGGAGGGGAGGTGGAGGAGATGGGGCGTTGGCCATTAGGGGCGGGGCCAAGGGAGAAGCGCGGGCTTGGTTCCCGCGCTATGATAATCATGGCGGGAATAGAGAAGCAGGAAGGAGGGGGCGTCGCACGGTGCGAGCCGAGGTCACGGGGGGAAGCCGAGGTCAGCCAGAGTTTGCTGACTTCTGGGAGCAACATGGGGGGAGTAATTATGCTAGCGGGGGATCTAGCGGGGGGGGTGGGAGGGGGGAATTACTGGGTTGCTGCTGCTGGGGAGAGGGGGGAGCTGGTATGGGAGAGGATGGGCGGGGGGGCACCGCCTGGGGGAGATACAGCTGCGTGGGAACCGGGTGAGGAGCTGGAAAAAGGTGATGGCTAATCGACAAGGGCGGGGGGGGGGGTAGGAAGCCCCCCAACTCGGCTGATCACGTGGAACGTGAGAGGGCTGAATGGGCCGATAAAGAGGGCACGGGTACTCGCACACCTTAAGAAACTTAAGGCAGATGTGGTTATGTTACAGGAAACGCACCTGAAACTGATAGACCAGGTTAGGCTACGCAAAGGATGGGTGGGGCAGGTGTTCCATTCGGGGCTAGATGCGAAAAACAGTGGGGTGGCTATATTAGTGGGGAAGCGGGTAATGTTCGAGGCAAAGACTATAGTGGCGGATAACGGGGGCAGATACGTGATGGTGAGTGGCAAACTACAGGGGGAGACGGTGGTTTTGGTAAACGTATATGCCCCGAACTGGGATGATGCCAATTTTATGAGGCGGATGCTAGGACGCATTCCGGACCTAGAGATGGGAAAGCTGATAATGGGGGGAGATTTTAATACGGTGTTGGAACCAGGGCTGGATAGGTCGAAGTCCAGGACTGGAAGGAGGCCGGCAGCAGCCAAGGTACTTAAAGATTTTATGGAGCAGATGGGAGGTGTAGACCCGTGGAGATTTAGCGGACCTAGGAGTAAGGAGTTCTCGTTTTTCTTCTATGTCCATAAAGTCTACTCGCGAATAGACTTTTTTGTGCTGGGTAGGGCATTGATCCCGAAGGTGAGGGGAACGGAGTATACGGCTATAGCCATTTCGGATCACGCTCCACACTGGGTGGACTTGGAGATAGGGGAGGAAACAGGAGGACGCCCACCCTGGAGAATGGACATGGGACTAATGGCAGATGAGGGTGTGTGTCTAAGGGTGAGGGGGTGCATTGAAAAGTACTTGGAACTCAATGATAATGGGGAGGTCCAGGTGGGAGTGGTCTGGGAGGCGTTGAAGGCGGTGGTTAGAGGGGAGCTGATATCAATAAGGGCACATAAAGGGAAGCAGGAGAGTAAGGAACGGGAGCGATTGCTGCAAGAACTTTTGAGGGTGGACAGACAATATGCGGAAGCACCGGAGGAGGGACTGTACAGGGAAAGGCAAAGGCTACATGTAGAATTTGACTTGCTGACTACAGGCACTGCAGAGGCACAATGGAGGAAGGCACAGGGTGTACAGTACGAATATGGGGAGAAGGCGAGCAGGTTGCTGGCACACCAATTGAGGAAAAGGGGAGCAGCGAGGGAAATAGGGGGAGTGAGGGATGAGGAAGGAGAGATGGAGCGGGGAGCGGAGAGAGTGAATGGAGTGTTCAAGACATTTTATAAAAAATTATATGAAGCTCAACCCCCGGATGGGAGGGAGAGAATGATGGGCTTCTTGGATCGGCTGGAATTTCCCAAGGTGGAAGAGCAGGAAAGGGTGGGACTGGGAGCACAGATCGAGGTAGAAGAAGTGGTGAAAGGAATTAGGAGCATGCAGGCGGGAAAGGCCCCGGGACCGGATGGATTCCCAGTCGAATTCTATAGAAAATATGTGGACTTGCTCGCCCCGGTACTGACGAGGACCTTTAATGAGGCAAAGGAAAGGGGACAACTGCCCCCGACTATGTCTGAAGCAACGATATCGCTTCTCTTAAAGAAGGAAAAGGACCCGCTACAATGCGGGTCCTATAGACCTATTTCCCTCCTAAATGTAGATGCCAAGATCCTGGCCAAGGTAATGGCAATGAGAATAGAGGAATGTGTCCCGGGGGTGGTCCACGAGGACCAAACTGGGTTTGTGAAGGGGAGACAGCTGAACACGAATATACGGAGGTTGTTAGGGGTAATGATGATGGCCCCACCAGAGGGAGAAACGGAGATAGTAGTGGCGATGGATGCCGAGAAAGCATTTGATAGAGTGGAGTGGGATTATTTGTGGGAGGTGTTGAGGAGATTTGGTTTTGGAGAGGGGTATGTTAGATGGGTGAAGCTGTTGTATAGGGCCCCAGTGGCGAGCGTGGTCACGAATGGACGGGGATCTGCATATTTTCGGCTCCATAGAGGGACAAGGCAGGGATGCCCTCTGTCCCCATTATTGTTTGCACTGGCGATTGAGCCCCTGGCGATAGCGTTGAGGGGTTCCAAGAAGTGGAGGGGAGTACTTAGGGGAGGAGAAGAGCACCGGGTATCTTTGTATGCGGACGATTTGCTACTATACGTGGCGGACCCGGCGGAGGGGATGCCAGAAATAATGCGGATCCTTGGGGAGTTTGGGGATTTTTCAGGGTATAAATTGAACATGGGGAAAAGTGAGTTGTTTGTGGTGCATCCAGGGGAGCAGAGTAGAGAAATAGAGGACCTACCGTTGAGGAAGGTAACAAGGGACTTTCGTTACCTGGGGATCCAGATAGCTAAGAATTGGGGCACATTGCATAGGTTAAATTTAACGCGGTTGGTGGAACAGATGGAGGAGGATTTCAAGAGATGGGATATGGTATCCCTGTCAATGGCAGGGAGGGTGCAGGCGGTTAAGATGGTGGTCCTCCCGAGATTCCTCTTTGTGTTTCAGTGCCTCCCGGTGGTGATCACGAAGACTTTTTTTAAAAGGATTGAAAAGAGCATCATGGGTTTTGTGTGGGCCGGGAAGACCCCGAGAGTGAAGAAGGGATTCTTACAGCGTAGCAGGGATAGGGGGGGGCTGGCACTACCGAGCCTAAGTGAGTATTATTGGGCCGCTAATATTTCAATGGTGAGTAAGTGGATGGGAGAGGAGGGAGCGGCGTGGAAGAGATTAGAGAGGGCGTCCTGTAGGGGGACTAGCCTACAGGCTATGGTGACAGCCCCATTGCCGTTCTCACCGAGGAACTACACCACAAGCCCGGTGGTGGTGGCTACACTGAAGATTTGGGGACAGTGGAGACGGCATAGGGGAAAGACTGGAGCCTTGGGGGGGGTCCCCGATAAGAAACAACCATAGGTTTGCCCCGGGGGGAATGGATGGGGGATATGGAATGTGGCAAAGAGCAGGAATAACGCAACTGAAAGATCTGTTTGTGGATGGGAAGTTCGCGAGTCTGGGAGCGCTGACCGAGAAATATGGGTTGCCCCAAGGGAATGCATTCAGGTATATGCAACTGAGGGCTTTTGCGAGGCAACAGGTGAGGGAATTCCCGCAGCTCCCGACACAAGAGGTGCAGGACAGAGTGATCTCAAAGACATGGGTGGGGGACGGTAAGGTGTCAGATATATATAGGGAAATGAGGGACGAAGGGGAGACTATGGTAGATGAACTAAAAGGGAAATGGGAAGAAGAGCTGGGGGAGGAGATCGAGGAGGGGCTGTGGGCAGATGCCCTAAGCAGGGTAAACTCGTCGTCCTCGTGTGCCAGGCTAAGCCTGATTCAGTTTAAGGTATTACACAGGGCACATATGACTGGAGCACGGCTCAGTAAATTTTTTGGGGTGGAGGATAGGTGTGCGAGGTGCTCGAGAAGCCCAGCGAATCATACCCATATGTTTTGGTCATGCCCGGCACTACAGGGTTTTGGATGGGGGTGACAAAGGTGCTTTCAAAAGTAGTAGGAGTCCGGGTCGAACCAAGCTGGGGGTTGGCTATATTTGGGGTTGCACAAGAGCCGGGAGTGCAGGAGGCGAGAGAGGCCGATGTTTTGGCCTTTGCGTCCCTAGTAGCCCGGTGCAGGATACTGTTGATGTGGAAGGAAGCCAAGCCCCCGGGGGTGGAGACCTGGATAAATGACATGGCAGGGTTTATAAAGCTAGAGCGGATTAAGTTCGTCCTAAGGGGGTCGGCTCAAGGGTTCACCAGGCGGTGGCAACCGTTCGTCGAATACCTCGCAGAAAGATAGACGGAATGGGAAAAAGGCAGCAGCAGCCCAGGATCGGGGGGGGGGGGAGGAGGAACCAGAAGGACTCTCAGGGTTGTTAATATATACTGTATAGTATGTATAGGTCGTTGCTACAGATAATTATATATTGGACTGTTAAATTATATTTTTGGAGAGTGTTACTTGTGACAAGGCAGTTGCCAATTAGGGCTAGTTTTCATTTTTGTTATTTATTATTTATTAATTTTTTGTTTATAAAATAGGTCATTGTTATTTGTGTTGTTATAATATTGTGTAAAGGATGCACAATGTACTGTGTTGGTTGACCAAAAATTTTCAATAAAATATTTAATTAAAAAAAAAAGTGTATGCTCTCTTGCGCTGCTCCCATTCTGGTTCCAGCTGCAGGAGGCACAACACCTTGTGCAATAAAGCCTTAACTGCTGCTGGAAGGTCATCAACTCGGTGAAAGACGCTCTTTGGTCTGCCCAAGACTTGCTGATCTTCCAGTGCAAAGAGCTGTCCTCGACCGAGTATTGCAGACTGGCACATTCCAAGGTCCAGGACTACGTGCTGAGGGACTCACTCAAGCTTGGGGCAGCTGCCGCCAAGGCGCAATGGGGAAAGACCACAGTGTAAGGTCTTACCAGCAAATGTACACCGTGGGGCGGGTAACAGTGTAAACCCCACTCGGTCTGGGTCATTAACACTCCAATGCATAAAAGAAACATGACAATGTAAATGTTTAAGAAGGAATTGTAACGTAAAGAGCGATATGTGTGTAATGTTATCAAAATTGAATGGAAGAAAGTCTAGGGAATGTGTAACTCTGACGGAAATGTACAGTCAAGACAATTCGAAATGTTCTGTAATGTTTATGATACATTTTATGAATAAAGTATATTTTTTGGAAAAAAAAATAAAGCCTTGTTTCACCATTCTCGTCTCGTGGTAATTGACGGTAAATCAGGTTTACTTCCTCTGGACAATTGCAGTGGGCTGAGGACCACCCAATGGAAGTGATTTAAACCACTAGCTTCGGATGGTTCTGACAGTTTTACTGATAGTTACTCTGAAAAGATTAGAAGGAAAAAAGTCACTTCTAACTCCAGAGTAACTATTTATCCATCCAGACCCAGCCTCACATGGGACCCCCCCCCCCCCACATACACGACCCCCCCCCAGAAGATCCTCCACATCACCCCAACCTCCGACCTGACCCCCACCCCACCCCACCCCCAATCCAACCCGACCAGACTATTCCCCCTCCCATCCCAACCCGAACCCTCACATCCCAACCCAACTCCTCTTCTCGGTCTGACCTTACCCGACCCGACAATGCAGCACGGTAGCGTTGTGGGTAGCACAATTGCTTCACAGCTCCAGGGTCCCAGGTTCGATTGCGGCTTGGGGCACTTCCTGTGCGGAGTCTGCACATCCTCCCCGTGTGTGCGTGGGTTTCCTCCGGGTGCTCCGGTTTCCTCCCACAGTCCAAAGATATGCAGGTTAGGTGGATTGGCCATGCTAAATTGCCCTTAGTGTCCAAAATTGCCCTTAATGTTGGGTGGGGTTACTGGGTTATGGGGATAGGGTGGAAGTGTTGACCTTGGGTAGGGTGCTCTTTCCAAGATCCGGTGCAGACTCGACAGGCCGAATGGCCTCCTTCTGCACTGTAAATTCTATGAAACTATCTATGACCCCCCCCCCGACCCTCCTAAACCCCCACCCCTGCTAACCTGGCCTCTACCTACTGGTCTCCCCATCGTTCACAATCTCTCTTCACCCCCTCCCCCACTGCCCCTTTTTTCCCAGCCTCCCCACCCCCTTGATTGAATCATTTACCTTTGAAACTTAGCTTTTCCCTTTAAATTGTCCCTTTAATCATCTCCTTTATGAGAAGTAGTGCCATAAAAAGGGGAGCTCCTTTCTTCCCTGTGACCCAGTTACTCCTAGCAGATGCAGCCAAGGGGGTGCTTCACTGTTCCTGTCTCACCCAGCCTGAGTGAGGGAGGTTGGGCAAGCTAAGGGCTTTGGAATTACAATGAGGGTAAATCCATTCAGAATGGCAAACCACCAGAGAATAAATTAGAGTACACAATTATTTTTTTTCCAATTAAGGGGTGATTTAATGTGGCCAACCCACCTACCCTGCACATCTTTGGGTTGTGGGGGTGAGACCCATGCAGACATGGACAGAATGGGCAAACTTCACACGGACATCCTGGATTGAACCCGGGTCCTCGGTGCGTGAGGCAGCAGTGCTAACCACCGCGCCACCCCTTAATAGCGAGTGGCTAGAAATTATAGCGGGGACTATGACATTTTGGCCTCCAGATCCATGACTTGCTAAAAGTATAATCAAAAACGAAAGCAAGGAGAAAGGAATTGCCCTTTCAGTCACGAGTGGATGTCCGAATGCAAATTCCAGGAACCCTTAAATCCAGCCATATGTCTAAACTGATCCCAACAGAAATGGATATATGCACATCCTGGTCTTTTAGAGTACAGGGTCATGCCATTTTCACATCGGAACTTCAATGATCAAACCAGGTGTATGTCTCGCAGGCCACCAGCGAGCTTTCCCCACCACCAGACAAAACAGCAGAGTATTCCTCACTTGCCCAGTGTGTTCAGCTCTCTGGACTCCACCAGAAGCACACTGCATGCGGCGGCATTCGGCAGAGCGAATTGCAACTCGCTGAGGTTGGTCCTTTTGCCCAGCCTTACAGTCTCTGCCACCCAAGGATAGTGACAGAAGCAAGAGCATGGGAACATTAAATACATTCGCACTGCCATTTCAATGGCACGTCATCTGGAATGGGATAGATACCACCACTTCTCCCTTGTCGCTGGGTCCCTACCCAGATTCCCTACCTACCAGCACAGGGGCAGGGGGACTTCAGCAGTTCAAGAAAGCCCACCAGCATCATCACAAGACAACTCGAGATGGCGAATAAACAAACTCCATCCTGCTACTTCAGATGTTAGAATTTTTTTTTTTGAAATGGAGTCAGTTGCTCCTTCTGATCTACTCTTGCAAATTCATAAGCCCCTGCCATCTGTAACTTGTAAATGACCACTGCATATTTACAGCAATGAGACTGCGTGCCAGTAAAGGGATAGGTCGTGCTAAACACAATTTCATCCTTAGCAGCTGAACATGACGTTCTGTGTTGCGTGCCACAGCACCTCTGCTCTAATCCAGTAGTGCAGTGTCTGACGTAGGGGGAAATGTTGGTATGCTTGTTTCCAATGAAAGGAAATGATTGGGACTTGAGAAGAACATGCTTCTTCCAACTTTTGAATCTGATTTCAAATTAGCCCAGGCGTTTGGCATAAATGGGTTCCTTTCCTCTCAGCAGCCAGTCTGTGAAGGTTTGCGGGTGAGATTAATTTAGGCAGTAACCATCTCGTTCCTACTGGGCGTAAGGAACAGCATAAAATTGTCAATTGACACTAAAATGAAACATATCAAGCAGAGATGTACAAGCATAAGTCATGGGCAAACCAGAACACACAGTACAAATTAAGAACATGCACTGGATATATTAGTCTTTATAAGGAATGTTTTATTCCTGATCCACTTTTACATCCAGTCCAACAACCCATCCTTTCCCATGGCACCATCTCGTGCAGAGGGATCTGGGTGTCGTCGTGCATGAATCACATAAAACTAGCATGCAGGTACAGCAGGTAATAAGGAAAGCAAATGGAATTTGAGCCTTTATAGCTAAATGACTTGAGTATAAAGGTAAAGAAATGTTGCTGCAACTGTACAAGGCATTGGAGAGACCGCACCTGGAGTATTGGGCACAGTTTTGGTCCCCTTATTTGAGGAAAGATGTAGTGGCATTGGAGGCAGTTCAGAGGAGGTTCACTAGATTATGAAGAGAGATTGCGCAGTTTAGGCCAATACTCGCTTGAGTTTAGGCGAATGAAAGGAGATCAAATTGAGGTATATAAAATGTATTGGAAAAGTAGAGCGGCTGCTTCCTCTAGTGGGTCAATCTAGAACGAGAGGTCATAGTTTTAGGATAAGGGGTAGCAGATTTAAAACAGAGATGAGGAGAAATTACTTCTCTCAAAGGGTCGTGCATCTTTGGAGTTCACTACGCCAGAGAGCGGTGGATTCCGGGACTTTGAGTAAATTTAGGGAGGTGATCGACAGATTTTTAATTAGTAACAGATTGAAGGGTTATAGAGAACGGGGAGGAAAGTGGAGTTGAGGCCAAGGTAGATCAGCCATGATCGTATTGAATGGCGGAGCAGGTCGAGGGGCTGAATGGCCCACTCCAGCTCCTAGTTCTTATATAATAATAATATATTATTACTCGCTTATTGTCACAAGTAGGCTTCAATGATGTTACTGTGAAAAGCCCCTATGTTCTAAGTGCGGGAGATGCAGCACCTCCCCTCTTACCTCCTCCCTTCTCACTGCCCAGGTAAAGCAGTGGTTTATTTGTACACGGACTGGTTCTTTCAGTTTAATGGGTTTGCTGTTCACGGTGGGAGATCCAATACAATGGGGGGCGCGCGGGGCGGGGGAGGGAGGGCGTTCCAATGTAGATTGGGTGATCGTTTTACTGAACACTTCTGTTCAATCCACAAGCTTGACCACGAGATTCCGGTCATTTCAATTGTCCATCTCACTCCCACTCCCACCGGGAGGACCTTTCTCTCCTCGGCCTGTCCCGATGAAGTTCAACATAAGCTATGGGAAGAGCATCTCATCTTTCGATTAGGCTTTTTACAGCCTTCCAGACTCAACAATGAATTTAACAATTTCAGATCATAACGACTGCTCTGACTGGTAATAATCCTGCTGTTCATTAAATTACTCTTGCATTCCACCCTTCCTTTCTTGAATTTTCCTCTCGCTTTGCTTTAAAAAAACATGTTACATTTTCCAGCTCAGATGAAAGGATACAAATCTCCAAAGATGTGCCATTTCTGCATATTTATTTGTAGCTATGGCTGGGACAGGAATCAATTTTGCAAGAGATTGAATGACTCCTTATTAATCTATTATTCACATTTTCTGCCTGAAAGAGTTGTCTCATTGTTACTAAAGTAATTGATTTCGGGAGTTACCTCCAATGGGTCCGAGTTGCTTGCATTCACTGCAAAGAATCTGTGGCAGTCACGTCAAGGGATTTGGCTGTATTGAAAGAAATGCTGATTTTTAAGAAACACCTTATTCATCCACAAGGAATTAATTTATTGTTCACATTATTTGTTCTGTGGGAGCAACAAAAGAATACAATACGCAAAGGGTGGAGGTAAACTGCTACTGTTACCCTGTATAATCCATTGCAGTACAAAAGTGACTGTTTAACTCCCAATAATCTTGCTTTGACTTTACAATGCAACAGTGTGGGACCCACCGAGGGAGAGAGTCACACTGTGGTTTATAACTCCTGGTGTCAAACTAGGTTTAACATGTGTTTAACGAGAACTGTTAGAGGGAGTGTGGTTCTCCCTCTAACCGTGCTGCCTAATGACAGAGCTCAGTCTACGTTTAAGCGAGGTACCCTCTGCCGAGGTGCATGTATTCAATTTGGGGCCACACTGCCCAGACACAGCCGTAGAAAGGTGTGTTTGTGGGCCTTGTGAATGAGAAGCTTTGTAGAGACTTGACTTGTGGCACCACTGAAAGGCACATAAACCGTAGCAGTTTCCAACACCCATTCCAAAAATATCACCTATAAATAACTCCAAGGTTCAGCAAATGAATGAGTGGTTAAAAAGAGTGAGCTAAGTTAAGCTCTCGCAACTGCAACTAAAAATAGACCCACATTTTGTTTGGGAGGAATCCCTTCCCACCCCCACCCTTATTCCAAATTTATCTCTCTAAAGAGAAAGAACGTAACAGTATATTATATTGTTTGATGTATGGGCTGCTTCTAAAATATTGTCTGTCAAGAAATTTGCAAGTGCAAATGAGGCCCTGCTAAAGTCATAAAGAGTCAATGCCGGTTTTATCATTTACCTATGAACCATTTCCACGGCCTGTTTTCTGTTTGCACACAATAGATCTTTGTCATTGCCTTGTAAACCCATCTGTTTTATTTGCTTCACACCCATTCTAATTGTCATTTCATTTCCACACCACAATGATAATGTGGGCTTCCATGCTCCAGGTTGAAATTTCCTGCAGCCACTTCTCATGACCAGCCCCAGGTGAGGTTCCCCAAAAGTTGTTGATTCAGGCCAGCAAAAATGTTGAGCTCACATCCCCACTTTCCCTCACACTCCCCATTTAAATATCACCAGGTTAGACCCAAGGACCGACGTAACAAAATATCCTCCGGAAGCCTCTTGCTGAAGAGTTTTTCCCATAGAAGACAGAATAATCCATAAGTTTAATTTTTTTTAGGGTTATAATGATCTTTTATAATCTTTATTAGTGTCAGAAATAGGTTTACATTAACCTATTTACAGCACCAGAAGTTACTGTGAAAATCCCCTAGCCACTACATTCCGGCGCCTGTTCGGGTCCAATTCACCTAATAAGCACGTCTTTCGGGATTTGTGGGAGGAAAACGGAGCGCCCGGAGGAAACCCACTCAGGCATGGGGAAAACGTGCAGATTCCGCACAGACAGTGTCCCAAATTGGGAATCGAACATGGGACCCTGGTGCTGTAAAGCAACAGTGCTATCCACCGTGCTGCCCAATTGGGAGTTGATCCCATAAATAATTCTTTAAAAAAGAGTTGGATAGGGGTGTGAGAATGAGGAATGTGCAAGGTTATGGCTCTGAGGAGGTAAATAATAATCACCCTCTCAAAGACCAGTCACTGGGCTCATGTGCTGAATGGCCTCTTTTGTACTGTAAATATCAATGATTTCTATGAACCCTTTAAACCCTTGCTTAACACAAATCTGATGTTGAAAGGAGTGGGCGTGGGGGGGGCGTGGGGGGGGGGGAGAGGATGAGGAAACAATAAAGTCGGCATTATTTAATCTCAGGATTGGATATTAAAAACCTATGGATTACAAGAGGGAAGCAGGGTTCAAGGAGGCAGTGAGCCTCATAGCTTTTATGTTTTTAGGAAAGAATGAGTCAGAGAGGCAGATAACTCCAGAGAAGAAACTGGATTTACGCAGAGTGACGACACGGGGTGTATTCTGCAATAGTGCACATCACAAGGGGTAGTGTCACTTTCTTTGGATGTCGTAAGGAAAATGATGCAGTTTGTTTTCCCCAAACAAGTAAAACTTCATTTCACAAAAATAGCGCTCCTTCAAAATTTGACAGATTTCTTTCCGCATGACACTGCTGTCACGCCCTTGGAATTATTTATGGAAATCATTTTGCTGTGAGAATCGGAAAATATTGACATTCCATGTGTATTTAGTGACATCACCTCAAATTCCCTGTTGATCTTGCATTCGTAAGCACCAGGGGTGCATCATCCTGTCTGTTGTGTGTGTATTGTTTGTGCTCTTTCAGTGTTATCCTGGTGGTAAAATCTGTCACATAACCTCACACCAATTTTACACTGCTATGAGATACTCAGATATCCTGCCTATGACATAGATCCATACAACAATATGTTGCAGGTGTAAGGGCCCGAGAAACTGTAATGGAAGGAGAAATCAAAAGAGACAAACTTGCATTTATTTAGTACCTTTCGTGATCGCTGAATGTCCAAAAATGTTTTTCGGCCAATTTTAATAATTCCAGGAGGTGCAGGCTAAAAGCCAAAACAGATTGAGTCTCCAACGCAAACAAGGCCGTAGCCACGGCCGACTAAACAAATACCCCGACCTGAGGTATCAGGAACTGCTGGTCCGGGTCTGGGAGTTCATATTCCTGTTCAACACGGGAACACATGTTCTACAAAGCCCATGGGAAGATCAATCAGCGATTCCCCCCGTGGTGTTCGTGGGGGATATAACATCACTCCCCCCTCACATCCGTTTCATCCCATTCACTCCCGCGACAATAGGGCCTCTTCCGCCTTTTGGCACTAGACCGCGGGTCTGTGGCAGGTGGAGCCTGGATAGGTGGTGTTAAGTGGATTTGGGAGTGCCGCTTCCTTGATGAGAGCCTGAGGGTTACAGGATGGAGCCCGTCCTCGGTGCTGGAAGATAGCAAACCTGTCTTCATCTTGGACCCTGAGTCTTCGCGATCGTGAGGAAGACCCTAGGGCCCCCCCCGTGGGCTGAGACCCTGTGCCGGAAGTGGCAACGACTGGCATTAGGGGCAGAGTTTTCACTGGAGTGGGCTCACTACTCCTCAGGCGGTCCAGGTGTTTTATCACAGCCTTTCCCTGGACCATGACTTATTGTCTTCTCCAACACAACTCGAGGGATCCAACTGCAGCCATCCCCGAAGGACTGTATGGTAATGGCATCTCCTGTTTTAAATGTTCTCTCGGGGCCCCCTGGCATCGTAAATCCTCTTTTAGCTTTCCTGCTTGGTCTCAAATTCCCCACCAAATTGGAAGATAGCAAGCTCAGCCTGGTGCACAGAATTCATCCCATCAATAAATGCGTTGGGGTGACTCCTGTAGTGGTGTGAGGTGTGGTTCGATAATCGAACAGGAATCGAGCCACCCTGGTGTCCATGGAACCCGCTGGCTGTTTCTTCATTTCATTCTTGAATGTCTGTACCGCCCACTCTGCCAGAACATTGGACGACAGGTGGTACGGTGGCATCTGGATATGCCTGATGCCGTTCGACTTCATGATGCCTGGAACTCCTCACTGGTAAAGGCGGTACCGTTATCAGATATGAGGAACCTTGGTATGTTGTGCGTACAAAAACGTTTTTGGAGTTTCTCTATTGTTGCGTGAGAAGTTGTGGAGGCCATACGATGCACTTCCAGCCATTTAGAATGGGCGTTACATGAGGAACATTGATCCTAAGATTGACACTGTGAAGTCCACATGCTCCCATACCCATGGTCTTCCTGGCTATTCCCATGGCTACAAAGAGCCCGTAGGTGGAAGCCTCTGTTTATCCTAGCATGAGGAGTATTGATTCACCAAGTTCTCGATATCTGCATCTGCTGGAACCTTTTCACAAAATAACAGCCAACCCTTCCTCTTCAATCTGAGAATAACGCCGCTTAGCGTCTGCCAGAGTCCTGGATTTGTTTGCAATGGATTTCTCCGGGTCATCTTCCCATCGACGTGAGACGAGTACACCCACACCACTCGGACAGATAATATTTTCTGGATTGTAAGGTTAATCCCACACGCTAGCCTCTGGGTTAGGGGTGGGCCAAATTCACAGTACTCTGCCAACATCCCACAAACCATCAAGAAATTCTGTAATGGGTTCCCCCAGGGTCCTCCTAACTCTGTTAAAATGGTAGCGTTGGAGGATTATGGACGGCTTTGGATTGTTATGGTTTCCCATAAGGTCCACGAGCTCAGTAAACATTTAGCATCATAGGTTAAGCTTTTGATAATGCTAAACGGCGGGGCCCCGCATGCTGTTAGGATTACCTTTTGTCTCTCAACCCCTTTCAATGCTGGTGGTGCGAAAAAAAAATAGTGCCATGTGGTCAGCACACTTACCCCAGCCTTCTACGTTTGCATCATGTGCTTCAAGTCTTCCAAAGAAAGGCATTTCGGGTTTGATATTTTTTCACACCTTGTTGTCTGCTGAAGTTTAGAAAAGGCCGCTCAGAATCCCGTGCTTGATCCTCATCGCCAGTGTAGTAATTCCAGGAGGCCCAGGCCAAAAGGCAAAGTAGGATTATTCTCCGACATAAATAAAGCCGCAGTCGCGATGCACAAAACAAGATCCCAGCCCAGGACTATCGGGATCTGCCGGTCTGGGTCTGGGGGTTGCTATTTAAAGCCCCACTGGCGAACACCTATTGGCCAGGTTTCCTGTGCTCCACTCGGGAACTCATATTCTGCGAAGCCCACGGGGAGATTAATCAGTGATTCCCCCGTGGTCTTTGTGGGAGTTACAACACCAATGAAGTATCTAAATCGTAGCTACTGTTCTAACGCAAGGAACATGGCAGCCAATAAAAGGACTCTCCTTGTCTAACCTACTATTGCTTCACTGTCTCTTGATGTCCATGTTCTCATTTTTTATAACTCTTGTTCGATCCCGGCTCCGGGTCACTGTCCGTGTGGAGTTTGCACATTCTCCCCGTGTTTGCGTGGGTTTCGCCCCACAACCCAAAGATGTGCAGGGTAGGTGGATTGGCCACGCTAAATTGCCCTTAATTGGAAAAAATTAATTGGATACTCTAAATTTACAAAAAAAAATGTTTTTAAATTTATAACTCCCTTTGATAGGTCAATAGACAACACTAAGGGTGGGGCTTTCCCGACCCCCATGACATGTTTCCCGGTGGCAGAGGCAGCTTGCCATTGGTGGGATCTTTTGGTCCCGACAAAGTCTACGGCATTTTGCCTGGCTTGCCCGCCACGGGGGGGGGAGGGGGTCACCTTCAACGGGACCTTCAAAAGATCCAGCTAGTTGGAAGAGCCTGAAAATCCCACCCTACGATTCACCAACACCATGGTGAAGTGTGTGGCTGAGTGATCAGAGATTGTTAACACGTTGTCTAATGGTGCCTGAGTGAAAAACAAAATTCATTAATGTCCATCTGCCTGCATCGCACGAGGAATCCCAATCCATGATCGGAATACTGGGAAATGCTGCATTAACTGAAATAATGTCAAATTCCAGGGATTTCCAGAACTTACTGTCAAATAAATTTCAAATAATAGTATTTATTTTTAAAATTGAAGTATTTCCAATCCACAAAGACCTCCAATTTATTGATTCTGACCCCAAATGAGAACTTTGATGGATGCGGGGTCCAAGTTGTCATCATCGGTCCTTCACTAATTGAGTAGTCTTCTTCAGGCCATCAGAATCACATCACTAATTTATAGTGTTCAACTTGCAAACCTGTGTTTATGGAATTAAAACACAAATCCTTGGATAAACTCAGCAGGTCTGGCAGCTTCTGTGGACAGAGAAACAGAGTTAACGTTTCGAGCCCAACGGAACTCTTCTTCAGTCTCTTCAGTGGCCTCAGGGAATGGCGGATTGGGCTCGAAGGACTAAATGGTTGATTTCTGTTCCTGCACTCCTATCCTCCATCAGGACCTTGCCACCTGCTTCCTTCCCGTCATAACCCCAGGTTTTGAGACGCCCAAAGGTTGGCTATTGTGAATGAATATGTGAATTAAATTAATAAGCAAATATTTGCGAGGCATAAATCCATCCCAGTTCTCATATAAATAAATGTCACATACAGTATTTTAACAACATGTGCGCAATGTAATTAAACCGAGTAAGATTATCATTTGTCAGTCCACACAGGCTTTATTTAAATTGATTAAAAAGTATACATCAAAGAGATTATTTAGATGGTGCTGAAGTTCTGCGATCAATGCTGAGTTATCGAAATATGTGTAAGTAAATATACATGGCCCTTAAATTAAGGTAAACACACACATTTAAAAAAAAAATTTAGAATACCAAATTCATTTTTCCAATTAAGGGGCAATTTAGCATGGCCAATTCACCTACCCTGCACATCTTTGGGTTGTGGGGGCGAAACCCACGCAAACACGGGGAGAATGTGCAAACTCCACACGGACAGTGACTCAGAGCCAGGATCGAACCTGGGACCTCGGCGCCGTGAGGCAGCAGGGCTAACCCACTGCGCCACCGTGCTGCCCTACTCACATTTATAATATTGGCGTTTTATTGTCTCAACATATTAATTAATTTTAATCATTAATGTTTTAAACCTCCATCGGTGTTATTTAATCTTCTGCAGCAGCTGCCTGTGTCATTCTCTAGTGAGTTTCCGAGCTTGCGTTTCCTTGCAGAGCAGAGATTCCATAGAGCACATTGCAGAGTTAAAAGTGGTGATTTTTGGATGTGATACCTGCTGGGCCTGGTCAGATGTTCCATTCAGCTGTATACAGTGAACCTGTTCTTGGTCACAGGGTGATATTTGTTGCAGCCAGTGACTTCAGGATATGGAATTTGTATCATTTTCCATTACTACTCAACTTCCACCTCAAGGTAAAATAAACAGAACCCATACGTCGTAGCACTCAACTGTGGCACTGAAATATTCACAACTTTCACCCACTCGTTATATTTAGAATTTAATTATTTCTGTTGCAGTGGCATCGTAACTTTAATTTTGGGATTCATTCTTGGCATTTGGGGTTCTCTGGCAATGCCGGCATTTATTGCCAAATTGTTCCCAAGAAGGTGAGGGGGAGCCACCTTCTTAAATCACTACAGTAAGCTGTTAGGGAGTGGATTCAAAGATTTTGACCCAATGACAGTAGAACTACAGAGATATATTTCCAAGTCAGGATGTTGTGTGGCTTGGAGAGGAACCTGCAGGTGGCACTGTCCCCATGCACCTACTGCCCTTCTTCGCCCAGGTGGTAGAGGCTGCAGGTTTGAAAGGTGCAGTCGAAGAAGGTGTGGTGATCTTGTACATGGTGCACACTTCTGGCACGGTGCCAGTGGTGTAGGGAGGGAATGTTTAAGGTGGTGGATAGGGTGCTGATCAAGCGGGCTGCTTTTCCCTTGCTGGTGTCAAGCTTCTTAAATGTTGCTGGAGCTACATTAATCGGGGCAAGTGTGGAGCATTCCATTGCACTTCCTTCACCACCGAATTCCCAGTCTCTGACCGGCTCTTGCAGTTGCAGCATTTATGTGGCTGGTCCAATTACATTTCTGGTCAGTACTAAGGCCCAGGATGTAGATGATAATGCTGGTGAACGTTAAGGGGATGTGGTTAGATCTCTTCCTTTTTTTTTGACGATGGTCATTGCCTGGCACTTGTGCAAGTTGACGGTTACTTGCCACTTACCAGCCCAGGCCTCAATGTTGTCCAGGTTTTGCTGCATGTGGTCATGGACTCCTTCAGTATTTGAAGATTTTCGGGTGGAACTGAACATTGTGCAATCATCAGCAAGCATCCCCACTTCTAACCTCATGAAGGATGTTAGGCCATTGATAAAGCAACAGAAGGTGGTTTGGCCCAGGATTGCTCAGAGGAGATCCTGTAGTGTTATCCTGGGTCTGAAATAATTGGCCTCCACCAACCACAACCATGTCCCTTTGCGCTCGGAATGATGTCTGCATCCAGTGGAAAGCTTTCCAGCCATCTCCATTAACTTCAACTTGACTAGGGCTCCTTGATACCACACTGGGTCACATGCTCCGATGATGTCAAGGGCAGTCACTTACCTCATGTATGGAATTCAGCTGTTTTGTCCGTGTTTGCCACTGAGTGGGGGCGGCACTGTAGTACAGTGGGTAGCACTGTTCCTTCACAGCGTCAGGGTCCCAGGTTCGATTCCCACCTTCGGTCACTGTCTGTGTGGAGTCTGCACGTTCTCCCCGTGTCTACGTGGGTTTCCTCCGGATGCTCCGGTTTCCTCCCACAAGTCCCAAAAGACATGCTGTTCGGTATTTTGGACATTCTGAATTTGCCCTCTGTGAACCCGAACAGGCGCCGGAATGTGGCGACTAGGGGCTTTTCACAGCAACTCCATTGCAGTGTTAATGTAATCCTACTTGTGACAATAATAAAGATGATTATTATTATAAAAATCCAAACTGAATGTGGATGAACAGGCTATTGCTGAGAAAGTGCCACTTGATAACATTGTTGACGACACCTTCCATCGTTTTCCTGATGTTCGTGGGTAGACTTGTCCTGCTGTTCCAGACCGTAGAAACTTTCTGAGGAAAGAATTGCCTATTATCTCTAACCTGACTTGTCCGGAATGTCTGTCACAGATATGTCCTCTCACCCGACTACCACTATCCATTTTGGACATCTTATCCAAATTCAATTGTTCAATAATTTTCAAAACCTCCAACCATCTTCCATTGTCTATGTTTTCCGAAGTGAATAATCCTAACTCTTTAAACCCACTGTTATAACCCAGAGATGTGATTGTTCTATTCAGAGTCTGCATTTTTGCAGCAAAAGCTGATGTCCAGGATTTTGTGTAAGAGGACAATCAGTGGTGTTATTTCATGTGCCAGAATATTTCTGCAGCTCTCACCGACGTAATTCTCCACATCTTGTTATCATCTGGTTTTCATGACAACAAATATTTGGTATTGCGGCACGGAATCAAAGGGCAAGCTTTCAATTCCAGTTTGTAAAACGCATGACTCACTTTCCAAATAACCAATTTAAAGATCTCAAGATGCATCTAATTTAATAATGTTTCGCATTTCGCAGCGTCTCGATATGGCCTTTCCAGAAGGAACTTGTTTCCCTCAACCGTCTCCTGCTGCAGCTGAAGAAACGAGACCATGCAGGAGTGGGACCCAAACCATGGGATCCTTTACATCCCTTCAAACAGACAGATAGGACCTCAATTTAACATTTCAAATGAAAGACGGCACCTCTAACAGTACTGCACTGGGGTGTCAGCCTTGGTTTTCTTTTATAAATTTAGAGTCCCCAATTAATTTTTTCCAATTAAGGGGCAATTTCGCGTGTTCAATCCACCTACCCTGCACATCTTTGGGTTGTGGGGGCGAAACTCACGCAAACGCGGGGAGAATGTGCAAACTCCACACGGACAGTGACCCAGTGCTGGGATTGAACCTGGGGCCTCGGCGACGCGAGGGAGCAGTGCTAACCACTGTGCCACCGTGCGGCCCTGCCTTGATTTTTGCGCTCAAGCGCTGGAGTGGGACTTGAACCTAGAACCTTGTAATTCAGAGGCAAGGGAGCTATGCACTGCGCTGGAGATGACCCCCATATTTTTATATTTCCATTATTAACTTCTATATCCGCGTTTCCAATGGGATCAGTGGGGGAGCAGATGTATTCTTCTTTTTTTTTAATTTTTAGGGTACCCAGTTAATTTTTTCCAATTAAGAGGCAATTTAGTGTGGCCAATCCACCGACCCCGCACATCTTTGGGTTGTGGAGGAGAAGCCCACGCAAACACGGGGAGAATGGGCAAACTCCACACAGACAGTGACCCAGAGCCGGGATCGAACCTGGGACCTCGGTGCTACCCACTATGCCACCGTGCTGCCTTGATGTATTCTTCTTGAGTTCTCAGGTCTGACCCACAGCACCACAACCTCCACCTCAGGTAAGACAAGGAGGCAGTTCCTAAATCCACCCCAAAAGTAACCGGAATGAAACTCCCTGCCGTCAGCACCGACCTAATCCACACCCGCCCAAGGAGTCCAATTTGCTGCCGTAACATGCACCGTTACATATATGTTGTAAACAAGGTCTGTGGATAACGATGGTAGAAGCACCAATTTCTAAGGAGTATATTTACAACATGACAGTTATACAAATCTAGTTTCTGTTATAAAGTGGGTGTGGCAATTTGCAATGGGATAAAATCTGAGGGGTGGTGCTTGCAGATGTAAGATTTGTTAAATCTTATCACAATATATTTTAGTCAAACATGAATTGTTTTTGTGGGCTTGTCTTTTGAGGGGGATTTTCTGGAATTCTCTTAATATCATAGAATTTCCAGGAGCATCAGCATTGGGGAGCTATGAACATTTCAGCAACTGATTATTACATGGGTTATAATTAGATTGACAAAGGACCACCCAGACTCGAATCGTTAGCTCCCTTCCCTGTCCACAGAAGCTGTCAGACCTGCTGACAGTATTTTCTGCTTTTGTTTCAGATTCCAGCATCCGCAGTCATTTGCTTTTATACTTAGATTGTACTGGCTGGTGTATGACATCACAGGGCAATGCTCCATTTCAGACAGAGGCTCGTTTGAGGTCAAGGATTTGTTGGGTCACTTTGCGCATGCGCTGACATATTATGGCTTGTTCACAGAGTGAGGAAATGGTCACATCGAGGAGTGGTTGAAGACTCTGGAGCTCTGCTTACCCTTTAAAACAGAGATGAGGAGGAATTTCTTCAGCCAGAGGGTGGTGAATCTGTAGAACTCTTTACCGCAGGAGGCTATGGAGGCCTTAAGACAGAGATAGATAGGTTTGTGATTAATAATGGGATCAGGGGTTATGGGAAGAAGCAGGATAGTGGGGATGAGAAACATGATGGAATGGCAGGACAGACTCGATGGGCTGAATGGCCTTATTCTGTTCCTAGGTCTTATGGAAGGAGCAAAGGAGTTTTCAAACTCACTTCTACGAATTGACTTGTAACCTTATTTTGTGCCATCTAACCAGATTTCAACATCTGAAATGAAACAGTGCCCGGTCATGAAGGTGGCAGCGACTAGAAAAACATTAAGTACAATGAACATGTCAGGGTGACACGGTGGCGCAGTGGTTAGCAATGCTGCCTCAGGGCGCCGAGGTCCCAGGTTCGACAGCTGTGAAGTGCCGAGGGACATTTTACGATGTTAACGGTGCTTTACAAATGCAAGGGGTGGCTGTGAGGAAGCTGCCACAAATGTGCGAAAGGACTCCTCCCAATTAACTCCTCCCCGAACAGAAAAAGGGGCATAAAAACACCCAACCTAAACCACAATGGTGGGCAATTGTGAAACATGCTTGTGAAGAATAGGAAGGAACCAAACACCAGAAACAGGCCATTCAGCCCCTCGAGCCCTTCCTGCTATTCAGGTCGATGATGGTGGCGGATTTGTACTTCGCCTCCATTGACCCCACTCTGCTCCATATCTTTCATTATCACGCCAAACTAAACTCTGCCCTAGTTTTGAACCTCTCACTAGGCCCCCAGGCTCAGCAGGGTTTTGGCAGAGAGAGTTCCAGATTTGTGTGAAGATGTGCTTCCTGTCACCATCCCTGAATGACCGAGCTCTCATTTTAAGGTTACACCCTCTTGTTCTGGACTTCCCGAACAGAGGAAACAGTTTAATCTCTATTAACCTTTTTAGGTCATTTAGTCACATTAAGCGCCTCAAGTAGATTGCCCTCTGATCCTTTACAAGTGCAGGCACTGTATCCCGCCCTTATAATTTCACCTTTTTGGACCAGGTATCATTCTGGTGACGCTCACTTGGACCATAACAGAAGAATCTTTCTCTGACAGACATGTATGCACTAATAAACCTCACATTTCCTGAGTGCACCCTTTCTATTCTTGGTTGCCCACTTAAGGTCACGCCTCAATGTTTCCTATGTTTGCATCTCGAGGGATAAGCTTACACCCGAGGATAACAGAAAGGTCACTGAGAATCAGTTTGATCCCTAACCTCCGTCACCATGCTCTTTGGCTGTCAGGAGGTACAGATCTGAGACGATGAGATATAGGCATCGTTGGCAAGGCCGGCATTTGTTACCCATCCCCAATTGCCCTTGAACTGAGTGTCTTGCTAAGAGGGCATTTCAGAAGGTATTTAAGAGTCAACTCGCTAATGTGGATCTAGCCAATATTACATTTTTCACCTCTGTACAACATTGCTTTAATTGGCCGCTAACACAGGATTAAATCCTTGCCCACTTACTCAATTGTGTCATGAGGATTTATTTTGTCTTTTCCCTCCATCAGGTTCCCACTCACATCTCTCCACCTCACACCTCTTCCCTCCCAAACTCCCTTCCCTCTTTCTAAACATCGCCACCCCTCTCACTCTCCTCCTGGTGTAAACTGTGTCCTCCTGTGGCTTGGTTAGATCTGAGGAAACACGTGACATAACTTATGCAGACAGGGTGCTTGGCATTCATATAAGTCCACTCCTTGTCATGATGTCCAATAGCACAGCATTTGCAATCACTGCCTCCCAGGTGTAATCGTCATTGCTGCACTCCCAGCATGGACGTGTCAATAAATGAGGCGGCCATTTTGCTACTGGAATGTCCCATAATCATCAGTGTGGGCGAATAACCAATTACATCTGTCTGTGGCGATGCTGATGAGGAATCGACATTGGCCAAGGCCCCTGGAGAATTCTCTGCTCTTCTTCAAATAGTGCTGTGTCATGACATTTTTAATGTCCAGTTCAACCACAGCAACTCAGGCCCAAGTTCGCTGGTCATCTGATGGACAATGTCTTTAATGTCCAGATGGAAACATGAGCTTAGGTCAGACATCCTAGTTTTAAAGAGGCGATTAAAGCTAAAGTCTTGGAGGTTGTGATTTACACTGAAGTCTAGAAAGAAAGGCTTCAAACCTTCACGACACCAGAACATCCCAAAGTGTTTTACAACTAATAAAGTAGCTTTAACAAGTAGTCACTGATGTAATGTAAGAAACATGGCAATTAATTTTCACTTGGTGAATTCTCACAAAGAGCAATGAGATTAAACCATAAGACTATAAGACATAGGAGCAGAATTAGGCCACTCGGCCCATCGGGTCTGCTCCGCCATTCAATTGTGGCTGATATTTTCTCATCCCCATTCTCCTGCCTTTTCCCCATAAGCCCTGATCCCCTTATTAATCACAAACCTATCTATCTCTGTCTTAAAGAGACTCAGTGATTTGGCCTCCACAGCCTTCTGCGGTAAAGAGTTCCACAGATTCACCACCCTCTGGCTGAAGAAATTCCTCCTCATCTCTGTCTTAAAGGATCGTCTCTTCAGCCTGAGGCTGTGATCTCGGGTTCTAATGTTTCCTATTAGTGGAAACATCCTCTCCACGTCCACTCTATCCAGGCCTCGCAGTATCCTGCAGGTTTCAATAAGATCCCCCTCTCATCCTTCTAAACTCCAACAAGTACAGATGAACAGTTCTCAACCGTTCCTCATACGACAAGCTCTTCATTCCAGGGATCATTCTCGTGAACCTTCTCTGGACCCTTTCCAAGGCCAACACATCCTTCCTTAGATATGGGCCCCAAAACTGCTCATAATACTCCAAAAGGGTTCTGACCAGAGCCTTATGCAGCCTCAGAGACACATCCCTGCTCCTGTATTCTAGCCCTCTCGACATGAATGCTAACATTGTATTTACTTTCCTAACTGCCGACTGAACCTGCATGTTAACCTTAAGAGAATCTTGAACTAGGACTCCTAAGCCCCTTTGTGCTTCTGATTTCCTAGGCATTTCCTCATTTAGAAAATAGCCTCCATTCTTCCTACCAAAGTGCATACCTCACATTTTTCCACACTGTATTCTATCTGCCACTTCTTTGCCCACTCTCTTAATCTGTCCAAGTCCTTCTGCAGTCCCTCTGTTTCCTCAATACGACCTGTCCCTCTGCATGATAATGACTAGACAAACTGGTTTAGTGATATTGATTGATGGATCAATATTGTCCATTTTTAAGAGGACTATATACATACAATGTTAACTAGGAGTCTAAGTATATCCATCTAACTCCTACTGCTGCTTAGACTGAATAGAAATCATTGGATGGAAACATCACAATCTGTGTCGATGTGCAGTGATTGCTAGTAGCTTAAGATATACGTCCTTAAAGGTGCATGTAACTCATATCACAACATCCCCCTTTTGTCTCACTGAAGGTTTACCCTTAAAGAATCAAATTATTTACATGACAGAGAATAACATTGTATCTGAGTGCACTTTAACATGTTCACATCTTGGAAATGTCCCTATCGCCAGTTCGTTGATCCGTCCAGACTTGGATACATTGATCTTCGCTGGATGCTGCTGCACATTTTCAGAATGGTGGTTAGGAATGCTTTGTTTGTGTTGCGTCTTAGACTGTGTTTTGTTTGCACTAGGGTGCCGGGGTGGGGGTTCCCCACCTGGGGGGACTGGAGGGTGCGGGAGGCGCGAGCACGGGACTGGCCTAAGATAGGAGATGGCTAGTCGGCGGGGGGGGGGGGGGGGGGAGAGAGAGAGAGAGTTAATCCCCATCAGGGCTCACAGGGTGAAGAGAGAGGGCAGGGAAAGGGAGAGTTTAGTGGGGGAGATTTTAAGGGTGGACAGGAGATATGCAGAGGCCCCTGATGAGGGACTACTCAGGGAGAGACGAAGTCTCCAGACGGAGTTTGACCTGTTGACCACAGGGAAGGCAGAGGCACAGTGGAGGAAGGCACAGGGGGCAATATATGAATATGGGGAGAAGGCGAGCCGGATGCTGGCACACCAGCTCCGTAAGAGGATGGCAGCGAGGGAAATAGGTGGAGTCAAAGATGGCAGGGGAACTACGGTGCAGAGTGCAGGGAAAGTGAATGAGGCTTTTAAGGCCTTTTACGAGGAACTGTATAGGTCCCAGCCCCCAGGGGGAAAAGAGGGGATGCGGTGATTCTTGGATCAGTTGAGGTTCCCAAGGGTGGAGGTGCAGGAGGTGGCTGGTTTGGGGGCGCCAATTGGGGTGGAGGAGCTGGTTAAAGGACTGGGGAACATGCAGGCAGGGAAGGCCCCGGGGCCGGATGGGTTCCCGGTGGAGTTCTACAGGAAGTATGTAGACCTGTTAGCCCCGTTGCTGGTAAGGACCTTCAATGAATCAAGGGAGGGGGGGGGGACCCTGCCCCCGACAATGTCAGAGGTGATGATCTCTTTGATCTTGAAACGGGATAAGGACCCACTGCAATGTGGGTCATATAGACCGATATCGCTCCTTAGATATTAAGTTGCTGGCAAAAATGTTGGCCATGAGGATTGAGGACTGTGTCCCGGGGGTGATTCACGAGGACCAGACGGGATTCGTAAAGGGTAGGCAGTTAAACACTAATGTGCAAAGGTTCCTAAATGTGATAATGATGCCATCGGTGGAGGGAGAGGCGGAGATAGTGGCAGCCATGGACGCGGAGAAGGCCTTTGATCGGGTAGAGTGGGAGTATCTCTGGGAAGTGTTGAGGAGGTTTGGGTTCGGGGGAGGGTTTATTAGTTGGGTTAAGCTCCTGTATAGAGCCCCGGTGGCGAGTGTGGTCACGAACCGGCGGCGGTCGGAGTATTTCCGGCTGCACCGAGGGACGAGGCAGGGGTACCCCCTGTCCCCCCTGCTGTTTGCATTAGCAATTGAACCTTTGGCCATGGCGTTAAGGGAGTCGGGGAGATGGAAGGGGGTGGTTCGAGGGGGAGAGGAACATCGAGTGTCGCTATACGCAGATGACCTGTTGCTGTATGTGGCGGATCCAGTGGAGGGGATGGTTGAGGTCATGCAGATCCTAAGGGAGTTTTGAGACTTTTCGGGCTAGAAGCTCAATGTGGGAAAGAGTGAGCTCTTTGTGATCCATCCGGGGGATCAGGGAAGAGGGATAGAGGACCTACCGTTGAGGAGGGCGGAAAGGAGCTTTTGATACTTGGGGATTCAGGTAGCTAGGAGCTGGGGGGCACTGCACAAACTTAATTTGACACGGTTGGTGGAACAGATGGAGGAGGATTTTAAAAGGTGGGACATGTTGCCACTCTCGCTGGCGGGTAGGGTACAGTCGGTTAAAATGGTGGTCCTCCCAAGATTTCTTTTTGTATTCCAATGCCTCCCAATTGTGATCACTAAGGCCTTTTTTAAGAGGGTAAGCAGGAGCATTATGGGATTTGTGTGGGCGAGCAAGACCCCGCGGGTAAGGAGGGGGTTCTTGGAGCGTAGCAGAGGTTGGCATTGCCGAATCTGGGTGGTTATTATTGGGCAGCCAACGTGGCAATGATCCGTAAGTGGGTGATGGAGGGAGAGGGGGCGGCGTGGAAGAGGTTGGAGATGGCGTCCTGCAAAGGAACGAGCCTGGGGGCGCTGGTGACTGCACCGCTGCCGCTCTCGCCGACAAGGTATACAACAAGCCCGGTGGTGGCAGCAGCGCTAAAGATCTGGGGGCAGTGGAGACGGCACAGGGGTGCGACGGGAGCCTCGGTGTGGTCCCCGATCAGAGACAACCATCGGTTTGTCCCAGGAAGGATGGACGGGGGATTTCAGAGCTGGCATCGGGTAGGGATTAGAAGAATGGGGGACCTGTTCATTGACGGGACGTTTGCGAGCTTAGGGGCGCTGGAGGAGAAGTTTGGGCTACCCCCGGGAAACACTTTCAGGTACATGCAAGTGAGGGCGTTTGTGAGGCGGCAGGTGAGGGAATTTCCGCTACTCCCGGCACAGGGGATTCAAGATAGGGTGATCTTGGGCATATGGGTCGGGGAGGGCAAGGTGTCGGCAATATACCAGGAGATGAAAGAAGAGGGGGAGGCTTTGGTAGAGGAGCTGAAGGGTAAATGGGAGGAGGAGTTGGGGGAGGAGATTGAGGAGGGGCTATGGGCTGATGCCCTAAGTAGGGTTAATTCCTCTTCCTCGTGTGCCAGGCTTAGCCTGATACAATTTAAGGTGGTTCATAGAGCGCATATGACGGGGGCGAGGCTGAGTAGGTTCTTTGGGGTGTAGGACAGATGTGGGAGGTGCTCAGGAAGTCCGGCGAACCATGTCCATATGTTTTGGTCATGCCCGGCACTGGAGGGGTTCTGGAGGGGAGTTGCAGGAACAGTATCTAAGGTGGTGAAAGTCCGGGTCAAGCCAAGCTGGGGGCTGGCACTATTTGGAGTAGTGGACGAGCCGGGAGTGCAGGAGGCGAAAGAGGCCGGCATTCTGGCCTTTGCGTCCCTAGTAGCCCGGCGAAGGATCTTGCTAATATGGAAGGAGTTGAAGCCCCCCAGCGTGGTGGCCTGGATAAATGATATGGCTGGGTTTATCAAGTTGGAGAGGATAAAGTTTGCCTTGAGAGGGTCTGCGCAGGGGTTCTACTGGCGGTGGCAACCGTTCCTAGACCATCTCGCGGAGCATTAGATGAAGGTCGGACAGCAGCAGCTGCAACCCGGGGGGGTGGGGGGGAGATCGTTCGGGGGGGGGGGGCTTCCTGTGGGGGGCATGTGAGCAAGAAAGCACATGAATGATCCGGAAACTGACATGTACGGGAAGAATCCAATGTACAAAGTTCTGTATTTTATTGACTTGCCATGTTCATGTCTTGCCACGCGAGTTCTTTTTCTTCTCTTTGTTACGGGGGGGGGGGGGGGTTTGTTTGTAAGGTGGAAAATATTGTTATTGAAAAATTCTTAATAAAAATATATTTAAAAAAAGACTTTCTCACCCACAGGCAGCCCTTCTGGCTGGGTTCTCCCTGCTAGCCCATTCTGTAAACCTGAGCCAAGCAGATTGTACAAACTCTGCTGCCTTCTATCCTCTCCCGCATCAAACCTCATTCATTCCCTCAGTCATGCCTGCTGACTTACATCAGCTCCGCAAATCAAAAATTACCATCCATGCACGAAACATGGGCCGGGATTCTCCACTCCAAGTTTGCCCTGCCACTGCTACTGAATAGAGAATTTGGCACTCAGCCAAAGCTCTGTTCTCTGAAGGGGGCCGGAGAATCCCACCAGCGTGAACGGACGGAGAATCCCGCCGGTGTGAACGGACGGAGAATCCCGCCGGTGTGAACGGATGTAGAAATCCCGCCACGGTGTCTGAAGTGGAGCAATAATAGCTTTTCGAACCCGAGTAAAAGGTGCAGAGACAACACTGAAGACCCGGGAATACAGAAAGGCTCACATCTGCCAAAGAAGCTGCTGAAAAGAACAATGGGAAACAGACAAAACTGCAAGTGAGACACAGCTCAAAACAGGCGCACAGGAAAGTACAAATCTGCAGAAAGCTACCAAAAATACTGAAGGAGCGACCACGGGGACGTTTTGCACACTTTGTAATACGATTGCCGTAGGAAGCTCACCAGGTGAATCTGAAACTGAACAAGAAAAAATTGCAATCGAAGATGCCTGAAGTCAAGTACACAGGTCATGAACTGTATTGACAGCGGAAGGTCTCTGCCTGGATCCCGACCAGGTGAGAGCTGTAACAGCGATGCAGTAGCCAACAGATGTGAAAACACTGCAACAATTTGTTGGACTTGTGAACTATTTGGCAAAATTTTTGTCTAATTTTGTCAACACAATGTGAACCTCACTGCCAACAAGGCGCTGTGATATTGGGGAACAGAGAATAGGAAGCAGTGTTCACTAAAACCAAGCAATGCCGATGTTGAAGTACATGTCAATAATGGAGTCATCTTGCAGCGTGACGCCAGTGGGGCAGGTCTTGGAGCAGGCCCAATGCAGCAAGGACAACCAGCGGCGTTAACGCAAATGGAACAATGCTATGCTCAGATTGTGAGAGTGCCTGGCTATTGTTTTTGCCTGTGAGCATTTTCACCAGTACTTGCGCGGGACACAAAGTTACAATGGAGTCCGACCACAAACACCTTCAAAGCAGATTCTTCAAACCTCTATCTGCTCCAAAGCGACTGCAAAATATGTGACTAGCCTTCATGTGCAATGCACGAGTACATCCAGTATTTCAACATTGCCGTTGTTGTCACTGGTTGCTTGATTTTAGTGAATGCTGATTCCTGTTCTCTTCCTCAATACCACAGCGCCTCGCTGGCAGTGAGCTTGCATAATGGTTCACACTGGAAGGAATGACAAGACAAGGGAGTACTCAATAAATGGCAGGACACTGGGAAGCTCAGCAGAACAGAGGGATCTTGGGGTGCTGGTGGTCCTCAGATCCCTGGTTCATGGGGTAGTTAAGAAGGCACACGGGACACTTGCTTTCATCGGTTGTGGCATAGATTTTATGACCAGGGTGGTTGTGTGGGCACTGTGCAGGATTTTGGTTAGGTCAGAGCTGGAGGACTGTGTGCAGTTCTGGTCACCGCACTATCGGAAGGATGTGACTGCACTGGAGCGGGTGCAGAGGAGATTCACCAGGATGTTGCCTGGGGTGTGGAGCATTTGAGCTATGAAGAGAAGCTGGATCGGCTCGGGTTGTTTCTTTAGAGCTGAGAAGACTGAGAGGGGACCTGATTGAGGTGTATAAGATTATGAGGGGCATGGACAGGGTGGATAGGAAGCAGCTGTTCCCCTTTGTTGAAGGGTCAATAACGAGGGGCATAATTTTAAGGTGAGGGGCAAGAGGTTTGGAGGGGATTTGAGGAAATATCTTTTCACCCGGAGGATGGTGGGAGTCTGGAATGCGCAGAGGGGGAGAACCACACAATCTTTAAAAAGTACGTGGATGAGCACTAACATTCAAGGCTATGGGCCAAGTGCTGGAAAGGAGGATGTGTAGATTTAGCGCAGTTTTGTCGGTGTAGGCTCGATGGGCTGAAAGGCCGCTCCTGTTCTGTACGACTCTTTGCCGAAAATCAATTGCAGAAACAGCAGATGGCTGCTGCAGAAAGACAACTTGTTGACACTGAATATATCACATATGCGGTTAAAACTGATTTCTATTGAAAAGTGAAAGTTATATTATGGCCTGATTACCACAAGAGCCAATGATTCAGATTTGTTCCATGTTTTGAAATGAAATGAAAATCGCTTATTGCCACAAGTAGGAAGTTACTGTGAAAAGCCCCTAGTCGCCACATTCCAGCGCCTGTTCGGGGAGGCTGGTACAGGAATCGAACCGTGCTGCTGGCTGGCTTGAAAAGCCAGTGATTTAGCCCAGTGAGCTAAACCAGCTCCTTTTAAGCAGAATATTAAAGGCTGCAGCATCCCCTCGTGGTTAATGCAGGAAATAACCTCATTTGGAAGTCACTTCCTATTTGACAAAACGCCTAACTTATTTAGAAACATTTTGATCCCAGATACCCAGTGGCTCACTTTGTGTGAAACAGTGTCAATGTTGAAAATCCGCAATATAAATATATTAAAATGAGGTACAATCTAAGACATAGGGTGAGATCTAACAATCACGTTGCGCCCGAAAGGCAGCTTGGCTGGTGGATGACGGAGATTCCACTTCCGGTCGCGATGTGAATCCCGCCCGTTGTGGACAGCTAGTCTCACTCTAACATGCATTCCCGAGATCCAACCATGGCGTTGGGATCAATCTCCTTCTCCTTGGAGATCTCGGGTGAGCGTCGTTCAGTGCTGGTCTCCACAGACAGGGACCAGACGGAATGGCGCTCGTGGGGGTCTCCCAGGCAATCGGAGACCCCCAGGTACTTGCCCTCTGGGGGATTGGGGTGTTTTAAAATGGCACCCCGATCTCTCACGGCACTGAGGAGTTCCAGCGAGCGGAGCTCCTCCTGCAGGAAACGGGACTGAGTGGCGGCCTCATTCGGGAGTTACCCACTGATGCCCTCGATCTACCTGGATGGACGTTAGGTAGTGGGGTGTTCCTCAGCGCTCTGAGCGCGGGGGAACACCCGGCTAATCTTGCGCTAGGGGACTCTGTCCCCATTCAGGTAGATTGCGCCCATTGTAAATATTGTTTCCAATAGATTTCCTTAGCTTGCTGCTGATTTCTGGGAGTTCAATGATGACTAAAGTGGAGCATGGGTTGCATGAACTTGAATGCAAATTTGGATTGGTGGTGAAGGATTCATAGTGTCATTGTCTATTCAGTGAAAAAAAGAAAGGCTTGTATTTGTGTAGCATTTTTCACAATCACCCTCTGGAACTTTGAACTAACCAAGTACTTTTAAAATGTAATTACTGTTGTACTGTAGTAAACACAGCAGGCAATTTTTATTATTATTAATCTTTATGGGATATGAGCTTTGCTGGCTAGGCCAGAATATGTTGACCATCTCTAATTGCCCTTTAGAAGGTGGTGGTGAGTTGCCATCTTGTACCGCTGCTGTCCCTGAGGTGTAGGTACACCCACAGTGCTGTTAGGGAGGGAGTTCCAGGATGGTTGCCCCAGTGATAGTGAAGGAGCGGCGATATGTTTCCAAGTCAGGGTGGTGAGTGACTCGGAGGGGAACCTCCAGGTGGTGGGGTTCCCAGGTATCTGCTGCTCTTGTCCTTCTGGATGGTAGTGGTCGTGGGGTTGGAAGGTGCTGCCTAAGGAAGCAGGGCGAGTTTCTGCAGTTTATCTTGTAGATGGTACACACGGCTGCCACTGTTCGGCGGTGGTGAAGGGAGTGAATGTTTGTGGAAGGGGTGTCAATAAACGGGGCTGCTTTGTCCTGGATGGTGAGGAGCTTCTTGAGTGTTGTTGGAGCTGCACTTACCCAGGCAAGTGGAGAGTATTCCATTGCAGTCCTGACTTGTGCCTTGTAGATGGTGGACAGGCGTTTGGGTGGTGAGGAGGAGAGTTACTCACTGCAGGATCCCTAGCCTCTGGCCTGCTCTTATAGCCACCGTATTTATATGGCTAGTCCAATTCAGCTTCTAGTTGATGATAACCCACAGGATGTTTATAGTGGGGGATTCAACGATGGTACTCTGATAGTTAAATTTCCTCTTGTCGGAGATGGCGATTGCCTGGCATTTGGATGAATTACTTAGAAATTAGAATCCTTGCAGTGCAGAAGGAGGCCATTCAGCCCATCGAGACTGCACCAACTCTTAGAAAGAGCACTCTACCCATGACCATTCCCCCGTCCACCCCTGTAACCCAAACTGCACATCCCTGGACACTCAGGGGCAATTCACCTAATCCGCACATCTTTGGACTGTGGGAGAAAACCGGAGCACACGAGGAAACCCCACAGACACGGGGAGAACGTGCAAACCCCACACAGACAGTCACCCCAAGGTCGGAATTGAACCCGGGTCCCTGGCGCTGTGAGGAAGCAGTGCTGACCACCGTGCCATCGTGTCATGAATGTTACCTGCCACTTATCAGCCCAAGCCTGAATATTGTCCAGGTCTTGCTGCATTTGCACCTGGACCGCTTCAGCGTGTGAGGTGTGCACAGCAAGCTCCCACAAAGAGCGTTGTGATAATGATCAGATAACCTGTCATCAGTCATGTTGGTGGAGGGATAATTATTGGCCAAGACACTGGAGAAAATTCCCCTGCTCTTCTTCGACACAGCGCCTTGAGATCTGTTGCATCCAACCCAAGCAGGCAGATTTGTTTGGCATTCCGTCGGAAAGACGGCACCTGCGGCAGTGCAGCGCCCCCGCGGTACCGCGCGAGAGTGTCAACGTTGATTGTTTGTGCTCAGCATCGGAACCTTTCATCAGTTTCACACAGTCGCAGCTTCATTAGGGTGCATCTGGAAACATAGGGCGCACTGACCTCAACCTGCCAGCGTGTGGCAGCCGAAACAGAAATGTGTGGAGTCAGACGATGACTCAAACGATGAATCTTCGGCTCCACTTGCTGAGTTTGTTCCACCGCTGGTATCTGAATTCACCCAGGCTGTGCTATGGAAGCACACAAATGGAGCTTGGAACTCTGTGTATAGCTGGGAGTTTGCTGTGTGGGGAGTTAGGTCATATGGGGGAGGTGGTGAAGTAAACAGCAAAGGGGGAGTCCGAAGAGTTCATAAGAAAGACTTTAATTCAGCATGACAGCAGTATTGACACAGGACTGGGTCACACATCTCCCGGTCCTCACCCCTTCCTGTCAGCAGCTGACCTGTTATACATGTGCTGATTAACTTACAGCCCAATCCGTACTAGGCAACAATCATCCCCGACTGGATGGGTGTCATGCAAGAGTTATTCCTTCTGCTTTTTAAAAGAACTGTAGGAACTGGTTCTTACTCTACTTAAGGGAAAGGGGCTTGTTGTTTAGTGAGTATCTGGCAAGTGGTTAAGGTCTAATCCATTCCCAAGGGTTAAAATAGTGCAGCAATTGATGGTAAGTTTAAGAAATGTATATGTATAAGATGCGACCATCAATTCACATGAGACGGAGAGTTGAAGTGAACAGTGGTTTTAATCAGCTAGAACAGTGCCTGTCTGCGACTGCTCTGTACTGAGAGCCGCCTACAGGCTGCAGATCTATATACCTCCCCTGAGGGGGCGGGGCCAGGGGCGGAGCCCACCAGGGCTCCAACATGATACAATGTAATATAATGTAATACAATGGTGGTCCTTAGGTGGAGCCCACAAGGGCATCAACATAATACAATGTAATGTAATACAATGGTGAATGGTCGCAGTGATACATTCACCACAGTATAAAAAAAAGGAAATTAAATAATACAACTAATTAGTTCATTAAAACACAGTAAGGATCGCAGGATAGCAGGACAGGTGATGCGGCACGGCTGCAGCATGTGGGAGCTCCTGGAGAACATTGTGACCCAAGGCAATCACGCCTGCAGTAAGAGTTTGCAGCTCAAGGAGCTTCTGCTCAGACAGTCATTGTGCTGGAGGCTGAGCTGCAGACACTGAAATTCATCAACACCTTTAATGTTCTGTACCAGGAGGAAGTTACAGCCTTGAGCATAGGGTCGTCAGGTTTGATCAGTGGTCACGACCAGGAGGGTGTGACTGCAAATGAGGCAGATAAGGGGACCTAGAGGGCAGGGCTGGGCGAGTCTCAGCCCTTGCAATTGTCCAAAATATTTGATGTTCTCCCAGTTTGTTTGGATGCGATAGGGGGCTGTAGGATGAATGAGCTAACTGGCCATGGCATCATGGGGGTCAGTTTAGTGAGGGGGATTGACATTGTTCATAGAATCACAGAAGAATAACAGAATCCCTACAGTGCAGAAGGAGGCCATTTGGCCCATCGAGTCTGCACCGACCCTCTGAAAGAGCACCCAACCTAGGCCCACTCTCCTGCACTATCCCCATAACCTCACCCAACCATTGGACACTAAGGGCAATTTAGCATAACCAATTCACCGCACTTGCACATTTTTGGACTGTGGGAGGAAACCGGAGCACCCAGAGGAACCCACGCAGACACGGGGAGAACACGCAAACTGCACACAGGCAGTCACCCAAAGCCAGAATTGAACCTGGGTTCCTGGTGCTGTGAGACAGCAGTGCTACCCACTGTGCCACCATGTTCCCTGCAGTGGGCAGCATGGTGGCGCAGTGGGTTAGCCCTGCAGTCTGACGGCGCCGAGGTCCCAGGTTCGATCCCGGCTCTGGGTCACTGTCCGTGTGGAGTTTGCACATTCTCCCCACGTTTGCGTGGGTTTCGCCCCCACAACCCAAAAGATGTGCAGGGTAGGTGGATTGGCCACACTAAATTGCCCCTCAATTGGAAAAAATGAATTGGGTACTCTAAATTTAAAAAAAAATGTTCCCTGCAGCAACAAGCATCCAGGCAGCTGTGTCACCTGCCCAGTGCCTGGGTTCGGGATAGCTGCTCAGAGCTTGAGAGGAACTTGCAGTGGGTGGGAGGAGCTAATTGTAGTAATCCATGAAAGTACCAATGACATGAGTAGAACTAAGAAAGATGTTCTGCACAGCCAAAATGAGGAGCCGGACACTAATTTTAAAAAGCAGAACCTCTAAGATAATATACCTGAGTCACGTGCAAATTGGCATCGGGTACATAAAATTAGAGAGATTAATGCATGTCAAAGATTGGTGTGGGAGAAGTGGATTCTGGTTTGTGTGCACCAGCACCAGTATTGACCATCCACTGGGATGGTCAACACCTGATCCATGCTGAGACTTGTATTCTAGCGAGCTGCATAACTAGGAATATAGAGAGGGCTTTAAAGTAAACAGTAGGGGCAAGGGATAACATTTAGGAAGTTGTGTTGAATCAAGAGTAGGGACAAGGGAAGAGAGAAAGGTATTAATGTGGGAAATGGTAAACAGACCATGACAGGAAGGGAAAAATCCCAGCGTAAATCAGCAGATGATGCGAGAGGTTATAAAAATAATAAAAGGATAAAACTAAAGACTCTGGGCTCTATTCTCCCCCCTCCCCACGCCGGGTGGGACCCCCGCACGCGATTCTCCCACCCCCCGAAATCCAGCCGCGCGCGATTTGCACCGGGCCGCTCGGAGAACCGGCGAGCGGCAATTCTCCGGCCCGGATGGACCGAGTGGCCGCTTTGACACGACAGGTTGCCGCCAGAGCCGTCCACCCCTGGTCGCTGCCGGCGTTGGGGGGGGCGGCCTGTGGGGGAGGGAGGGGGGCTCCTTCACCGGGGTGGCCTCTGATGGGGTCTGGCCCGCGATCGGGGCCCACCGATCGGCGGGCCGGCCTCTCCCCCCCCCCCAGGCCTACCTCCTTCCACACGCGGCCGCAGAACACCGGCGCCGTGTTGGTGAGGGGCCGGCGTGCGTACGCCGTTCCCCGCGCATGCGCAGGATTGGGCTGCCCCAACTGTGCATGCGCGGGTTGGCGCGGGCGCCGTGTAAGGACACTGGAGCGGCGTGAACCGCTCCAGCGCCATGCTGGCCCCCTGTGGGGGCCAGAATAGGTCATGCCCGGGCCCTGTTTGCGCCATCGTGAAACGCGACAGCGTTCACCACGGCGCGAACACTTGGCCTCGATATCGGAGAATCGCCCCCTCTGTATCTGAATGCAAAACAAAATAATCCATCACATTTCTCCCTCTCATTAGCTCTGAAGAACAGTCATACAGACAAAAAATGTTAACTCCAGAATTAGGGGTCACAGTTTAAAATTGAGGGGTCACCCATTTAAGGTAGAATGAGGAGAAAATGTTTCCATCAGAGGATTGCGGGTCTCTAGAACTCTCTTCCTCAAAAGGCAGTGGAAGCAAAATCTTTGAATATTTTAAAAAAAATATATATTTTATTGAAATTCTTTTCCCTGAGCAACATTTTTCCCGCTTACAAAACAAGCGAAACGATAACAGTAACAAAACAGAAATTTTTAAACTTTTTAACAATAATAATAATAGTAGTAATAATATACAAGTAACAAAACCTCGTACTCTATTGACCTATACTCAACTGCCTCCCCCACTCCCCCCCCCCCCCCCCCCCCACCCCCCCTCCCCTGGGTTGCTGCTGCTGGTCATCCGTCTTCCCTCTAATGTTCCCCTAGGTAGTCGAGAAATGGCTGCCACCGCCTGGTGAACCCTTGAGCCGATCCTCTCAGGGCAAACTTTATCTGCTCCAGTTTAATAAACCCCGCCATATCGATTACCCAGGCCTCCAGTCCGGGGGGTTTCGCCTCCTTCCACATGAGTAGGATCCTGCGCCGGGCTACGAGGGACGCAAAGGCCACGGCATCGGCCTCTTTCGCCTCCTGCACTCCCGGCTCTTCTGCAACTCCAAATAGAGCTAACCCCCAGCCTGGTTTGACCCGGGCCTTCACCACCTGCGAAATCACTCCCGTCACTCCCTTCCAATACCCTTCCAGTGCCGGGCATGCCCAAAACATATGCGCGTGGTTTGCCGGGCTCCCGCCACACCTCCCACATTTGTCCTCCACTCCAAAGAACCTGCTCAATCTTGCCCCCGTTATGTGTGCTCTATGTAGCACCTTAAATTGAATCAGGCTAAGCCTGGCGCATGAGGAAGAGGAATTTACCCTGCTTAGGGCATCAGCCCACATACCCTCCTCTATCTCCTCCCCTAATTCTTCTTCCCACTTTCTTTTTAGTTCGCCCACCAACTCCTCCCCCTCTTCCCTCATCTCACTATAAATCTCTGACACCTTGCCCTCTCCGACCCACACCCCTGAAAGCACCCTGTCCTGTATCCCCTGTGTCGGGAGCCGCGGAAATTCCCTCACCTGTTGTCTAGTAAACGCCCTCACCTGCATATATTTCAAGAAATTCCCCCGGGGTAACTTATGCTTTTCCTCCAGTGCTCCCAAGCTCGCAAAAGTCCCATCTATGAATAAATCTCCCACCTTCCTAATTCCCAACTGGTACCAGCTTTGAAATCCTCCATCCATTCTTCCTGGGGCGAACCTATGGTTGTTCCTGATAGGGGACCCCACCAGGGCTCCCCGCACCCCTCTCTGTCGCCTCCACTGTCCCCATATGTTCAGTGTTGCCGCCACCACCGGGTTCGTGGTGTACTTTTTCGGTGAGAACGGTAGCGGCGCCGTCACCAGCGCCTCTAGACTCGTCCCTTTACAGGACCTTCTCTCCAGCCTTTTCCACGCCGCTCCCTCACCCTCCATCATCCATCTACGTATCATTGCCACATTGGCGGCCCAATAATAATCTCCCAAGTTCGGTAGTGCCAGTCCTCCTCTGTCCCTACTGCGCTGAAGGAACCCCCTCCTTACTCTCGGAACTTTCCCTGCCCACACAAAGCTCGTAATGCTCCTATCTATTTTATTAAAAAAGGTCCTGGTGATTAAAATAGGGAGACATTGAAATACAAATAAGAACCTCGGGAGGACCATCATCTTAATTGCTTGCACCCTGCCCGCCAGCGATAAAGGCTGCATGTCCCACCTCTTAAAGTCCTCCTCCATTTGTTCTACCAGCCGTGTCAGATTAAGTCTGTGCAAGGTTCCCCAGCTCCTAGCGATCTGAATCCCCAAGTATCGGAAGTTTCTTTCCACTTTCCTTAGCGGTAAGCCTTCTATCTCTCTACTCTGGTCCCCTGGATGTATCACATATAATTCACTCTTCCCCATGTTTAACCTATGCCCCGAAAATTCCCCGAACCTCCTCAAGATTCGCATAACCTCTATCATCCCCCCCGCTGGGTCCGACACGTATAGCAATAGGTCATCCGCGTATAACGAAACTCGGTGTTCTTCTCCCCCTCTAGTCACCCCTCTCCATTTCCTGGAGTCTCTCAGCGCCATGGCCAGAGGTTCAATTGCCAGCACAAACAACAATGGAGACAGCGGGCATCCCTGTCTTGTTCCCCTATATAATCGGAAATACTCCGATCTATGTCGACCTGTAACTACGCTTGCCGTCGGTGCCCCATAAAGTAGTCTAACCCAGCGAATAAATCCGTTCCCAAACCCAAACCTCCTTAACACTTCCCATAAATACTCCCACTCCACCCTATCAAATGCCTTCTCTGCGTCCATTGCCGCCACTATCTCTGCCTCCCCCTCCACTGAGGGCATCATTATCACCCCTAATAGCCGTCGCACGTTAACATTCAATTGTCTCCCTTTTACGAACCCTGTCTGGTCTTCGTGCACCACCCCGGGACACAGTCCTCTATCCTCGATGCCAGCACCTTTGCTAGCAGTTTGGCGTCCACGTTCAATAGTGAAATAGGTCTATAGGACCCACACTGCATCGGATCTTTGTCCCTCTTCAAAATTAGCGATATCGTCGCCTCCGACATTGTCGGGGGTAGTGTCCCCCCTTCCCTGGCCTCATTGAACGTCCTCGCCAACAACGGGGCCAACAAGTCCACATATTTTCTGTAGAATTCCACCGGGAACCCGTCTGGCCCCGGGGCCTTCCCTGCTTGCATGCTTCCCAGTCCCTTAATAACCTCGTCCACCTCAATCGGCGCCCCCAGGCCTGCCACCGCCTGCTCCTCCACTTTCGGGAACCTCAACTGGTCCAGGAACTGCCGCATCCCCTCCTCTCCCTCTGGGGGCTGAGACCTATACAGTTCTTCATAAAAGGTCTTAAACACCTCATTTATCTTTCCTGCCCTTCACACGGTGTCTCCCCTTTCATCCCTAATTCCTCCTATCTCCCTCGCTGCTGCCCTCTTTCGCAGTTGGTGCGCCAACAGGCGACTAGCCTTTTCCCCATATTCATACCTCCTCCCCTGTGCCTTCCTCCACAGTACCTCCGCCTTTCTGGTGGTCAGAAGGTCAAACTCGGTCTGGAGTCGTCTCCTCTCCCTGTACAGCTCCTCCTCCGGGGTCTCTGCAAATTCCCTGTCCACCCTTAAAATCTCCCCCAGTAATCTATCCCTTTCCTTGGCCTCTGTTTTCCTTTTGTGGGCCCCAATAGAAATCAGCTCTCCTCTGACCACCGCTTTTAGTGCTTCCCAGACCACTCCCACAGGGACCTCACCATCGTCATTGACCTCCAGGTATCTCTCGATACACCCCCTCACTCTTGCACACACTCCCTCATCCGCCATCAGTCCCACATCTAATCGCCAGAGTGTTCTCTGCTCCCTGTCCTCTCCTACTTCCAGGTCCACCCAATGTGGGGCATGATCCGAAACCGCTATGGCTGAGTATTCAGCTTCTTCCACCCTAGAGATCAACGACCTTCCTTAAACAAAAAAATCTATCCGGGAGTACACTTTATGGACGTGGGAGAAGAAGGAATACTCCCTAGCCCTGGGTCTAAGAAATCGCCATGGATCCATTCCCCCCATTTGGTCCATAAACCCCTTAAGTACCTTGGCCGCTGCCGGCCTTCTTCCAGTCCTTGAGCTGGATCTATCTAGCCCCGGGTCCAGCACCGTATTGAAGTCCCCTCCTAAAATCAAATTTCCTGCCTCCAGGTCCGGTATACGCCCCAGCATCCGTCTCATGAACCCCGCATCGTCCCAGTTTGGGGCATACACATTAACCAACATGACCTCCATTCCCTCCAGCCTGCCACTCACCATTACATATCTACCTCCGCTATCTGCTACGATGTTCTTTGCTTCAAATGCTACCCGTTTCCCCACCAAAATGGCCACCCCTCTGTTCTTTGCGTCCAGTCCTGAGTGGAACTCTTTGAATATTTTTAAGGCAGAAGTAGATGGATTCTTTTTTTTTTAAGAATATTTTATTGAAAATTTTTGGTCAACCATCACAGTACATTGTGTATCCTTTACACAATAATATAACAGTATAGATAACAATGACCTGTTTTATAAACAAAGAATAAATAATATATAACAAAAACTAAAACTAAATGGCAACTGCCTTGTCTCAGATAAACACTCTCCAAAAATATGGTTTAACAATCCAATATACAATTATTTATAGCAACGACCTATACATATTATACATATATATTAATAACCCTGAGACTCCTTCAGGTTCCTCCCACCCCCCCCCCCCCCCACCCCCCTCCCCCCTGGGCTGCTGCTGCTGCCTTCTTCTTTTCCATTCCCTCTATCTTTCTGTGAGCTATTCGACGAACGGTTGCCACCGCCTGGTGAACCCTTGAGCCGATCCCCTTAGGACGAACTTTATCCGTTCCAGCTTTATAAACCCTGCCATGTCATTTATCCAGGTCTCCACCCCCGGGGGCTTGGCTTCCTTCCACATCAACAGTATCCTGCACCGGGCTACTAGGGACGCAAAGGCCAAAACATCGGCCTCTCTCGCCTCCTGCACTCCCGGCTCTTGTGCAACCCCAAATATAGCCAACCCCCAGCTTGGTTCGACCTGGACCCCCACTACTTTCGAAAGCACCTTTGTCACCCCCACCCAGAACCCCTGTAGTGCCGGACATGACCAGAACATGTGGGTGTGATTCGCTGGGCTTCTCGAGCATCTCGCACACCTATCCTCTACCCCAAAAAATTTACTGAGCCGTGCTCCAGTCATATGCGCCCTTTGTAACACCTTAAATTGAATCAGGCTTAGCCTGGCACACGAGGACGATGAGTTTACCCTACTTAGGGCATCCGCCCACAGCCCCTCCTCAATCTCCTCCCCCAGCTCTTCTTCCCATTTCCCTTTCAGCTCATCTACCATAATCTCCCCCTCGTCCCTCATTTCCCTATATATATCTGACACCTTACCGTCCCCCACCCATGTCTTTGAGATTACTCTGCCCTGCACCTCATGCATCGGGAGCTGCGGGAATTCCCTCACCTGCTGCCTCGCAAAAGCCCTCAGTTGCATATACCGGAATGCATTCCCTTGGAGCAACCCATATTTCTCGGTCAGCGCTCCCAGACTTGCGAACTTCCCATCCACAAACAGATCTTTCAGTTGCGTTACTCCTGCTCTTTGCCACATTCCATATCCCCCATCCATTCCCCCCGGGGCAAACCTATGGTTGTTTCTTATCAGTAGATGGAGTCTTGATTACCAAGGTGGGGGGGGGGGGGGGGGGGGGCGGGGGGAGGTTGAAAGGTTATCAGGTTAGGTGGGAATGTGGAGTTGAGGTTACTATCAGATCAGTCTTGACCTTATTGAATGGTGGAGTAGGCTCGAGGGACCGAGTGCTGCTCCTCATTCCTATATTTGTACATGGATTCTTCCTATTTGGCTCGATTAACAATTTGACGTCCTAATTGGTACATTGGTGTCAAGTAGAGAAGCAGCAGGAGAGTTGTATGAACAGTCGAACTGGAGTAGGCCATTTCGCCCACCCAGCCTACTCCACCATTCATGGCTGGCCTATGACCTTACTCCAGGCACCCACCGTTGCCTCATACCTATTACACCTCTGGATACCAGAGATCCTCGCTGGTTATACCGTCACACGCTTGCAGGCCCCTGAGCTTTGGCTGCGGCCATCTTGTGTGTTGAGGTTCCTGCGGCTCAGTTAGGTCAATGAGCCCTTCCCTTATAGGGAAGCGTGAGCACCAGGTAAACAAACGGTCCACCTGTGGGAAGTGCTCGGCAATTTGGTTCAGGGAACTAAACATTGGGCTGGATTTCAACACAGGACAATGATGTCAAAACTAAGAGCAGTACCCGCAATTTGGTTGGAGAGTCATTACATACAGTTTGGGGTCTTCGATGTGAGGAAATGTAGTGATAGCTACTCGATTAACACCTCTGCAAGTTTAGTTTTCATGAAAGACAGCTCACAAGATGGAAATGCTGATTTTCAAAGTTTGTTTTTAGATTTAGCAACATTACACTTAAATAATTACACACTGAGGTGAAAATATACTCGAGGGGGTTGTCATGACAGTGTGCCATGACCGTATTATCAATCGTGAAAACTGTACTTTATAGATTACATTTTCTAAATGGAAGCCTTCACTTCAGACAATGTAACAGCGTGACTACAAAACGACAACAACCTGCGCTGAAACAGAGAGCGAGATCCATTCCATTTTTATTTGTATTATTTCTATCTTCATCTGTATCCAGAATTTAGTGCCAGGATGCCTGGGTGGTGCTGACAGGGTGCCTGGGTGGTGCTGACAGGATGCCTGGGTGGTGCTGACAGGGTGCCTGGGTGGTGCTGACAGGGTGCCTGGGTGGTGCGGACAGGGTGCCTGGGTGGCACAAACAGGGTGCCTGGCTGGTGCGGACAGGGTGCCTGGGTGGCACTGACAGGGTGCCTGGGTGGCGCTGACAGGGTGCCTGGGTGGTGCGGACAGGGTGCCTGTGTGGCACTGACAGGGTGCCTGGGTGTTGCTGACAGGGTGCCTGTGTGGCACTGACAGGGTGCCTGGGTGGCGCTGACAGGGTGCCTGGCTGGTGCGGACAGGGTGCCTGGGTGGTGCGGACAGGGTGCCTGTGTGGCACTGCCAGGGTGCCTGGCTGGTGCGGACAGGGTGCCTGGGTGGCACTGACAGGGTGCCTGGCTGGTGCGGACAGGGTGCCTGGGTGTTGCTGACAGGGTGCCTGGGTGTTGCTGACAGGGTGCCTGGGTGGCACTGACAGGGTGCCTGGGTGGTGCGGACAGGGTGCCTGTGTGGCACTGCCAGGGTGCCTGGCTGGTGCGGACAGGGTGCCTGGGTGGCACTGACAGGGTGCCTAGCTGGTGCGGACAGGGTGCCTGGGTGTTGCTGACAGGGTGCCTAGGTGGCACTGACAGGGTGCCTGGGTGTTGCTGACAGGGTGCCTGTGTGGCACTGACAGGGTGCCTGGGTGGCGCTGACAGGGTGCCTGGGTGGTGCGGACAGGGTGCCTGGGTGGCACTGACAGGGTGCCTGGGTGGTGCTGACAGGGTGCCAGATTGGCAGTTCTGGGGGAATGTCAGGGTGCCACCCTGCCATCTCCAATAGTCTGCGAGACCCCCCCCCCCCCGAGGTGCTGTCACGCCTAGTCCACGTTTGTGTCGACCAGTTCTAAACGGCACCCTGGCGAGACGGAGTAAGTTTAGCTCAGTGGGCTAGACAGCTGGTTTGTGATGCAGAACAAGGCCAGCAGCGCGGGTTCAATTCCCGTACCAGCTTACCCGAACAGGCGCCGGAATGTGGCGACTAGGGGCTTTTCACAGTAACTTCAAACTTGTGATAGTAAAGGATTATTATTATTATCTCGCAGGCCTGGCCATTGAGTCCCGGTCTCTGGGTGAATCCGGATTCTGGGTATTTAATTGAGCCGTTATGTTGATTTAAATATGCAGATCTGAATGTCGGCCAGCAAGAAAGAGGTTCAGATCACGCCGGGCTATCCGAATCGGGTGACTCTCGTTGTCCCCAGCGGGTTGCTGAATCACGACCTTAGTTTCTTTAGTAACCTCCAATTAAGCTCCCCCTCCCCCTCCTGTTTTTACTTACAGATGGCTTGCTGCTGACTTATTTCACTCACTCCAGGGGTAACAAACCGCGTGCACTCACTTACAAATGATAATGACCATGTGCACCTGAAAGTTGTCTCCGACGGGGTTAATGTGCTTGCTTAATGCACTGGTAGAGTTAGCGTACTTGGTGTTCTACTTTAACACTTAGTTTTAAAATGTTATGGCTGGGTTGAAAGATCACATGATGGAATCTTACACAAATGTATTAGTGTTTCCAGTGGAGTTTAGGCCTGAAATTTGGGCTGTGTCGCCTCTTATTGCACGTGACTGGATTCCTCCCTCCGCTATTTTGCCTCATGATTAGAGAATATTTACAAGTGATTTTTTTTTTTTAATTTAGAGTTCCCAATAATTTCTTTTCCAATTAAGGAGCAATTTAGCGTGGCCTATCCACCTACGCTGCACATCTTTGGGTTGTGGGGGTGAGACCCATGCAGACACGGGGAGAATGTGCAAACTCCACATGGACACATGGGCCGGGATCGAACCCTGGTCCTAGCGCCGTAAGGCAGCAGTGCTAACCACCTTGCCGCCCTTACCAAGCGAAGGGTTTTAAACGGTGCTCTGCCGCTGCCTAGAGCAACTTTTATAGTGTTACGGGTTAAATTTGGAGATGAGGACATTTTCTGCACATGTAGGTAGGTGGATTGGCCAAGCTGATGTTGCCCCTTAGTGTCCAGGGGTGTGCAGGTTAGGTGGGGTTACGGGGAAAGTGCAGGGGAGTGGGCCTAGGAAGGGTGCTCTTTTGGAGGGTCGGTGCAGATTTGATGGGCCGAATGGCCTCCTTCTGCTGGGATTCTGTGGTTCATCTGCAGCTGAACTGGGCTGACATGCGTTGCTTTGCTCCGCCAAGGTATAAGCTGCAGCTTCAATTTCCATCAAACAGGAAGATCCTGCAGGACAATGTTGCTGGGGAAAGCTGTGTGCAAAGCGGTCAATTAGAAGCTGTCCCGATGGGTGGATATTTTAAAAGAACATCAGCAATGCAGGCATCCTCTGCTCATGTGTTTTTCTTTCCTGCTGCAGAACCTGCCAAGGGATATTATCCCCCCACTCAGAACTATCTTCTCCTCTGAAAACAGGAGGCAGGGTAGCACAGGGGATAGCGCTGTTGCTTCACAGCTCCAGGGTCCCAGGTTCGATTCCCGGCTTGGGTCACTGTCTGTGTCGGAGTCTGCACGTTCTCCCCGTGTCTGCGTGGGTTTCCTCCGGGTGCTCCGGTTTCCTCCCACAAGTCCTGAAAGACCTGCTGTTAGGTAATTTGGACATTCTGAATTCTCCCTCCGTGTACCCGAACAGACGCCAGAATGTGGCGACTAGGGGCTTTCCACAGTAACTTCATTGCAGTGTTAATGTAAGCCAACTTGTGACAATAAAGATTATTATTATTACATCTAGAGGTTCTCTCCCACCTGCCTTTCACAGACCGACATGATTCTGCTGCCTGGGGCCCCATCAATGATAGCGCATAGCAACAGATGTCAAATACAGCGAATGATCCCTTTATTTAAGTAAAGAGAGAACGGGTTTTATTTCTACATTGCATTGGCCGCACAGTGACCTCCGAAGAAGATGCAAGTGTTTTTATAAATCAGTCTGGCTGAGGTTTCTCTTTCCCACAGTGGGAGAAGATAACGAAATGTTAATAACGTGATGGAATCTTAAGTGTAGACTCTGGGATAAGTGCATCAAAAGTGGCCGAACATTGCGACTCCGCTCAGAGTTGACGGTGCTCCTGAAACAGTTTGGTTAAACCGTTTAAAAAAAAAGTCATTCCTCCTATCCCTGTCCAAATTATGTGTGAGATGCGATCATGTGGAGTTCAGTAAGGTTGGCACGGAGGAGGTTAATTGGATTACTTTGAATCAAACTGCGAGGGCAGGGCAAGGAGACGGAATTTGAAACTGCCTGTTAGTTCCTACCAAATCCTCCATTCCTCAGACTAATATCTCCTGTCACTCATCTATCATCCCTCTCCTCACTGATCTCAATTGGCACACCACCAGGGGAAAACCATGGAATAATAGAATTCCTACTGGGCAGAAGAGTCCATTCGGCCCATGGAGTCTGAAGCAATCCTCTGAAAGAGCACCCTACCCAGCCCCACGTCCCCGCCCTATCCCCCGTAACCCCAACTAATCCGCACATCTTTGGACCGCGGGAGCACCCAGAGGAAACCCACGCAGCCACGGGGAGAACGTGCAAACTCTGGACGGCCAGTTACCCAAAGCCGGAATCAAACCCAGTGCTCACCACTGTGCCACCGTTTAAAAGTCTCCAGGGAACCTATTTCTTTTGTCAGAAAATCTTGATTTTTCTCCCCCCACTTCTTGCAAGGGGAACTTGGCAGTTGTCCTTAAGAGCGAGACACAGTTATACGACAAAATAATTGAAAAATAAATTTTTATGTGTCAGACCAATTAGTTTACTTCTAATTAAATCAGGAGAAATGCCTTCAAGCTGTCCAAACTTGCGAGTACTCACTTAACAGTTACTAACAAAACCTACATCCAGGGAAACTAGATCATGGGTTTTTAAAGGTTAATGGTAATCAGATACTGTCCGATGCTTTTGAACTGAAAACATTTGGAACACCAAGGGAGCCAGGTCTTTAATTATTTGGAGTTGCGTCTTTAACAATTTCAATGCCACATTGAACTTAAATTTATTTGCTTTCTTCTAGTGCTACTAAATCAATGTCAATTGTTAAAGAAAGCTGCTTTATAAACCAAAAAGGTCTATTTCCTGGCCCCAAAAGTCATATTTTTGCATATACTTGGTGTACAAGTCGACCCCCTTTCTCAGGCATGACATGTTATACTTGTGGGCAGCATGGTGGCTCAGTGGTTAGCATTGCTGCCTCACGGCACCGAGGTCCCAGGTTCGATCCTGGCTCTGGATCACTGTCCGTGTGGAGTTTGCACAATCTCCCCGTGTTTGCGTGGGTTTCACCCCCACAACCCAAAAAGATGTGCAGGCTAGGTGGATTGGCCACGCTAAATTGCCCCTTAATTGGAAAAAATGAATTAGGTACTCTAAATTTAAAAATAAACTTGCATTAGTGGTCAGAGTCAATTTTGCACCCCACGAGTGTGTGTTATATTTACTGGTACCATATAACTGTGGATAAGGGATCAAGCAGGTGCTACGGGCTGGGAGTTTAAGACACAGCCACTCTTTATGGCAGAAGCAGATAGCATTTCAAAATGGTGGCCACCCACACCCACATTGGGGTTTAACTTTTAAACTCAGTGTGTAAATCGACCCACTTATTTGGAGGGATTTTGTAAGGTTGCAAAGAGGATATATCTGAATCTGCTGGAGAGAGCTGCTCAGGAGAATCCACGGCAGGTCAGAGCAGTGCTGGTGTTAGCTCTGTACAGAGTTTCAGGGCCTCTGAATTAACAACCTATAAAGAAGAAACTTAACAAAGCAGTATGAAGATAATTTCTTGAGGTCTGATTTTGTCAATTGTGCTCATGCAAATAAGGATGCAAAGCCCATGTGTGTCATATACAGGGAAGTACTGGCAAATGAAAGGACAAGTTTCAGATTTTGAAAGAGAAGTGGTGGGTGAAAAATTCCTTTTGCGGTTGAGACCCCAAAGCCAGTTATTAACTTACAGCTGATCCAAATTAAAAGGCTAAGCTACTGTACCTGACCTGTGACAGCACATTTAAAACACACCAAAATCCCATGAGACTGTCAGCTCCCAGGAATATCTAGCGCTGAGTAAAACAGGCATTTTGTTCCTATTGCCCTCCACAACAACCTACATGTGCGAGGTTGGATTTTCTGTTCCCACAAAGCTGAAGGCGGCACAAAGGAACTGGCTGCTCTGTACCTGATATGCGCATTGCCCTCTCCTCCTGTTAAGCTGATTGGAGTGAGATTGTGAGGACCCAGCAGGCTTTCCTTTTGCATTAAAGGTAAGTGAATGAAGGACAGCACGGTGGCGCAGTGGATAGCACTGCTGCCTCACGGCGCCGAGGTCCCAGGTTCGATCCCGGCTCTGGGTCACTGTCCGTGTGGAGTTTGCACATTCTCCCCGTGTTTGCATGAGTTTCGCCCTCACAATCCAAAGATGTGCAGGGTAGGTGGATTGGCCACGCTAAATTGCCCCTTAAATGGAAAAAATGAATTGGGTACTCTAAATTTATTTTTTTAAAAGCTAAGTGGATGTGACATTGGGTCGCCAAGGTCAGCCAGTGAGGGTCCCGAAGATTGGCTCGTTGGAAAAAGTGGGTCCGAGGGAAGAAAGCTTGAAAAACACTGTTCGACAATGAAGAGGAGGAGCTGTTGACACAGGTTGGCGAACCAGGAGCAGCTATTAGAAAGGTAAGCTTGAAACAAAACTTCAGAGGTGTCCAGCAAGCAGATGCCTGGGATCGCAGGGGGAAACTCCCCCAGATGGCTTGTTGGGGTCGCGGGTGCAAACTTAGCTGCCCATGGGCCCCCTCTTTGGGGCAGGGAACCTTCAACCCTCATGGTACCCCCCTCCCGTGCCCCACGACTGCCACATGGACTCTGCCTCCAACAGTCTCTGCACCAGGCAAGCCGGTTGGCGGGCCCCCCCGCTCGATTCTCCGGCCCGGATGGGCTGAAATCCCGCCGATAAATTGCCTGTCCCGCCGGCGTAAATTAAATCACCTACCTTACCGGCGGGACAAGGCGGCGTGGGCGGGCTCCGGGGTCCTGGGGTGGGCGCGGGGCGATCTGGCCCCGAGGGTGCCCCTACGGTGGCCTGGCCCGCGATCGGGGCCCACCGATCCGCGGGCGGGCCTGTGCCGTGGGGGCACTCTTTCCCTTCCGCCTCCGCCACGGCCTCCACCATGGCGGAGGCGGAAGAGACTCTCCCCACTGCGCATGCGCGGGAAACTTTCAGCGGCCGCTGACGCTCCCGCGCATGCGCGGGGAAACTGACAGCGGCCGCTGACGCTCCCGCGCATGCGCCGCATTTCCGCGCCAGCTGGCGGGGCAACAAACGCCATTTCCGCCAGCTGGCGGGGCGGAAATCCCTCCGGCGTCGGCCTAGCCCCTCAATGTTGGGGCTAGGCCGCCAAAGATGCGGAGACTTCCGCACCTTTTTGCCGGCGCGATGCCCGTCTGATTTGCGCCGGCTTTGGCGCCAGTCGGCGGGCATCCCGCCGTTGGGGGAGAATTTCGCCCCTGAAGCGCGCCGCAGTCAGTCTGAGCGCTGAGTATACGGAACCGGTTAACCGTACACTTCTGGGAAACATTTCTCAGGTAGGCCCTTAATGACAATGTAGCAGCAAGGGGTGGCAGGGTGGCACAGTGGTTAGCACTGCTGCCTCACAGCGCCAGGGCTCAATTCTGGCCTTGGGTCACTGTCTGTGCGGAGCCTGCACGTTCTCCCCGTGTCTGCGTGGGTTTCCTCCGGGTGCTCCGGTTTCCTCCCCCAGTCCAAAGATGTGCAGGTTAGATGGATTGGCCATGATTTAAAAAATATTTGCCCCTTGGTGCCCGGGGATGCGCAGGTTGGTGGGGTAAGGGTGGGGGAGTGGGCCGGGGTAGGGTGCTCTTCCAGAGAGTCAGTGCAGACTCAATGCGCTGAATGGTCTCTTTCTGCACTGTTGGGATTCTATGGTTCTATGGATATGGGCTGCCCTGCAAGAATTGTCTCTAATTTACACGCAAGGCTAATGTTGCAGCAATTATTTAAAAAAATGGGTTACCAGAATATCTCTTGTACCTTTTCCAGTGCTTGAGAAATGAGATAGACTAAAGGGCGACAGTGAGTTTTAAACAAGACCTTGATATATGGAATAAATGCTTGGGATGAGTCATTCATGTGTGCCGACAAAACCAATCACAGCACCTGTCTAGTTCGGTTCCTGGTGTGGTGATGATGCTCCTCCTTCAAGTACCACACCTTAAAGGGGCACTGGCGACCCTGGACTTCCACTGGATAGGTTCTTGATTATATTTGGCAACATACTGCAGTGGTTTTCTGTTGCCTTCTGCAGTATAGCTGACCAGGAAACTAGAGTGCACCCCAACGCCGTGGCCAACGCTGTGGGCAGGATATTCTGGCCCTGCCCGCCACCAGGATTATTCAGTCCCGCCGAAACTCAATGGACCTTTGGCTGGGCCGATGAATCTCCCACGGCGGGTCCCACCGCACCAGGTCCCGCCAAATCCCTGCCTGTATCAGCCACGGTTCAGTGGGGAGCACTTCCACCACCGCCTTAGAAGCTTGTGTGTTTAAGTCCTGCTGCAAGACTTGAGCACATTAATCAAAGCTTACACCACTGAGGGAGTGCTGCAGTGCTACAGGTGCTGTCTTAAAGAATAAGAAAAATACCCGCAGTAATGTGGTTGACCCTCAACTGCCCTCTGAAATATGTTAGCGAGCCACTCAATTCTAGGGTAGTTAGGAATGGGTAACAAACACTGGCCTTACCCGCAACACCCACAACCCATGAAAGAATAAAGCGATGCACTCACCTGAGCTCCTCTGGAGGATCTGCTCGTCGGTTGCACACCTTGGGAGACCAATTGGGTTTCACACCGGTCTTCCCTCACTCCAATAGATTTTCTTCGGGGCGGAGGGGAGAAATCCAGAGACCCAGATAATGCTCTGGGGACCTGGGTCCGAATCCCACCACTGGAATTGATTAAAAGTCTAATGATGACCACGATTGTTGATTGTGGTTAAAAAAAAAACATCTGGATTGCTAATGTCCTTTAGGGAAGGAAATCTGCCAGCCTTACCTGGTCTGGCCTACATGTGACTCCAGATCCACAGCTAGACCGAACACAAGCCACTCAGTTCGACAGCAATTAGGGATGAGCAACAAATACCTGGCCTAGCCAGCTGTGCCCACATTCCATGAAAGAATAAAATAAAGAACACTGTCTCATTCATTTCATTGTTTGGAATTAAGGTCTGGTATTTAATCAACGGGAAAAAAATCGTTAAATTGAGGATAAATGTCAAGTTGTTGAAAAAAAGATCTTGCTTTAATAAACACCTTTCAAAGTTCTTTCCAGCTAAGGAATTACTTTTGGGGTGTAATCACTGCTGTGAAATTGTGACAGCAGCTTTGTACACAACAGGTGTAAATGATCAGCAATCTAGATCGTTTGGTGGCCTTCGTGGAGGGGTGAATGTTGGCCAGGACGTTGAGAACTCCCCTGCTCCTCGGATATCCACCTGAACTGTGGACGGGCGAGTCAGGGGATTAGTATTCAAAGAGCAGATGCTAAGTAACAAAATAAAAGGCAGATATTCTGGTCACACAAAAACACAGTGATAGGCCACTCAGTCTATTTTGATTACCTCATGGCCAATCTGTACCTCAGTTGCATTTAGGCACCTTTGCTCCATATCCCTTCATTCTCGTATTGAAAAATAATATCTACCTCGGGTTTCAATTTTTTTAAAATTTGACTTACTGGCGTTAACAGCGTCTTGAGGGAGAGAGTTCCAGGTACCCACTTGCTCCTTGTGCAAGGGAGTGGTTCCTGACAGTCAGGATCTTAACAGCGAATCCACAGAGTACAAAAACTGTCCCTTTCTGGGCTCCTTCCCTTCCCGGGCTCAGTGGCAGATCTTTGATCCTTGCGCACAAACAATTCTTTTTTTTTTAATTTAGAGGACCCAATTACTTTTTCTCCAATTAAGGGGCAATTTAGTGTGTCCAATCCACCTAACCTGCACATCTTTGGGTTGTGGGGGTGAAACCCACGCAGACACAGTGAGAATGTGCAAACTCCACACGGACATTGACCCAGGGCCGGGATTCGAACCGGGTCCTCAGCACCGCAGACCCAGTGCTAACCACTGCGCCACATGCCGTCCCTGCGCAAAAACACTTCTGGCACGTGGCTGGGCATTACCAGTGGGACAGAGGGCAATACTGGCAGCCCATCTCTCAGTCTTGAGAATTGGGATGATTGCACGGCAGGGTTCCATTGGGGGCTGCACCCCGTTGCGGGGTACCTGAACAGACACGGTGTTCTACTAAACACAAATGAGGTGCAGGAAATTAAACACAAAACTCAAAATAATTTGTATTTTTGCATTGGTTTAATGCACAAATAGAATACCATTAAAAGTTCGATAAGCGGGCTTATACTAACCAGCATAAAGTAAGGCACATGACGGAATGCCATTGTAATGGACATTAATGAGAGAGGGTAACATCCGTCCATATTGAACTGGCTGTTTATAACACTTCATATACAGGACGTTTTATTTCCATTACCCAGTTCCTCTGAGTCTGCCCATACATTACAGCTGTACAAAAAAAGTCTTAACACTGTTATCTAGAAATAATAAGTAAACAATCCCATCAAGTTGAACTGAAAAAGGCATGCTGGTTACAAACGGTCTACAGAAAGTTCCAAATATATATAATACCTTATTCTTCATTTGAGACTACAACCTTAAGCAGCAGCAGAATGCTTGATACAGTATTAGTCAGTGTAATACAACTATAAGAAAATGTAGTGAAGGTTTTTTTTTATTCCTAGAAGATCCTTCAGCAAGTTAAGTTCAAGTACGTTTTTTTTTTGCAAACTCCCTTGGCATTCAGAAACATCTAACACTTGCAGTAAGGCTATGATAAAAAATAAAAGACTTTAAATGCTCTCATATGCCTGCCCTAGCAATGTACATGCATAGTCTACACTATCAACGTGTTCAAATGGTTTAGTCGCACGCCTGTGCGCTTTCCCCGACGTGAGCCTGTGTCGCTCCCACAGATAAACTGCTGTGGAACAATTGAAGGGAAAGGGCATTTGCAGCATCTGTTTCTTGTCAGTTTGATGGCACAGGGTTCTTGCATGCAGCAGTAGACCAGGCGTACGAGGCTAACTCACAGTTTCATAGTTGCACAGTGGTGGATTTCCATCTACCAGTTAAATATCTAAAATTACTCTTTTATGAGTCTTCACAAAGAAAAATGTGTTTCATATCTTCTGGTAGCACAAAGTGTTTTGCTTACAAAACATCCAATTTGTCTCTGCCTATATAATAGCAATCAAATAAATGGTCGCGTTTTCTTGACATCAATATGCACATTCCTCGACATAACAACAATTGTTGCCTTCCTGGTAACAGATGTACAATAGTTGCTTGTTATGTTTGAACAATCTAATACAAGACTGCTAGCTTAGATGGCAGTTATTTTCCAAAATACACATATATAAACTGTAATGTATTAATAGAATAAAACTAGAATTAGTTTAAACATTGGAATAAATGCAGGTTAATTAATACTGATAATATTTTCATCCCGATTTCAATATATGGCTTCAAGAATTGTAAGGGTTCACTTTTTCTTCCCCCAAGAATTATGTACCAACTTTCATACAATAATCATCTGTTTTAAACATCATTATTTACCTTCCTAGTCAGATTACTCTGGTTGCATACTTTATACAGACAATGACCTGTAGAAAAAGAGAATTTTCTCCGATAAATAATATTTTCTTTTGGCTATAACCTTGGTTTGTAAAATATTCAAGAAAACTCTCAGTTGTGTTAGTAATTTAGTAGAAAAGGTCTTTTGAAAAAAAAAATCTTTTAAAAAAAATCCACGTTATTTTAAGAAAAAAACCCTCAAAAGAACAGGACCCTAAAATTCATGCCCCTGAATATATACAAAAAAGGTTACTGCAGATAAACAGGAACTTGGAGAGATAGGAACTTGGCTTCATAAGAAATATTTGTTAACATTAAAATTTTTAACATCTAGAAGGTTTCCAAAATACACACACAATATAAAAATCCAAACAAAGGACTATATAGTCAGTAATACTTAAGATAAATACATCTGCAAGCAGAATTTAGAATACATCATATATGGGTAAATATATCCAATATAGCTAAAAACTCCACGCTCTTCATTTTCTTGATTGTCCCTTAAAAACCTCACTTTCATACTCACATACTTAGCGTATAAGTTTCTTGTCAGTTTTCTGACATGTCAGTCTAGGTTAACCCTTTAGGTACTGAGTTAATAGTTCTGTCAGAAGGAAGTGTTCAGGGGACTGGACACTCATCTCCCTACCTCTGCCACAAGCACCTTTTAAGGTGTGCAGTCTGTCTCGCGGTTGCGGCCGAGAATAAAGTGCCTGGAAATCAGGTAGCTATTTGATCCTGCTCCACTGGGCCATGGGGGCGTCACTATCATTTGGCATTGCAACCTCCCTACAAAAGACGAAAGTACGGCTAGATGCTTAGGCTGACTAGGCACCCAGGTGCCAGGGCTGTGGTGGGAGCTGTACTTTTCATCATTCCATGACTCACACCGACTGCTAACATTACCCCGCAGCCGTGCCCCCATTTTGAGGGACGAGGAAAGAGGCAGAGTTAGGAGGCGGCAGGGGGAGAATGTCGTGGGCTTTTGCATGCACATGGTGTTTTCTCCATGAATGTCTGAAAGTGTGTGCGCATGTTTGTGTACATGTCTGTGTGTGATGTGTGTGATGTGTGCCTAAAAAATATTTCATCTCGAGTCTGGTTAGCAACAGTAAAGATAAAAATCAATAACATGGCCAACTTTTGTTAACCGCTGTCTTGTCCGCATCATCACCGTCTGTTTGATATACTGATATGCCCAAGTATTGTACATGAGAATAGTTTTAACCATTTGCGTCAGATAACAGTAGCATATCTTTGCGAGGACGACAGAGTGATGGAACGTGGGGTTTGCTTTTGTGATTCCTTACCGCTGAGATCTCAGTCATAGTGTTGGTTTGTTTGATTGCAAGGAAGCAAAGGCTGGGTATCTCACCACAGACAGGTGGTGAGCAGTGTCGCTCTCCCTCGTGAATTGACAGCTCACTCAAGAGGGCCATTAGGAGAGGCCGAGGGGGCTAGTGTCCCACTGAACCATCCGGAGAAGCGAATGGGGCTTGGCGCCAAGGAGATGGGAGGGGGGGGGGGGAATAATTTATGAAACGAAGCTTCCGACTCCAGAATCTGTATGTTTTATCCAACAGAATGAATATTGTGAAAAAAAGAGCAAATGATTGAAATGCGCATCAGGCCAGTCAGCATCTGTGAAAAGTCCTTGATCAGTACTAGTGTCTGAAAGATAAAGAGCATTTTAAGAGTAGGGGGAAAAATGTGGGAGAGGAGGGAATGAAAAGGTGAAAAGATAGACCCATAATATTCTATTACCCTGTTCTTCCACTTTACTGATGTCGACTGACCTACTATGAATTTCTGGGGCTATTTTACATCCCTGGCAGCTTTTAATTTTATATTTCACTAGTTTAATGGCTTGTAGGAAACTTTAAGGCAACAGTTCATCTCAGTAAGGCATCATGCCAGTGCTTAGAGTAAAGAGATCACAGTGCATGGCACGCAGAAGAAATGGCACATTGTATTAGGGAAAAAAGTCCTTTCATTCTAAATGGTGAAATTAAATTTATCTGAGGAGTTCAATTTTTTTTTTAAATGTTTAAATAAAAAGAGGAAGAGTTGGTGTTCTGCAATTCCCTTGTAATTCAGCTATCTTTTAAATTGATCAGGATATACAATGGTGAACAGCTCACTGGAATATTAATCCACGTAAAACACAACACCCTGCATTCTGCAGTGTAAATAATGGTGAACCCCTTGTTCACTTATGAAAAAATAAATTGGACAGCAATTTCCGGGGACCACACATGCCGAATTAAACTTGAAAATCTGTGTGAGTTGTCCTGCTCCTCGAGAAGCTGCACTACACTGGAACCTCGCAATGGGACCTACCATTCAATCACGTAGAAGGGATGAAGTTACTGCAGTTGTGTACACAAAACACAACATAGGAAGTTACAGTTTGCCGATTCAATATTTTTTCAAGAGCCCAGTTGGTCTTAATTACTGAAAAAACAACATCTGGCACTGAAAATTTACAAGTGTGGAATAGCATTCCTTCAGAGTTTAACAATCGTTAGGAATTTTTAAAAAGTTTACAAATCTAGGGCGGGATTCTCCGTTTCCGAGAATAAATGTTGATGACGGGACAGGATCGGTGGACTTCTACGACAGCAAACTCTGCGCCAGTCCCGGAGCAAATCCGAACTGTGGCACTATGGTCACAGTGGGAAGTCAGCGACGTGCGCAGCAGCATGGCTGCCTTGCAAGCTGCGGCAATGGTGGTCCATACCCGTCCACCCCTGACCCCATGGCCCACCTCCTGGCCGATCCCACTACCCCCCTTCCCAGCCAGCGGCACAGCCTTCAGCACACTTTAACGATGTTGGACACTTTGCGTACCCCCCCTCTCTCCCTCAACAGCCTCGGCACATGTTTCCCTATTTTTAAAATCACAAGTGAAACCCGCTGTCGGTAATTACTCCTGGCAGAGCCCCAGAGAATGCCAGGCCAGGCCCATTAATGATCTGTCAGCGGTGTTTACTGTACATGCGGAGAGGAATGACGCTGCTGCTGAGGGACTGGAACATGGCATTCTGTCGGGTGCCCGGCACCGGCCATGCTTTTCGCCTCATGCGTGTTTCTCTGCCAAATCGGCCGAGGGAGAATCCCTGTTCCTAATGCATTTTTACTGTTTCTTTCTGTCTCTTTTAACTTTCTCTCTTCATCACATCTTTTATTCCCTCACTCTATTTCACTTTCCATACATGATTGGATATTGAATTGACTATTTTAACTAACACGGCTTTATTTTTTTTAAATAATAAATTTAGAGTACCTAATTATTTTTTTTCCAATTAAGAGGCAATTTAGCGTGGCCAATCCACTTACCCTTTAACACCTTATGATGTAGGCCATCCGGCCCTGGGGACTTGTCTGCCCTCAATCCCAAGAGTTTGCTGAATAGCATTTCCCTATTGACGCTGATTGTTCTACATTCCACCTTTTCTATTTTCCTCTGAATCACCCGTCAATGACTGCGGCAATATAATCTTTTTTTAAATTTAGAGTATCCAATTCTTTTTTTTTTCCAATTAAGGGGCTAGCGTGGCCAATCCACTTACCCTGTACATTTCTTTGGGTTGTGGGAGTGAGACCCATGCAGATACGGGGAGAATGTGCAAACTCCACATGGACAGTGACCCGGGGCCGTGAACCCGGGTCCTCAGTGCCATGAGGCAGCAGTGCTAACCACTACACCTCTGTGCCGCCTAACATAGCCTTCTTAATGATTATTCTATTTGATTGCTTAAGGAGATACATTGTTACTTGTCTTGTTCATATAGGTCCCACATTTCCTGTAGAGGGTCGGACCGGGCAGTCCTGGATTCCTAACTCCGAGTTCAAATGTAAAAGCCCCCCGAAAGTCTGTGGGAAAGTGTAATGCACAGCAAGCACCTTTCAGATGGCGCTGACAATGAAATTCAGCCTTTAGTCCTGTCTGATGACAATGTGCATTTATGTGAAATCTTGGAGTGTCCCATTAAGGTCACAAGGTGGAGATGTTGTGCCTTTTTCAAGTAAATTAAAGATTGATTGCTTTTCACGAATTGGCTGATCCCTTGACCACTAACGAGTGTGACACAGGAATTTACGTGCGCAACCAGAAGGATGCATCTCAAAGCTTATGGAAAATCTAATAAATAACTTTGTATCTCGTTGTGGGAAGAGCAGAAAATGGTGGTTGCGATGGTTCATCGATATTTCGTCACATCACCGATGCTGGGTTGGGAATGTTCCAGTGTTTCTAAATCATGGTCGGAGGTTATTGCAGCATTAACGTGCTCAACGCCTGGAACAGTGTGACACTTTGGGGAAAGGGGGGGAGGAAAGGGCGCGTGATGGTATCCCACTCTCTTCATCACTAGGTGAGACATCTCTAAGCAAGGGGCAGTGCAACCTGCGATGGGCTTGCTGTGGTACACCATGAGAGCGTTCTGCCTCGCCTCTTCCCCTCACACACTCAATCCATACATTTCAGATAAATGGCCTGGGGAGAGGTACTTAAAACAAGATCAGGCATTTCCCCATGCGGGGAATGAATGGGGGAGGCAGTCCTTCCAGGTTGCAGTCTTAAACTACTTAGCAGCCAGACCCGGAGCAGCACTGGGAAAGAGCAGAACCACATGCGAGCTGAGACGAAATATGCGCTAACTGCATGGGGAAGGACAGCCAAAAAGTGGAAAAAGAAACATTTACTTTTGAAATGATGGGACGATAAATAACATTTAAAAATTGAACTCCACAGATAAGTAAAAGGCATGGAATTACGAAGGCACCTCGTGTTCAGTGATATCTTCAGGATTTAAAAGCTCTTATAGAAATTCACAGTATCATATAGTGCCACTGTAGTTACTTTATGCGGATACCCAGGGATTTCACTCCAGTTTTGATAATGCGCTGTCCTGTTCAAACATATTATTCAGTAACCCAAGAGTTAACCATGACTCTTTCCCTATTCAGCCTATTCTTCATTCTCTACAATACCAGACACATATTTGTCAGTCTTCATTATAATCACTTGCCAATAACCATATTTTATTTTGTACTCTTCTGATACTGATGCGTGCCAGTTTTCTTGACACAAAGAGTTAGGGTGGGTCAAAGTTCTCAAGCCATGTGCCAATTCACAGCAAATAGACTTGTACTATCGGCTTATAGATTAGTAATAGCACAGAAGGGGTTTGGTTTAAAGTATCACCCTTTGAGCCCAGTATGTTTTTCCCCCTACACTGGTTTCTCGTACAAAGTCTCTGTAAACAAAGAGTAGGCAACACACCCCATTTAAGGTGCCACTTTAGATTGCTATTGGTAATACTGTTTCTGGTAGTTAATACTATAAATACAACCTGGGAATATGCACATACGGAGGAAAGAGTCACATTCTACCAATTTAAGGCCACTTTGTTTTCTGTCTCGAGCGAGATTTTGGTGAATTCATCTTTCAACTGGATGTGTAGTCTGAGGACTCGTAAGCAGTGTTGGGAGAGGGAGGCGTGCGGGCGGGTGGGGTTGGCGACGGCGGTGGCTACGAGGTCGTGTGCCACTCACTGCACCCGGCGACAGTAATAGCCCAGAACTTTGCACTTCTCGCACAGATGCTGAGGATGTTCTTTGCTCTGGTCTGACACATCAAGGCCATCAGGTTTCTCCAAAGGTCTCTGGGAAAGATAAAAATGAGATAAAGAACAATTAACGATGACCTTTAAAGCTAAACACGTGGAAACTATACCATATTTCATCATGACCACCTTTGAGATTATTTTCATTAGAATATTTATATTTTGCCCATCCAGAAAGGACTTTAGTTTACAGGATCTAGCTAGATAAATAGTTCTTTTCGCACCAAGGTCCATATCTAGGAGGAAGAAAAAGTCCATTCAATCCAGCTGACTTTTCATGTTGATAAAAAGCAAATTACTGCAGATGCTGGAATCTGAAACATAAACAGGAAACGCTGGACAGTCTCAGCAGTTCTGACAGCATCTGTGGAGAGAGAAGGGAGCTGACGTTTCGAGTCTGGGTGACTCTTTGTCAAAGCTCCCTTTTCTCTCCTCCGCAGATGCTGTCAGACCTGCTGAGATTGTCCAGTATTTTCTGTTTTTGTGACTTTTCATGTTGCTCCAGTCCATCCATCCATCAGGGTTCAGCTTTGCCATGGCATCAAACAGCTATTTGATACATTCAAGGGCAAGTTGGATAAGTACATGGAGGGGAAAGGGATAGAAGGAGAAGCTGATCGGGTTAAATGAACTCATGTAGGAGGAGGCTTGCGTGAAGTGTAAACACCAGCATGGACAATTGGGCTAGAAAATATATTGCTGTGCTGTAAAGTCCATGTAAAGCTATCCCCCTTAAAGGTTGACTGATGGGCTTTTTAACCCACATAGGCCTGTATTGTAGTCTCTATAAAATGTTGGGGGCCGGTTTAGCTCAGTTGGCTGGACAGCTGATTTGTGATGCCGGGTGAGGCCAGCAGTGTGGGTTCGATTCCCGTGCCAGCTGAGGCTATTCATGTAGGCCCTGCCTTCTCAACCTTGCCCTTCACCCGAGGTGTGGTGTCCCTCAAAGGGGAAAGCAGCCCCCTGGGACTGTGGCGACATTACTTTATAAAATGTAAGGGTAACGTTAACAATCCTCACTCCTGAGTGGCAAGTCTTGCCTAATAGTAGCATAAACTAGAGAGGTTCCTCATTCTGTGATCCAAGCAAGGCATTGGCAAATTTACCTTAAATTGAGCTGGAGTCATGACACATACTGACTGAACTGACTTTGCTCTTCCATATGGAATTTTCCGAGTGCGGTGAATTTGTATTTGGACTTCTACCAAATACTGTACAACCACTGGCAGTACTTCAGAGGTTTAGCAGGGGAGATTTGTATTAACAGGCAATATACAGTGCGATATACAGGCAAGTTAAACACAGAACAATCAATTTTCCAGTTCTTGGGTATCCTTTCCTGTTCAACAGGTCACGCGTTGTGAACTGTCCATTGTCATATACTAACTGTTAGGCAGACGACCCCGTGAAAAACAAAACCATCACAAGTGAACTCTAAAAATGGAATCTGTGATATTGTTCTTTTATTCGTTCCTGGGATCTGAGCTGTCGCCTGCATGTATTGCTCATCCCTAATTGCCCTTGAGAGAGTGATGGTGAGTCGCCTTCTTGAATCGTCCATATGATGTGGGTATACCGACAATGTTAGGGAGGGAGCTCCAGGATTTTGACCCAGCGACAATGAAGGAACAGCGATTAATTTCTAAGACAGGATGATAAATGGCTTGGAGGGGAACCTCTAGGTGGGTGGTGTTCCCAGGTATCGATGCCCGTGTCCTTCCAAATGGTAGAGGTCATGGGTTTGGAAGGTGCTGTCGAAGGAGCCTTGTGGAGTTGCTGCAGTGCAACTTGTAGATGGTACACACGGCTGTCACTGTGGTGTAGGGAGCGAATGTTTGCAGACCGGGTGTCAATCAAGAGGGTTGCTTTGTTCTGGTTGGTGTAGATCTTCTTGAGTGTTTTGGAGGTTTTAACATTTTTTTAGAATATCCAATTATTTATTTCTGCAATTTAGTGTGGCCAGTCCACCTACTCTGCACATCTTTGGGTTGTGGGGGTGAAACCCACGCAGACACGGGGGGAAAATGTGCAAACTCCACACGGACAGTGACCCGGGGCCGGGATCAAACCCGGGTCCTCAGTGCCATAGGCAGCAGTGCTAACCACTGCACCACTGGGCCGCCCCGAGTGTTTTGGAGTTGTACTCATCCAGGAGAGTATTCCATCACACTCCTGACTTGTGCTTTGTAGATGATAGAAGATGTTGGGGAGTCAGTAGACATGTTACCTGCTAATGTTTGGAGGAGGAAGCACCTTTAGAAACAGTTCCAGAAAAATGATTGACAGCATCTGTGGAGAGAGAAGGGAGCTAATGTTTCGAGTCTTTTTGACTCTTTGTCTCCGGCTTTGACAAAGAGTCATCCAGACTCGAAACGTTACCTCCCTCCTCTCTGCACAGATGCTGTCAGGCCTGTTGAGATTGTCCAGCACTTTCTGTTTTTGCTGCAGATTCCAGCATCCGCAGTAATTTGCTTTTAGCCAGAAAATGATTTGTCTTTTCGCATCTCCTCAAACTAATCACAGTGACAATCGCTTTTAGTTTTTGGAAATTTATCTGCGCTGTTTAAAATCACTATTTATTTTCTGCACAATGGCAGTTGAGTAATTCAACATCAACGTTCACAGAACAACTCAAAACTTCAAATGACAACAGATGTGTGGTAAAGGCCTGTGATGAATCACCTATTGCTGCTCAGCGCAACAGTATTTCCAGAATAAGATTTCATTTTGCCTGGAAGACCAACAGATGTTTTAGAGTTTTTCAGTACAACAGACACTTTTATCATCACGTACGTTGATACATCTGTCTATTGTTGATTTTCATTTCATGTTACTTAAATGTTGTAATCAGAGTGGTGTCATGGCAATGTAGCATGTAAGCTATCTTATGGGCTGTCGCAATAAAGTGTGCAGAGCGATATTATGTGACTTCATCTCTCACTATATTTACATATGTACATCTTGCAACTGACATGCATCTGTCAAACTGCAGATGGCACGTGCCAAATATCACACTTTGTTCCAGATGTACAAATGTGCTCCATGACTGTAGCTGGAAATGCATAAATCAGCAAACATGCTCATCAGGCGGCAAATAAGCCCTGACTGACCTCACCCAGAGTTTACTGAAAAAGTGAAAATGTTGGCAACTCTGAGCGGGTCTGACAGCATTCCAGACTCGAAACATTAGCTCCACTCTCTCTCCACAGATGCTGACCTACCCGCTGAGATTTTCCAGCATTTCCTCTTTTTGTTTCCGATCCCAGCACCCGCAGTAATTTGAATTTTAGAGACGCAGCTTCAGCAGCATGGTAATACATTATGCACCTTGTGGCATAATACTCTGGGGTGAAATTCTCTGGAAACGGCGTGATGTCCGCCGACTGGCGCCCAAAACGGCGCAAATCAGTCGGGCATCGCGCCGCCCCAAAGGTACGGAATGCTCCGCATCTTGGGGGGGCCGAGCCCCAACCTTAAGGGGCTAGGCCCGCACCGGACGAATTTCCACCCCGCCAGCTGGCGGAAAAGGCCTTTGGTGCCCCGCCAGCTGGCCCGGAAATGACATCTCCGGGCGGCGCATGCGCGGGAGCGTTAGCGGCCGCTGACGGCATTCCCGCGCATGCGCAGTGGAGAGAGTCTCTTCCGCCTCTGCCATGGTGGAGACCGTGGCGAAGGCGGAAGGCAAAGAGTGCCCCCACAGCACAGGGCTGCCCGCGGATCGGTGGGCCCCGATCGCGGGCCAGGCCACCGTGGGGGCACCCCCCGGGGCCAGATCGCCCCGTGCCCCCCCCAGGACCCCGGAGCCCGCCTGCGCCGCCTTGTCCCGGCGGTAAGGTAGGTGGTTTAATCTACGCCGGCGGGACAGGCATTTTAGCGGCGGGACTTCGGCCCATCCAGGCCGGAGAATCGCGGGGGGTGGCCCGCCAACCGGCGCGGCGCGATTCCCGCCCCCGCCGAATATCCGGTGGTGGAGAATTCGGCAACTGGCAGGGGCGGGATTTACGCCAGGCCCCGGCGATTCTCCGACCCGGCGGGGGGTCGGAGAATCTCGCCCCGGGTTCTCATTCGGCATCACATTGTCCAATTTTGTTTGAACGGTAATACAATGAAACTTGCTAGTGTTAATATTAATGACACTCTCATCACTCGGCAGAGCAAGGCTCCATATTTCCAATAGCTCAATAGGGAGTAGTTGAAACAGATACACCAGGAAGACCTTGAATGCCCCATCTGCACTGAGCTATCTGGAGAGCAGTAGAGGCACTGGGGCTGGGACAGACTTGACTGTACTGAAAACAGAAAATGCTGGGGGGAAAAAAAACAGCAGGTTTGGCAGTATCTGTGGTGAGAGAAACAGGGTTAATATGCCTCTTCTCCGGAGCTTTCACAGCCTTGACTATGCGGCTTTTGTGAGCTGCTGAGTTGGACTCACCAATGAATAGCGACTTAGACGAGGTACCAGAGGGCAAACTATTTTGGAAGGTGGCCCAGTCAGGGGGCAGCTCCTCCCTCGGGAGATTAAACACTATTAGAAGGGGAAGATAAGAAGAAGGGCGTATGCCACATAACAGCAGTGCTAGCTGTAACCATCCCTACACAGTACAGCAAGAAGGAAATAGGCAAGAACTTCCTACCTTGCACCAGTAACACAAAAAGGCAACATAGCCCCTTGCTTGAAAATCACTGCAACGTGTTTACCATTGACCTTTTTATTTGGAATAGTGCCTGGTGTATACTCCCTAAATTGGACTGGACTGTATGGAGTATAAACACACATGCCAATCCAATCTTAACTGACCCATTTGAACCCCCAATAATCCACTTTTTTAGTGTCTTAAAACTTCGAGGCCCTTAATGAGCTGGCTTAGCATCAAGGTCAAGGGCAAACCCCACATCTGTTACTGTAATTCACATGCAATCTGTCCCGTAGCCACTCAGCTCACTCCTGCTCAGCTATTTGTGTAATTCCAAACGACTGACAATTCCCGACTCAATTCCCTGTCCGTTCCGTTTAATCTCAGCCCCAGTCATTATTATCCCAAGCGCCAAATATAAACCACTGGCTTGCACACGATTAACTATCTGGATAGGTTAACTCAATGCCTGCCATTACCGAGGCAGCGATTTACTGGATGGTCCTCGGTGCCATTTCCAAATGGAATTCAACTCAATTCTACATTCTAGATGTGAGAAAATTAGGAATATCAGTGCCAAACATGTATTCCACATTCAGCTCTTTTTCCTACTCTTTAATGAATGTGTTATTCAGCACCATCGCACACTTGCTGATATCTGGGTGCCGACAGCTTCACATTTTAGGCCTCAGTAATAAATGCAGCCCAAATTCAGATTTGAACAATTATTCATTACAAGCACTTGCTCACCCATCAGTTGATGGTGCGAATAACACATTGTGTTTGTCTGAACAGAAGTCGTTATGGGCCTTGGAGCAGGTCAGTCTGTTGCCTGAGGTGGTGCCACATCGGGCAAGATCGTCTGGTCTCTCTGCAGAGAGTTTCTCTGTGGCCCGCCGTAGACTAGTGATGGGATCTTCTTGTGTCATTGCTGTCAATGGTATTTCCCATTGAATCCACCCCATGCCACTGAGAAACCCGCAGCGGAAGTGCACCGTTGGCGGGACGGGAATATCCCGCCCAACATCTTGAAGTACAGGATTGCGGACCACTGACTTGGGTGTTGGAATGGGGTGATTCATGGAGGGAGGGACTTGGGGGTTGCCCTCCTGCATGTAAATCAACCACAGAGACCACAAACATCTCCAGGATCAATGGCTGGGCACAAGGAGTGTCAGCCATGGCTTAGTAGGTAGCGCACTCACCTCTTGAGTCAGACAACCGTGAGTTCAAGCGCAACCCCTGAACTTTGTCGCAAAGTCTAGGCTGACGCTCCAGTACAGTACTGCGGAGGTGCTACTCTCTGTTAGAGGACACCCTTGGGCTGAGATATTAAACCGAGGTGATGTCTGCCCTCTCGGGTGGGTGTAAAACATCCCGTGAGGCTATTTTGAAGAAAAGCAAGGGTGTGCTCCCTGGTTTCCTGGCCAATACTTATCCCTCGAACAACTTCACTGAAAATAAAACAGATTATCTGCTCTTACCACTTGTGGGACCTTGCTGTGCGTAAACTGGATGCTGAAATTCTGACATTACTATAGTGGCTGCACTTCAAAAGAGTACACCAATGTCTGGAAGGCACGTGGGATTTGCCGAGGTTGAGAAACGTACCATAGTTAAAAAGATGCCACAATTATTCTTCGTAACCCTAGGTTAGGATGGAGAAAATAGGCCAGGCTTCCTCTGCCGGGCTATGAATCAGGAACCCCTGATGGAGTTGCACGCATGTCCAGATTATGGGAGTCCGGGATCAGTGAGGCCTGCAAGGTGGCTGCAGTTGAGAAACCTGCCGACTCCCACGGTGGGGGCTTGGTGGGAGCTGAAGCCCTGAGAAAAAATGGTAATCAGTTTGTCAAACAAAAATCTGTGGTGTACTTCCAAGATTTTATCAAAAGGTATAAAAAAAACTTGGTGAAAAAATATTGACAATACTCCGGATCTCTCCTTGGAGAGGGTTGCTTCGGAGTGGAACATTACCCACAATGTATGTGATTAACCTGAGATGGCGCTACCTCTAGTGCCCCTTCCATAGCCGGCTGAACCTCACCGCGACACAGTAGCACAGTGGTTAGCACTGTTGCTTCACAGCACCAGGGTCCCAGGTTCGACTCCCGCTTGGGTCATTGTCTGTGCGGAGTCTGCACGTTCTCCCCGTGTCTGCGTGGGTTTCCTCCCACAAGTCCCGAAAGACGTGCTTGTTAGGTGAATTGGACATTCTGAATTCTCCCTCAGTGTGCCCGAACAGGCGCCGGTGTGTCGAAACTAGGGACTTTTCACAGTAACTTCATTGCAGTGTTAATGTTTTTTTAAATTTAGAGTACCCAATTCATTTTTTCCAATTGAGGGACAATTTAGCGTGGCCAATCCACCTCGCCTGCACATCTTTGGGTTGTGGGGGCGAGACCGACGCAAACACGGGGAGAATGTGCAAACTCCACACGGACAGTGACCCAGAGCCGGGATCGAACCTGGGACCTCGGCGGCGTGAGGCAGCAGTGCTAACCACTGCACCACCGTGCTGTCCTATTGCAGTGTTAATGTAAGCCTACTTGTGAGATTAATAAAGATTATAATTATTTTGAACAGGTGACTAAAAACCGAGGGCCTCAGTGAAAGGCTGAAATTTGAAATCAATTGAAAACAGCGTCACTCCCATCTTAAGATGCGGTTTTTGTTTAACCCACAACATGGTGCTGTAACCATGGTTACCGCTGGGCCATGTTGGGTTGCACAGTCATTTTTCAGCAGTTCCTGTTCAGTTGAATCCAGTTTCCACCTTTTTCAGTTGCTGTCGAGGGGCTTGGACATTGTCCAACAACATTGGAACTCAAGTTAGCAAGATCAATGAGAAGTTTGCTATCCGCTTGCACTGCTCGGTCTCCATCGCTTTTGAAACGATATAATAGGCACAGGCCTTGGTTTTGTTCCACACAGTATACTGAATTAATTTAAATGACAAACCAGCTGCAATAAGTCCCAGTAGACACAGTAGCCTAATCCCTGGTCATACTTTGCACTTGTTTCCGAATAGCCTTTCACTCAGGTAAGTGCTTGACAGGATCCTGTCAACAAATGAGGCAAGGCAGTAGTTGGTTCCCTTCTCTAAAATATGGACTGGACTGGTGGGAATCGACAGCCAAGTACCTGGTCCTCTACAGCAATGCCACAACGTGAGGTGGCCATCGACACAAACTGAAAAGACCAATTTTCAATTTACAGGTTTCATTATCAGGACTACTATCTCAGCAGGCGAACACTAACGCTGCCACTTATAAATGTTGGTGGAATACCGGTATTAGCCTGCGATTCCAACATAACTGAAGCTCCTTAGACGGGAAATCCTGCTCACCTGAGCACCCAGGTAGTTTTGCTGGCAAAAGTTTAATTTATCTGATCTGTAGTTGGGATTTCTGGTGACTTTTTAGCAAATGTGTTCAACATCTCAGTCTTATAGAAAGGTGAGACCGATGAATTGCTCCATTTTGAGATAGGCAGCACGCAAATTGGAGTTGTCAAAATGCTTTTTGTTGCCTGATGTTTGCCATCGGCTGAAGCATCTCCGTTCAGTCCACCTGCACGATCCCAAGGTTCCGGTGGCTTGTCGTTTTAACTCTTCACCTTGCACTCACACTGACATCTCTGTCCTTGGCCTGCTGCAGTATTCCAGTGAATGCTCATAATAAGCTTGAGGAATAGCACCTCGTCTTCCGATTAGGCACTTTACAGCCTTCCAGGCTCAACATTGAATTTAACGATTTCAGACCATAAATTCTGTCCTTCTGTTTTCTTTTCTTTGCAAGTTTTTCTTTTTCTTTCTCTCTGCTCACCTTTGGTTTCTGCTCTTGCTCCATCCCCATTCCCTTTGGCCCCGGAAGACAAACTCTTCTGTCATCCAATCTCTCCCGTCCACCACCCCATCACATACCTTCCCTTTGCAGCCTTGTCTCACTCACCCCTTACTCAAAGCCTATTGCCTCACGACCATTTTCCCAATTCCAATGAAGGTTAATTGACCAGACGACGTTAACTCTGTTTTCTATCTCCGTGGATGATGCCACCTGACTTGCTGATTATTCCCAGCATTTTCTGTTTTCAATTTTAGTTTTCCAGCATCCACAGTATTCTGCTTTTCAAAACCGATGTTTATCTTTGACTGATAGGCGAGGTGTTAGTCTAACGCAACACGGGTTGACAACATGACTGGGTCAATTGAAACATCCGGCTGGAGTCTTTCCAACTGATCCTCCTCTTGTACAGTCACATGTTTTTAAGATTACAATCCAAGACTACAGAACAAGTAATGCCTCCATCCATTGTTGAATGCTTTCAGAGAATGAAATAGAAACATACATAGAAAATAGAAGCAGGAGGAGGCCATTCGGCCCTTCGAGCCTGCTCCGCCATTCATCATGATCATGGCTGATCATCAGGTTCAATACCCTGATCCTGCCTCTGCCCCCCTCCCCCATATCCCTTTATTCCTTTAGCCTCAAGAGCTACATCTAATTCCTTCTTGAAATTACACAATGTTTTCGCCTCAACTACTTTCTGTGGTAGCGAATTCCACAGATTCACCGCTCTCTGGATGAAGACATTTCTCCTCATCTCGGTCCTAAATGGTTTACCTCTTATCCTCAAGCTATGACCCCTAGTCCTGGACCGTACACCATCGGGAACATTCTTTCTGAATCTATCCGGTCTAATCCTGTTAGATTTTTATAAGTTTCTATGAGATCCCCTCTCACTCTTCCGTAGCTGGATGAAATCATTAGCAACCATATAGAACAATTTGCATCATCTCATTGTGACATAGTTGTACTAAAGGTGTCTACAGAAATTGTCAATTGTCAAAAGTATGTTTCAGTTAAGATCGGGCAGCCAAAAGGACATGCTCATCGCTGTTGCTATTTCCTGGCCAATGTTCACTGAATCTTTGTGGTATCATTTATGGTTGTTACTCCAGGCAATAATATCTCAAACAGGGGAAACGCGAATCAGTAGTAGATTATGAATGACAAATGGCAGCCAAAGGAAGATCTCCATGTCCGTACAATGTACATCGGTCCACTGAACCTCCAGCATGCTCCATTCCAAATTCTGCTTCGGGTTGGAATGAACGGAAACCCATTGACTGTCAAACCAATGGGCCATATACAGGGGTGGATATAGCCTCACTGACTATCTGTTTCATTGAGGGTGATTCACAGTTGACTAGTACATCAAGATTATGAGGAAAAGAGGAATGTGAGACAGATTTCCTCAGAGCCACTCCTGCTTGACTTCACCAGACAGGTAAGTGCACCCCTGCTTTCATGTTTGTGGTGGTTTGGGAGAAGTTACGAGGAAAATTCCAACACCAGAAATAGATAAATGGTTAGAGAGAGAGAGAGCAAGAGTGAAAGACTGCTAGTTAGCATGCGCGCACAAAGCTTTGCTACACCTTTCTCTCTCTGCATGCATTTCCTATTTACGAACAGCATTCTTTGTGGTTACAATTTTGATCACATATTCATGCCAACATTTAATAGTGACAATACCTGTGCTGTTATAATGGGAATTCCCTATGTAAACAGGTCCCAGTAATATTGCCATTGCATGCTGCTAGGAGGCGGTGTAACTCCACTGTATCCTGTTCCATTGTAACCTCTTGTCACACACAGGTGGAAAGGCAGAACTGACGATTCTGCAGAGTTTCAGTCAAATTGTATAATTCTGGCATTGCCATTTTATGAGGAAACATGTTTGGGCTGGTTTCTCTGTTCCTGAGGCTACGGTGCCAACGGAGGATCCGTGCTGTTTCACCACGGTGAAATCGGCGCAAACCCTCACCGATTCCGGTACCGGTGAGGGGCCAGCAACGGCGCAGCATGAAACAGCCGCGGAACAGGTGGAAAACGCTCGGAGAATTGCCAGGTCCCGTGCTGCACATGCGCAGGGCTGACAAGCTGCAGCCGCGCACACCTATACCGCCCCCCCCTGGTTGTCCAGGTCCAATTCTGGCCTTGGATGACTGTCTGGGTGGAGTTTGCACCTTCTCCCCGTGTGTCTGCGTGGGTTTCCTACGGGTGCTCCAGTTTCCTCCCACAGTCCAAAGAAATGAAATGAAATGAAAATCGCTTATTGTCACAATGGTGCCAACCGTGCTGGACCGCGTACCCGCCCACCCCGACCCCAGAGCCCACTTCCTGGCCACCCCCCACCACTCCCCCCAGCCCTGGCAGAAGCCGCCGAGCCAGCGGCACAGATCTCAGCCGAGTGTGGCAGCGCTGGAAACTGTCCGCGCGCCCTCTCTCTCTCCCCGCAGCCGGCACGCTCGGCCCCCGACCGCGGGGACCACACCTGGCCCATTGGAGGTGGAGCATCGCGGGCGGGTCGGCCGATGACGTACAAACGGCGTTGCGACTGCGCGCGGCCCACGTCCCGATGATGCCGATTTGGAGGGGACGGAGCATCGCGACCTGCCATCAAACCGGCACCTGCCCCGATTCCGGCATCGGGAGCCGTTCCCGATTTCGCCACTGGGCTACAGACAATCCCGCCCAGAATGAGATTGCGCGATTCACTGAACTAAAGACAGGTTAAACATTTGGAAACAGCTGCACAAGTAAGTCCAATCCTCAAAAATGCTTTCTGCCGATTCATTTCCCCTCTCTTCACCAGACTGGTTGAGGAGTTTAGATAGGAACCTAGGAGATTAAACCAGAAGTAGGCCCTTTGAGCCTGCTCCACTATTGATTAAGATAAGGCTAATCTCCTGCATCCACTCAACTTGTCACCTGGCTTTCACAACCATAGAATCATAGATTTGGGTCACAGCTTCACTCCATAGTTCCCATTCAAGTTTTGTAAGTCAACAGTCACAATGTAATGCAGACTCTGAACACCAGGTGGGGCTGAGGAACAAATTCCTGACATTTCTTACTCAACATTGTTGCCATCTATCTTGTGTGCAAGGAAAAAGACAGATTGACCATAAAACATCAGGGCAGCACGGTGGCATAGTGGTTAGCACTGTGGCTTCACAGCGCCAGGGTCCCAGGTTAGATTCCCGGCTTGGGTCACTGTCTGTGCGTTCTCCCCGTGTCTGTGTGGGTTTCCTCCGGGTGCTCCGGTTTCATAGAATCATAGAATTTACAGTGCAGAAGGAGGCCATTCGGCCCATCGAGTCTGCACCGGCTCTTGGAAAGAGCATCCGACCCAAGCCCACGCCTCCACCCTCTCCCCTCACCCAGTAACCCAACCCAACACTAAGTGCAATTTTGGACACTAAGGGCAATTTATCATGGCCAATCCACCTAACCTGCACATCTTTGGACTGTGGGAGGAAACCGGAGCACCCGGAGGAAACCCATGCACACACGGGGAGGATGTGCAGACTCCGCACAGACAGTGACCCAAGCCGGGAATCGAACCTCCTCCAACAAGTCCCGAAAGACGTGCTGTTAGATCATTTAGAAATTCTGAATTCTTCCTCAGTGTATCTGAACAGGCGCCGGTATGTGGCGACTAGGGGCTTTTCACAGTAACTTAATTGCAGTGTTAATGTAAGCCTACTTGCGACACTAATAAAGATCATTATTATTATTAGAGTCCCTACTGTGCAGTAGGAGGCCATTTGGCCGATCAGGACCCTCCGGAAGAGCACCCTACCTAGACCCATGCCCCCACCCTATCCCCGTAACCTCACCTAACCTTTTTAGGGCACTAAGGGACAATTTATCATGGCCAATCCGCCTAACCTGCACATCTTGGTTTAGCACAGGGCTAAATCGCTGGCTTTGAAAGGCAGGCCAGCAACACGGTTCAATTCCCATACCAGCCTCCCTGAACAGGCGCCGGAATGTGGTGACTAGGGGCTTTTCACAGTAACTTCATTTGAAGTCTACTTGTGACAATAAGCGATTTTCATTTCATTTCATTTCTTTGAACTGTGGGAGGAAACTGGAGCACCCGTAGGAAACCCACGCAGACATAAGGGGAGAAGGTGCAAACTCCACGCAGGCAGTCATCCAAGGCCAGAATTGGGCCTGGACAACCAGTAAAAAATTCTATAAAAATACGAATAAATTTCCCGAGGTTTTACTCGTGCTCAATCTGTTTTTTTCCTTGCACACACGATAGATGACAACAATGTTGGGAAAGAAATTGCAGGAATTTGTTCCTCAGCCCCACCTGGTGTTCGGAGTCTGCATTACGTTGTGACTGTTGACATACAAAACTTGAATGGGAAATATGCAGTGAAGCTGTGACCCAAATTATGTAGACGGGAAGTAAGATTTGTGGATTTGAAGTGTGCACCAGACACAAGATACTGAAGCCGTCCATTCTTGTCAAGTAGTGACAGAAAAGGTTGAATTTCCAAGGAGGACCTCCGATCAGGATCACCAATGCAAAACCATACACGGGCAGGTTACTATTGAGTAACTCAACAGTGGGTGCAAGTGATATGAAAACCATTAGTGAAAGCTAATTGGCTTTTGGCCTCCACTGGTACTGGATAAATGTTGGATGTGATAACATGGAGATCCAAGGAGCAATTTTATGATTTCACGCTCCTGAAAAAGCCCCACTTGGCAAACACCGCAACCATTCCGGGAAATGCTAATCATGCCCGAATTTCCAGTTTGTGCTCCTGGAGGTCCAGGTTTCCTGCCAAGAATGTGGGAAAGTTAGGAAAGAACCCCTTCGGCTGAGAGCAGCATTTTGTATCGCTTACTTGCACAATAATATTTTTTCGCCCTGTGGTTGGCGCCTGACGTTAACCGACCTCTCCCAAGTGCAAAGCAAGAGCTAGGGAGAAGAGCTCAATAAACAGTAGACCACAATGTTAAAGAAAAAGCACACACGACAGCCCAATGAATAAGCACGCAACCACCACGGAAACTAACACAAAACAGAAGTAGCAACTCGATTCAAAGCTTGGGAATCATTTCTTTCTACACCAGAACGTGTGCAAAAGAGCTTTGGAAAGTTCTGTCAGAGTTTCTGGAAAGAGGTCAGGAACAACAGTTGCTCTAATAATTTGCTCTTGTACAGCTGCCCGAGTTCATCGCTGCAAAGTATTGCAGTGGAAGGAGAAGTGTTTGCCTTCGGAGAATTTTACGATCACTCATGGGATTGGAAGGAGCAGAATCACAGAGGGCAGGTCGTTGAGCCATTCTAAGATTCTATTGGTGGTTTAAAAAGTATCGTTTCAAACGTCAAGGGGAAAGATACACAAGGTGAATGCTGAAAAGCGAACTGCACTTAAGATATTAAGACTAAAGTGTCACCTTGCTTGTTTTCGCCAGAGCTCTTGTGCATTATTTTCACACAGCTGGGGGAGGTGTGAGGGGGTGGTGTATGGAATCAGATCCCCCACCTCCTCTCCCGGGTTTCCCCAGAGGGTTGCAATTGCAAACCAAAAAGACAGTGAGGGATTTTCTTTGGTTGCTACGTCTGAGCAATTGCCCACAGGGACTGCAATTGAAATAAATCTCCCTTAATTGGCAGGGCCAATTCCCTTAGTTATGCTCTGGGGGGTGATGGCCTCTCTCTGGACCCACTCCAAGTTCCTTGAAAAAAATGCGCCATTTGATTTGGAAACGAGAATGCGTTGGGGTCCAGGCCGCCCCTCTAGAGAAAGCTGAAGCCTGCAGTTTGCCTGTGTATTGGGAAAGAAGGCTTGGCATTGATACAGTAGAGTATTAAATCAAACGGCAGGGGCAGTCCAGCTTGTATCTGAATCCTGACTGTTTTAAGTCATTAAGAACATTAATTCCAGCTTATGGTAAATCCAGATGAACGCAGGAAGTACAGGGTGAAGGGAGGGAAATGCCAATATTGCTGCTAACAGTCTAAAAGTGTTAATAAGCCTCTTTACAATAGCTTACAATGAAAATCCAAAATGATAGCTTATTTACGCCAACACCATGTTAACCAATACTTAACCCATTTGCTATTAGGAAATTGACGACTTTGTATATCGAGAAGTCAGGGTTCGGGCCTTGGGACTCAAAGCTGTCCACGTGTACACAGTTTGGAAGCTATGAAATGATAATTTCTCAGGCAGGCAGATCAGTGGTCGAACATTGTCACAATCCACCTCCTGGAAAGGAAAACAGTTGCCAACCCTATACAGCCTGGGTTAGGCACAGGCCGCATTCTACCAGGACCTGGACTCATCAAGAATAATGGGCGTGGGGTTCCAGAATTTAAAGAACACCCTTAAGATGAAAGTTGAACCAGCTCGTAGAAGGAAATAAAGAAAGCAGAGGAACTGTAAAGTGCTTTGATACAAATATGAGCAAATGAAAATTTTTTTAAATGGCAAATCTGAATGAACGCATTCAATTGCAACAGGCAAGTAAGTGAAAAACGTTTGATTGAGTTCACAAGAGAGTTAGTGCCTCAGAATACATTGTGCAAAAAGTACGTCCAAATGCATTCACTTAAAGGATCTTCCTGATAGCAAAGTAGGTTAGAGTTGGATAGGTGTTCAGTTTTATTGGCCTAATTTAGGGGTCAGGTGGTGGTTGATTTGTTATGGTTGTAGGTGTAACATAAACGGCTTCCTTGTGGTGCACTTGACAAAGGAAGGTTCAGACGTGGAGATAACTTCAACACGTTTATTAAACTATTTACACTTCTATTACTCGGGTTCGACACTACTGCTAATCCTACTATAGCTACCCAGACTGACTAACCAGTTGCTGCAATCCACGTCGTGGGAGTGATATTGAATCAAGAACAAAGAACAAAGAAATGTACAGCACAGGAACAGGCCCTTCGGCCCTCCAAGCCCGTGCCGACCATACTGCCCGACTAAACTACAATCTTCTACACTTCCTGGGTCCGTATCCTTCTATTCCCATCCTATTCATATATTTGTCAAGATGCCCCTTAAATGTCCCTATCGTCCCTGCTTCCACTACCCCCTCCGGTAGTGAGTTCCAGGCACCCACTACCCTCTGCGTAAAAAACTTGCCTCGTACATCTACTCTAAACCTTGCCCCTCTCACCTTAAACCTATGCCCCCTAGTAATTGACCCCTCTACCCTGGGGAAAAGCCTCTGACTATCCACTCTGTCTATGCCCCTCATAATTTTTTATACCTCTATCAGGTCGCCCCTCAACCTCCTTCGTTCCAGTGAGAACAAACCGAGTTTATTCAATCGCTCCTCATAGCTTATGCCCTCCATACCAGGCAACATTCTGGTAAATCTCTTCTGCACCCTCTCTAAAGCCTCCACATCCTTCTGGTAGTGTGGCGACCAGAATTGAACACTATACTCCAAGTGTGGCCTAACTAAGGTAATCAATCCTGTGTCTCTACTCAATGAGTGTCTCCACTGGAAAGAGCAGCTCATGTGTGTGGTGTCCTTTATAATGGGTTGGTGTAACGCCCTCCTGTGGTCGTGTCACCTCTGTGTGTATCGTGAATGTCCATTGGCCGTGTCCTATCTAACTGATCTATTGGTTGAGTGTGTGTGTGTGTGATGTCTCTGGTGCTCCCTCTAGTGTCTAGTTAGCCTACATGCATTTACATTGATGCACATCACCACATCCCCCCTTTTTATATGTTACATATTTTCTGTACACTTTGAGAAAATTGAACAAAGAACAGGTAGCTAAGGTAAGGTATACTATGTCTCTCTTGGTTATGAACGCCATCAATGTCCATGTGCCACAGGAACCAAGAAGTGGTCAAACCACTTCGCTGTCTGATTTGGAGACCCTTTCTTTTTCAATGTTTGTGATGATGCTGTCGGATGACATCTTGTAGCTGATAAGGTGTTGACGTTGAAGAGGTACCATCAACAGTATAATTCGAGGTCATGGATGTGCCATATGTTAAAGTTGGATAAGACTGTACATACTGGTTCTGGCCACGTGCTGTGCAGGAAGGGTGATCCTGCTGAGAACCGTTGAAGCTTGTCGAATTGGAAACAGAATTGCTGCTCGCATAAATACCTGGTGATGGTGTGAAACTAGAACCTTGCATCTGATAGGAATATGCCGTCTGGCCAGGCTGGGGTGCAGTAAATCCTGGGCTGTAACTAAGGCATCCAGTCTGTAGTGCAGATAGTGCTTGCGGTAGTCCTCCTTCGGTCTTGATTCCATTAGTGGGCAATCCGTAGTGCTGGCCTGTTTGAGAATATGCTGCATAGACTGCTGGCTGCTGCATGCCTGAATACTGGGTTTGTCCAGCATGAGCTGTCATTGGCTGCACTGCTGGTGTGGAAAAAATGTGTGGATATAGCTGTGGTGAATATTGGTGTATTCCTCTTGGACTGTAGCCGCTGCTTGTTATTACTGACCCAGTGTAATTGTTAAGTGATCCATCTCCTGTTGTTGTGGCATCTGCTGTCACCCTGAATATGCCATCACTGAGGTTGCGGCACTCCCTGTCTGGAGTAAAGTCCGGATTACGTGAATCAGAGTCGGCGTTTGGTTGTTCCCCATCTGGAGTCTTGTCTGTTTTAACTGAGTCAGTGTTGGTTTGTTGATGCTCTCCATCGAGAGTCTTAGCAGGTTCACTGGAGTCAGCTGAGATTTCTTGAAGCTGCACGTCTGGAGTCGGAACATGCAGGAATGCGTTGACTTGTGGAGAGGTTCGAGCGAATGAGGGTCGAAGTATAGTGGTGTCACTGGAGTCACCAGTGGTCCCACAGTGATCGTCGAGTGCCTCTGTACACACTAGCTGAGGTCTGTCACTTTGCACATCTTGCATGGGAAGTGGGATGCTGTTGTCACTCGTCTCACATACCGTGGGTAGATCCTCAGTCGCTGCTTGTTGTTCACTTGGCTTGGGTAAACTGTCAAGAGTCTTCATCTGGTGGCGCAAACAATGTGGGTAGACTGTCATTGTCTTGCTGTTGTCCTTCATTTGGGCTTGGACTGTCATTGTCGCTTTGTTCTTCACTGTAGCATGATAGACAGTCATGGTCACCCTGCTGTGCACTGGAGCGTGGTAGACTGTCATAGTCTTCTTGCTGTTTACTTGAGCATGGCAGACTTGCAGCGTCTGCCGCTAGTTGGTCAGAGGAGGTTGCTAGACCCTCATAGTCTTGTTCCTGCAAGGGCTGCGCTTTGGAGTCTTTGCGTTTCTTCTATCTTGGAGTCTGTCCACGAGCTCGCTGTGGAGGCTTGTGACACTGGAGTCACGTCTTGTGTGTGCAAGGACTGCGCTCTGGAGTCTTTGCGTTTCTTCTATCGTGGAGTCTGTCCACGAGCTTGCTGTGGAGGTTTGTGACACTGGAGTCACTTCTTGTTCATGCAAGGACTGCGGTGTGGAGTCTTGCGTGTCTTCTTTCGTAGAGTCGGGAACCCTGAGCGGTGCGTGGACCACGCTCTGTGTGGCAGCAGGCCGTTCTCTGTCTCTTAATTTCAGGTCACAGCATAATCCTGCACTCACGAGTCGGGATGTCATATCTGCTGGACTGAAGATCCTCAAATCCGAAGAACTCGTCGTTGGGGTCGTCAATGTGCAACACGGCTAGTTGCGATTCGGATTTGGTACTGGGGTAGCCTCCCAAGGTGAAAGGTTTGTCTGAGTCATTGTCTCCTAGGCCCATATCATCACTGTGTGCATCGGAGCTGGCATTGGGCTCGCGAGGGCCAGAGAAAATGTAAAGGTCGGTTTCGAAGTATGTCCTGATCTAAATACAGGCCCTGGGCTGAGAGAATCACACCCTGTGCGTTTTACTAGCCCCGCAACGGTTGGAGGATTGGTGCTGGGGCCTCGCTGATTTTTTCGTTGTAAAACTAGACACTTCCTCCGGACATAGCCTCAAAATCGGAGAATCCAGCCCAATGTCATTCATGATCTCAAAGATGTGCTTCCAGATGGTAAGGCCTGTATTTAGATCAGGACATCCCGAAGCACTTTACAGCTAATGATGTACTTCTGAAGTGTAGTTACGATTGTAACTGTAGGGTTAGGGTGAAATCTGGGAGTTTGTAAATACCATTCGGCAGTGAAATTATTCACCTCCCTGATGCCAGCAGCATTTTGTTCATCAAAGGAGGCTCAGATTTGGGTGTGGTTCGGTTAAACTCTTGTTCCACAAGCGATAGTGCCAATCCACTCATTTTTCATGCGTTACTGTAAATTCCCTCAGCCGAGAATTTTCAGAGCAACAAGCAAAATTATGGAACAGATTTATTAGATGTTTTCCACACAACCTTGCCAACTTTTAATTTATTCCACCTCATCATTAATATTCCTGTAACCTGCAATTTGGAAAGTAGCAGACAGAATTTCAGCCTTGACTCTTTTGTGGGGAAAATGTAAATTGATCTCAATCCAAGGGTTCCATTAAAAACAAATATTTGTCCGTACTTCACTGAGAAGGTGATCTGTCAGGGCATAAACCTACGGATCAGAAAATCATGGGGGTGTGATTTTGCGATAGGTGCCCTCAGTTTGTGAATTGGATGTTTCAGGACTGCACTGGGGGAGTACTCCAGTGTCAGAGGCTTTCAGATAAGACACTAAACTGATAAATTGCAGATGGAAAGGCTCAGTGTCCTCAACGAACAAACGCAAACCAGCAGAGAAAAGCTTCAAGTCATAAATCACTCTGAAAGCCATACAGAATATGATTAGAATTATAATTACTCAATCCTTTGGCTTCAGTCTGTTTTAAAACTTTGCAAAGCTTTAAACTAAGTCTCTGGTTTGCAAGTAAGTAGACAGAGCTGTAGAGTCTACTTTCAAGACACCAATGAAAATCGGGCAACCAAATGTGGCAACAGGGGAATTTGGTTTTCCGGTCAACCTGAACCAATGGGTTCGCTTATCATCGAGAGGAATCTTCACTGTTGCTGGGTCAAAATCCTGGAATTTCTTCCCTAACAGCACTGTGCGTGTACCTACACCACGTGGACTGCAGTGGTTTAAGAAGGCAGCTCACCACCACTTTAGAACCATAGAATTCCTCCAGGGCAGAAAGAGGCTAATCGGCCCATCGGGTCTGCACCAACCCTCTGAAGGAGCACCCTACCTAGGCCCACTCCCCCCCCCCCCCATATCCCTGTAATTCCACCTAACCTGCACATCTTTGGACTTAACTTCAGGGCAATTTAGGAAGGGCATTTGCTGGCCCAGGTAGCAATGTCCACAGCCCATGAACAAATAATTTAAACAAATATAACTACTCAAACTAGCTTGGAGAGGAGGAGGTTGGTGTCACCTATCTTCACAGGGTTGAAGATTTGGATAAGGGTTGGAGGAATTTGAACCGGCCGTTGAATTTGATAGTAATTTATTCATTAATGCCATCTTTCACGTTGACACCTGTGGCATGACCTCAGTGTAGCGCACAAAGACTCCATGAGACGAAAAGAGTGAAGTCGATGAGGCTTTATTAAGCGTGTCTGTTCCCCAGCAGCCCGATAGTAAACTGGCCTGCGGGGGAAGGCACCGGCTTCTTATACTTCGCCTTCAGGGCGGAGTATGAGGTCAACGGCCAACCAGGACCCGGGATCTGTCAGCCAATGACATTAGGGCTTCCAGTCCCACATGACCCCCAATACATACTACCACATTCACCCCTTGTCAAAAATGAACCCGGCGGGGTGATGCTTCGTATGGTGGTAAGGGTTTACAGGGCTGGTCCTGGGAGGATAGAACAGTTACATGGTAGTACAGTATTGGACAGTATCGTCCTGTTACAACTATTTACAGAGGGTATAGGAAAAACAAAATGTTCATTGAACAGTCCATCTTTGTTTTACATCGACGCCACGAGTCGGTCGGGCGGTCTGGTCGTCCGTGTCGATCGCCTCGGCCCCGGTGGTGGTGGTGGTGCTTGTACCAGCATTGTCGCCTCCGGGAGCCGCACGGTTTCAGCTGTCGGTGCAAAGGGGAGGGGGACTGATCCTCCTGGGAAGGGGGCGGTCGCGGGGTGCGGCGGCGGCAGGAAGGGGGGCGGTTGGGTTGATGGTGTCGGGGGGGTGTGCGTGTTGCCGGCGGGCGCCAGATCCCGCAGGGAGACCGTGTCCTGTCGGCCGTCGGGGTACTCCACGTAGGCGTACTGGAGGTTTGCGTGGAGGAGGTGAACCCTTTCGACCAACGGGTCCGCCTTATGTGCCCGCACATGCTTTCGGAGCAGGATGGGTCCTGGGGCCGCCAGCCAGGTTGGCAGTGACGTTCCAGAGGAGGACCTCCTAGGGAAGACAAGGAGACGCTCGTGCGGCGTTTGATTAGTGCTTGTACATAATAACGACCGGATGGAATGGAGAGCGTCCGGGAGGACCTCCTGCCACCGTGAAACTGGGAGATCCCTGGACCGTAGGGCCAGTAGGACGGCCTTCCAGACCGTGCCGTTCTCCCTTTCTACTTGCCCGTCCCCCCGGGGGTTGTAGCTGGTCGTCCTGCTTGAGGCTATGCCCTTGCTGAGCAGGAACTGGCGCAGCTTGTCACTCATGAAAGAGGACCCCCTGTCGCTGTGGACGTATGCGGGGTAACCGAACAGCGTGAAGATGCTGTTCAGGGCTTTAATGACTGTGGCCGCGGTCATGTCGGAGCAGGGAATGGCATAAGGGAAGCGGGAGTATTCGTCCACTACATTAAGGAAATATGCGTTGCGGTCGGTGGAGGGGAGGGGCCCTTTGAAATCCAGACTGAGGCGTTCAAAGGGGCGGGAAGCCTTAATCAGGTGCGCTCCATCTGGCCTGAAAAAATGCGGCTTGCATTCCGCGCAGATGTGGCAGTCCCTTGTGACTGTACGGACCTCTTCTAAAGAGTATTGGAGATTGCGGGACTTGATGAAGTGGTAAAACCGAGTGACCCCCGGGTGGCAGAGGTCCTCGTGGAGGGTTTGGAGGCGGTTAATTTGTGCGTTGGCACATGTGCCGCGGGATAGGGCATCGGACGGCTCGTTCAGCTTTCCGGGCCGGTACAAGATCTCATAGTTAAAGGTGGAGAGCTCGATCCTCCACCTTAAGATCTTGTCATTTTTAATCTTGCCCCGCTGTGCATTATCGAACATGAAGGCTACCGACCGTTGGTCAGTGAGGAGAGTGAATCTCCTGCCGGCCAGGTAATGCCTCCAATGTCGCACAGCTTCCACTATGGCTTGGGCTTCCTTTTCCACTGAGGAGTGGCGGATTTCTGAGGCGTGGAGGGTTCGGGAGAAAAAGGCCACGGGTCTGCCCGCTTGGTTGAGGGTGGCCGCTAGAGCTACGTCGGAGGCGTCGCTCTCGACCTGGAAGGGGAGGGACTCGTCGATGGCGCGCATCGTGGCCTTTGCGATGTCCGCTTTGATGCGGCTGAAGGCCTGGCAAGCCTCTGTCGACAGAGGGAAGGTCGTGGTCTGTATTAGGGGGCGGGCCTTGTCTGCGTACTGGGGGACCCACTGGGCGTAGTACGAAAAGAACCCCAGGCAGCGTTTCAGGGCTTTTGGGCAGTGCGGGAGGGGAAATTCCATGAGTGCGCGCATACGTTCGGGGTCGGGGCCTATTATCCCATTGCGCACTATGTAGCCCAGAATGGCTAGCCGATCGGTGCTAAAAACGCACTTGTCCTCGTTGTACGTGAGGTTCAAGGCTTTGGCGGTCTGGAGGAATTTTTGGAGGTTGGCGTCGTGGTCCTGCTGATCGTGGCCGCAGATGGTTACATTGTCGAGGTAAGGGAACGTGGCCCGTAACCCATGTTGATCAACCATTCGGTCCATCTCCCGTTGGAAGACCGAGACCCCGTTTGTGACGCCAAAAGGGACCCGTAGGAAATGGTATAATCGCCCGTCTGCCTCGAAGGCTGTGTACTTGCGGTCACTTGGGCGGATGGGGAGCTGATGGTAGGCGGACTTGAGATCCACGGTGGAGAAGACTTTATACTGGGCAATCCGATTGACCATGTCGGATATGCGGGGGAGAGGGTACGCGTCTAGTTGTGTGTACCTGTTGATGGTCTGGCTATAGTCAATGACCATCCTTTGTTTCTCCCCTGTCTTCACTACTACCACCTGCGCTCTCCAGGGACTATTGCTGGCCTGGATTATGCCCTCCTTTAGTAGCCGCTGGACTTCGGACCGAATGAAGGTCCGGTCCTGGGCGCTGTACCGTCTGCTCCTAGTGGCGACGGGTTTGCAATCCGGGGTGAGGTTCGCAAACAAGGACGGGGGTTGCACCTTGAGGGTAGCGAGGCCGCAGATAGTGAGTGGGGGTATGGGGCCGCCGAATTTAAACGTAAGGCTCTGTAGGTTACATTGGAAGTCTAAGCCCAGCAAGGTGGGGGCACAGAGTTGGGGAAGGACGTTAAGTTTGTAGTTTTTGAATTCCCTCCCCTGTACCGTTAGGGTGACTATGCAGAATCCCTGGATCTGTACGGAGTGGGATCCTGCAGCTAGGCAAATCTTTTGTGCGCTGGGGTAGGTAGTTAAGGAACAGCGTCTTACCGTGTCGGGGTGTATAAAACTTTTCGTGCTCCCGGAGTCGACTAGGCATGGCGTCTCGTGGCCGTTAATTAGGACCGTTGTCGTCGTCGTCTGGAGAGTCCGGGGCCGAGCCTGATCGAGCGTAACCGAAGCAAGCCGTGGTTGTAGTAGTGGGGTGTGGTCCGTTGTTGCCGTCCAAGATGGCGTCGGGGATGGACAAAATGGCTGCCCCCATACATCGTACGTGGCTGAGGGGTCACAAGATGGCGTCGGGGGTGGACAAAATGGCCTCCCCCATGCGTCGTACAGGTCGGGGGCGGTCCAAGATGGCGGCGCCCCTCCTCCCCTCGTGGTGGTCGGGACCCAAAATGGCGGCGGCTGCGGGTCGCACATGGTGTGCTGGGGGGTCTGGGGAGCGCTAGGACCGCGCGGAGTTCCTTCACTGCGAGCGCCAGGGCCGCGGGCGCTAGGACCGCGCGGAGCTCCCTCTCTGCGAGCGCCAGGGCCGCGGGCGCTAGGACCGCGCGGAGCTCCCTCGCCGGGGACAGCGGTGGTCGGGGCCCAGGTAAGTTGCGCCGGCGGGTCAGGCATGGGGCGCGGGACGGGGGTGAGGGCCCAGGTCGGCGGCGCCGGCGGGTCAGTCGTGGGGCCGCGAGCGCGAGGAGCTCCCTCACCGGGGACAGCGGCGGTCGGGGCCCAGGTAAGTTGCGCCGGCGGGTCAGGCGTGGGGCGCGGGACGGGGGTGAGGGCCCAGGTCGGCGGCGCCGGCGGGACAGGCGTGGGGCGCGGGACGGGGGTGAGGGCCCAGGTCGGCGGGTCAGGCGTGGGGCGCGGGACGGGGGTGAGGGCCCAGGTCGGCGGCGCCGGCAGGACAGGCGTGGGGCGGCGAGCGCTAGGACCGCGCGGAGCTCCCTCACCGGGGACAGCGGTGGTCGGGGCCCAAGTCGGCGGAGCCGGCGGGTCAGGCGTGGGGCGCGGAAGGGGGATGAGGGTGGCGTTCGGGACGCGAAAGACCCATTCCTCTCCGTGGAGAGTGTTGGCCGGCACCCAAATCGGGACCGCCGGCGGCGGGTCGTACATGGACTGCGGGGAGGGGGGTTGGGGAGCGTAGGCGGCGTGCAGGGCTCCCAGTTCTCCCGGGGCCGCGGTGGTCGGGACCCAGAGCGGCTGTGCCTGCCGGTCGCACATGGCGTGCTGGGGGGGTTGGGAGGCATAGACTGCCTGTAGGGCTCCCTGTGGCCCCGGGACGGCGGCGACCTCGCGGGATCGGCACACCACCGCATAGTGGCCCTTTTTCCCGCAGCTTTTGCAGATGGCTGCGCGGGCCGGACAGCGTTGTCGGGGGTGGTTCGCCTGGCCGCAGAAATAACCGGGCGCCCCCGGTGCGACTCGGCGTTTGGGCCGCGCAAGCCTGTGGGGTGTCCGGGGGGGGGGGGGGTTTGCCGCCACGGGTACGTACGGGGCCCAATGGCCTGCCGCGCGGTCGGGGCCGTAGGCGCGGGTCGCGCGGCGTAGAACTCGTCCATCGATTCTTCGGGAGCTTGCCGTCTCCTCGCGAGCTGGTAGCGAGCATAGATTTGGTTAACTGGGCGGACATAGAGACTTTTCAGTGCTGCGAACGCCGTCTGGAAATCGTCAGTGTCTTCAATGAGGGTGAAAATCTCCGTGCTCACCCTCGAGTGCAGGACCTGCAGTTTTCGTTCGTCTGAGACCCGGCCAGTGGTCGGTCTGAGGTAGGCCTCGAAGCAAGTCTGCCAGTGTTTGAAGGCTGCTGCCGCATTCACTGCGTGGGGGCTGATCCTCAGGCATTCTGGAATGATCCTGAGCTCCATAGTCCTTTTTAGGCACGCTTAATAAATTGTAGCGCACAAAGACTCCATGAGACGAAAAGAGTGAAGTCGATGAGGCTTTATTAAGCGTGTCTGTTCCCCAGCAGCCCGATAGTAAACTGGCCTGCGGGGGAAGGCACCGGCTTCTTATACTTCGCCTTCAGGGCGGAGTATGAGGTCAACGGCCAACCAGGACCCGGGATCTGTCAGCCAATGACATTAGGGCTTCCAGTCCCACATGACCCCCAATACATACTACCACACTCAGTATCAACAGTAAAGGCGGAAACATTTTTTTCATAAAGCTTTTTTATTTAGCCATAAATCTAAAACAAAGCCAGGGGCCTCTTTGCTCTAGAGAAGCAAAGAAGCATCCAATGAAGGCCTTTAAAATCATGAAGGAGTTTGATAGGGGAGAGTTTAAAGATGTTTCCGCTTGTGGAGAAGTCTGAACTAGGGCTCAGCAATCTAAGATGGTGACTAATAAATATCATCAGGAATTCAGGAGAAATTTCGGGTGGAATTTTCCGCTGGTGAGACTTTCCATTCCCGCCGAAGTCAATGGACTTTTGAATGCTTCGCCATATTGTCCAGTCCTGTCGCCTCCGTGACTGGGCCCTGAAACTCACTCCGAGGGTCGGCCAGAATGTGAAATGTGCTGCCACATGGTGAGGTTGACAAGAATAACATCGATGCCATGAGAGAGAAGCTAAGAGGAAGAGGACTAGACCGATATGTGGACAGGAGAACACAAAGTAAATAGAGTAGGAGGAGACACATGTGGAAAATAACACCAGCACAGATAGGTTGAGCTGAATTGCCTGTAACATTGGTAAAACTCCCAAAATCCCATCTAAAATGGGTCTTGACTTGTTCAGTCAAATAGCTCTCACCATAAGCGTCCACTCCTTAAAAGCTCCCGAGCTTTAACATAAAATAGGATTGAGCATAAATGCCATTCTCATAGCGTATGCTCCATAGTTTGGTCTGTGATATAAACTAGCAGCTGTGGGTCTACATTTACTGTTAAGCAGTCAGAGACTAATCAAATCCACCTCAATTAGCAACTTTCCAACCAGCCGAGAGATTTCACAGAAAGATATTGTGATCGGGAGCAAACTAGCTGAAAGATGCTGTAAGCAAATTCAGTAGTAACTTTCAAAAAGAAATCTCACAAACACTTGAAGGGAAAATAACTGTGGGGCTATGGGGAAAAAAACATAGGAATGGAACTAATTGGAACATCCTTTGAAAGAGCCATAATGTGGACAATGGGCCAAATGGCCACCTTCTATGCTGTATCATTCTGTGATACAAACCCAGGGTTAAGATATGTGATATTGGATGGCACGTGGTTAGCACTGCTGCCTCAAGGCGCCAAGGACCCGGGTTCGATCCCAGCCCCGGGTCACTGTCCGTGTGGAGTTTGCACATTCTCCCTGTGTCTGCGTGGGTCTCACCCCCACAACCCAAAGATGTGCAGGGTAGATAAATTGGCCACGCTAAATTGCCCCTTAATTGGGAAAAAAAGAATTGGGTATTCTAAACTTATTCAAAAAAAGATATGTGATATTATCCATCAACTCACTAAGTTCCCCCCATCATGACTTCATCTAGTCTCATCAATCTTTTCCAAACGTTCTTGGGTATTAGTAGGATTGATGTCTATTAGATACAATAAATAAAGTCAAGTATATTATAATACCTTTGGAACTAGAAGGTATTTATTCCACTGGTGTTTAGTGTCCGTAGTCAGGCTCCCATCCTATGGCCTATACCTTTAATTTCAGCCTTGCATTCTAGGCAATTATCTCCCAATAATGGTACCAACTTCGGTACTGTTCCTTTCTCATTACAATTCTTGAGCCAAGGAAAAGCACGTTCACTTCATTATATCGCGCACTTAGCAGCCTGCTTTTAATTTCATATTCTATTCATCAGCCGTTTCCACCAACACAAACGAGCCATTAATCACGCCGTATAACCCCCAGCATTGCGAATGCTCGTGGATCATTCACCACCTCTCAATTTGGCTGATGTTTCAACTGGTGGAGAACTCTCACACGCCTGGAGCCAGACCAGACCCACCATCTTCTTGCAGTGGAATAAGTGCCTTATGACTGTATTTAGGGCAGTTACATTCTTTCTGCTCAGAATTATTAACAGATGATAAATTATACGCAAAGTTACAGTAAACATAATGTTGGCCAGGAACATGAACTAATTAACACTGACAACACTTGAGACTTTTTCCATTATCTTGCTGGTGCCTAATTATTCAAAGCTGTCACAGGAGTTAAAGGTTTGAGGGAAAAAAAGGTTACAGAAGGCAGGGAGGAAAGTTCAGGGCAATCTACTGGGGGTTCACTGCACAACATTCATCCTCGATCCACTGAGGGGGCAGCAAGTAATTTTTAAAAATGCACCCCACCCTCAGCATATTCCTCCTTAAGGAGCACAGGACGCTTAAAGGAATTATTTACACCAGGTGGAGTTAGTGTGCAAGTTTTCAAAGTGGGACCCGAAGGGATTCCAAGAAGGAAATGCCAGGATTGTTCCGAATGTCACCAGATTTCTGTCCATCATCAAATTCATTTTTAAAATATTCACTGACACACAGAACCAGAGGACAGCATTTCAAAATTAGGGGGGAACCACTTAATGCCGAGATTCTTTTACTCAGAGGGTTACAAAACTTTGGAATTCTCTACCACAGGGAGCTATGGAGGTTCATTGAGTATGTTTAAGGCAATGTTTGACCGATTTCCAAATGCCAATGACATAAAGGGATATGGGGATGGTGTGGGGGAAAAGGCACTGAAGTGGAGGATCAGTAGTGCTTGCATTGAATGGAAGAGGAGGCTCAATGGGCCCAATGGGCTGCTCCGATGTTCCCAAGAACAATTTTAACTTAACTCATCTGCCAGGAAACTGGTGGGATCGGGTGCAATGACGGTTTCCCACTCCACCTGATTTAATTGATGAAGAGCAATATTGGATTGGTAGGAGTGTTACATAAAACCACAGTTCCACACGATCCCTGACTGAGGAACTATAAAATAATAGAACCACACAGAATTGAAGGCGGTCTCTCAGCCATTCTGTTATTCTCTCTCTCCCCTCATCCCACTCTTTTCCCACATCCCTACAAATATTCATCCAATCCCTTTTTGAAGGCTACTGTTGTCTCTGCATAGGGCAGTGCTTCCCAAAGAGTTAGGCTCAAATGACCTATTTCCATTGATCATAGAATCATAGAATTTACAGTGCAGAAGGAGGCCATTCGGCCCATCGAGTCTGCACTGGCCCTTACAAAGAGCAACCCACTCAAGCCCACGTATCTACCCTATCCTCGCAACTCAGCAACCCCTACTTAACCTTTTTGGACACTGAGGGCAATTTAGCATGGCCAATTCACCTGACACGCACATCTTTGGCATGTGGGAGGAAACCGGAGCAACCGGAGGAATCCGATGCACACACGGGGAGAACATGTAGACTCCGGAAAGACAGTGACCCAGCCGGGAATCGAACCTGGGACCCTGAAGCTGTGAAGCAATGGTGCTAACCACTATGCTACTGTGCTGCCCAATTGATGTGTACTAAAAAAAATGTTCTCCAACGTAACTGAAACTATCTTTTTGAACATGAGGACACAAAGGGTCTCTGGGACAGTATCAATATTTGGAAGGAGGCCGTGGGATTGGGCTAATACATGCAGGGAGTTCCTGGCAACATGCCGTGGGGCCTTTTGCAATCTGCCAGACCACATAAATATTGAGGACACCGGTTTGGAGAAACATCAATAAATTTTATTAAGCGCGTTATTTTGTTAAGGTGTCATGCAAGTACCTAAAGACAAATGGTTTCCTAAAAAGGCCTTGATGATTTTCCAATACACCAGCATTCACTGTCTCGTATACTTTTTCTATATTAGACAGTGGGTTGTAGCCCTTGTATGAAATGTAAGGAATGGAGTTTCTGGTAAGGCAGTAAAAGGATTGCTTTTAACCAATTAGAAGGTATATTATAAATTTAGGCAAACGTTGTGTGCAGTTTTCCACACAAGTTGGGCAGAACATTATGGGTGAGATTCTCCGACCCCCTCCCCCGCCGGGTCGGAGAATCCCTGGGGGGGGCGGCGCAAATCCCGCCCCACCGCCCCGACGCCGGCTGCCGTATTCTCTGCCACCTGTTTCAGGGCGGGGTTCACACCACGCCGGTCGGCAATTCTCCAGGCCCCGATGGGCCGAGCGACCGCCGGTTTCTGGCCAGTCCCGCCGGCGTAGATTAGACATGGTCCTACACGGAGGGACCTGGCAGGTACATCGGCTGGGGCGGTCCTTGGGGCGGGCCATCGTGCCGATTGCGGAGAATCCCGCTGTACGTCTCCAATAGGTGCTCCTAGTGGATAAGGACCCCTGACAGGAATGTGAGGCTTAAAAATGACCCGTTAGAGAACATTCCTCAAGCCGATATCGATTTTAGCGCCTGACTCAGTCGGTGTATCTGGGAAAAGTTAATTAGGATAATCCTGATATTCAAAGGGAAGGATTCATAGCAATTTGCTCTATATGAGGGAGTCAATTTTGTTTTTTAATTGTAGAGTACCTAATTCATTTTTTCCACTTAAGGGCCAATTTAGCGTGACCAATCCACCTAGCCTGTACATCTTTGGGTTGTGGGAGCGAAACCCACGCAAACACGGAGTGAATGTGCAAACTCCACACAGACCGTGACCCAGAGCCGGGATCGAACCTGGAATCTCGGCACGGTGAGGCAGCAGTGCTAACCACTGTGCCACCGTGCTGTCCCCGAGAGAGCGAAATTAAAGCGAGAGCTGATTGTGGGCATTGCAGGCCAGGATTTATGACTGGGCTCTTTCTACGGATCCAACCTTTCACCTTCAATCAGACTGGGACTCATGTTGCTTGGGGCAATGGAGGTGGGAGCAGTGGAGATTTCTGCAGGCTTTCTTAGAAGAAGCCCAACAATGGGCTGACTGCAACTTGTGCCTACCCTCACCAAAGGCTCCCCAGTCGACCATTATCAGGGTACAGACACAATTTGATAGAGATATGGGGCCTAGCTACACACTGGCTGTTGCATTTCCTCCATAATAACACTGACTACATTTCCAAAAGTGCTTACCTGGCTGTAAAACCTTGAGATCATCTTGTTTATTCTTTCTATTTGTTGATCTGTGTAGCTGATTTTAATCAATGCTGGTGGCTACATTTTGGGATATTATGGCACTCTGCTAAAACACGGGAGTGCAGAACCCAACACCCTCCCAACTCTTAACATATCACAAACATTTCACTTCAAAAGTACACACTGCTCTCTCAACTGGCAATCCTTCAGCTTTGTTTGACATAATACGCCTGCTGGAAGGGAGCTATACTGTTACAGTAACCAGCACAATTGCTGAAGCAGCATCATCATCTAAGTGCTTTGCCAAGTGGCGTAGGTGACAATGGCTTTCCAATCTTTCAGATCATAGCAACACTGGATGACCTTATTGTTGGGAGTTCTGGTTCCACCAACAGTTCCTGGAATGTCCACATGGAGCGGGGTGTTGACACAAGCGGTGCCAACCCAATCCACATTGTTGTCCTGGTAAGAACTGCTTGCATTGACCACATCTGACAGGAAAAAGGAAGCATGCGGTGGTTTCCCATTGCCTTCCTCTTCCCAAGGAATCGTCCAGCTGGCACCAGCCAGCTCTTGTCTTCCCAGATCGTAGCTCCGCCCCCTTCACTGCCGTAAAATCCCCCAAACCCACCGGTCGTCATCGCTCATCACCCCGAGGATGGGACTCTGCCAGGTACCGTCGGGGATGGCAGGAGCTGGGTATCGTAAAGGGGCAAGGCCGACCACACCCTGGATGTCATTCAGGTACCCACAGCTGCCCTACTGAAATGGTGTTGGGGGAAAACACAGGGTTAACTTGTCCGCTTACGTGAGCCTTTAAACATTGAGGAAGGGAGAAGAAAATGGCTGTGGTGATCATGTGGGAAGAATTCAATTGGATGAGAAAGGGCAAAACTAAAATTAATTTCATAATCAAGAGATTCTTATCAACACAAGAGATTTGTGTTTAAGATGCCAGAGTTGGATTAGTTTCTAATTGGTGGTGGTTCCTGAGAATTACATATTAACAGCCAAAGGTCAAAGCAAGAACTTCTAACTGTTGACAGAAAGTCGGTATAAGGAGACACCACTTGTGAAAACAATTTAAGGATGGCCCCTGGCTCAGACTATTTGCACCAGAACACTAATACAACAAACACGTCGAAGGGTGAAGAGTTTCGATGTGGGATTGAAAAGAAAATATTGCAATCTTGAACAGTGTGTGATTGATGGCTCAAATTGCCTGAGGCAACTTGCTTTTTGATCCTGGGGCAGGAGAAAGGCAGAAACTGTCAGCGGTTGTGAAAGGCCCGGCACGAAGGCACCACCTTCAGGGGGAAACGGAGAAGGGAGCTTGTTTGGAAAAGTCGAGACAACGGAGTCTTGTCGAGAGAAATAACGTCCACGGGTTTGTCAATCCAGGGGGCAGACAATATTAATGAATCAAAATCGACAGTCAGAAACTTACAGCACAGGAGACAGTTCAACTTGTGACCCAGCTCTTTGAAAGAGCATTTTAAGAATATTTATATTGTACTCATATATGATAAACTAGAAGAAACTAAGAAAACTCCACTCGTGTTTCACAGGAATGGAGCTGAAGGAGAGATTAGATGCAACTCGCATTGCAGAGTAATAGACGAATCAAGATTGTTGTAGAAGATGTAAATCTTTAAGCCAGCTGTATCTAGATTCCAAAAAGACCACTGGCTACTTTATGAATACTCCTAGACTTAAACAACTCTTACCTGTGGACATCTTGGACCGCAATATTTCAGTGTCCAACTGCAAATTCACTGAATCATAGAATGAAACTGCACAGAAGTAGGCCATTCAGCCCATCTCATCTTTGAAAGTGCAATCCAGTTGATACCACTTCTCTGCTCTTTCCCCACAGCCCTGCAGATCTTTCCCACTCAAGAATTTAACCTTTGAAATTTAGATCAGGTGAGCACAGCTGTTGCTGGACATTTATGCTTTCGAAAATACGTTCCCAGGAATATTGTGATATTTACTTTGCTGAACAGGTTTTTTCACAGTGGAAACTTAGGAAAATAAAGTACTGCTATAGAGATTATTCTTTCCTTGATCTCGTAATTTTTCGACCAATGCTGAACTACACTCAAGCTCTTAAGAGCAAAACCTTTTTTTTTACTGCCTGCCATTTAGCTTAGTTCAATGCGGGTGAAGTGATCGGAACATTGCATCATACATACATACATAGCCTTCGACATACATCAATCATCCCTACAGTCTCGTAAATGTCCCAGTTACAAACTCAAATGGTAAACATCGGTAACCATTGATAAAGGGCCACCGCAAGCACTTGGCTAAGGTTGAGAAATGTTCTGTGATCTCTCCCTGGAGCACGCACCAGCCGTGAGCATGGATGTATTAAAGAGGTTCATGTGGTTTTCAATCACCAACTTCTCGCACACTTACAGTGGATCACTCAGAAATGGTGTTGCAGATGTATATGTTGAAGAGCATCCGGTCCAACTTTATAAAGCTGGGACAATAATGGCACATTAAAAGCGCTCAGCTAAGTAAAGTGTAAAAAACCCAAAGCTTGGGGCTGAGGCAGAGATACGTCACGGATTTAATGTGCCATGTCATATTCAACTTTTTACATTTTTCTTATTTTTCCTGTCTTTTTTTTTTCTCCCTGTTAATACATCTTCCTTGTGCTCCGTTTATTTCTCTTTCTGTATCGAATTTACCCTATTTGTTTCTCTATCCTTAAATTCCATTGGTAAAGGAGATGTTGGTATCATCATTTCCAAAGTCCTGGCGACCATCGTCAACTCACACTCCCAACAATTCCAAGCACAAAAGTTCGAGCAAGTGGCAAAAATCCAGCTCATGGAGCACATTATGAATTTGCTTAAAAATTAATGATTGCACCGAAGTGAAGGTTGTCAGTGCTATTAGGAAGCGTTTGCCCCCGGCGATTCTCCGGCCCCCGATGGGCCGAGTGGCTGTTCAGCTTTGGCCCAGTCCCGCCGGCGCGGATTACTCACCTTCACACACGGCGGGACCTGGCAGGTAAGTGTGCGGGGGCGGTCCTGGGGGGGGTGGGGGATCTGACCCAAAGGGTCCCCCCACGGTGGCCTGGCCCGCGATCGGGGCCTACCGATCCTGCAGGCAGGCTGGTTCCGCGGAGGGGCCTTCTTTCCTCCGCGCCGGGCCCCTGTTGGGCTCCGCCATATTGCCCGGGGGCCGGTGTGGAGAAGAGAACCCCCCGCGCATGCGTGGAAATACACCAGACGGTCCGCACACGCACAAGATCACGCCGGCCGTTCCGCGCATGCACGAACTCGCGCCGGCCCTTTGTCGCCGGCATAAGTGGCACTAACCACTCCGGCGGCAAACTAGCCCCCGAAAATTTGGAGAATTCCTCACTTTCGGGGGCTGTTGACGCCGGAGTGGTTGGCGCCAGTTTTCCCGCCGGCGTGGGGACTTAGTCCCCAGAAGGGAGAATCCCAGCCCATATGTGATTTTACGACAAATGGCAATAGTTTCATAATCATTATCAGACTTTTAATTCCAGATTTTTGTTTAGCTGGATTCAAATTGCACCATCTACTATAGTGGGATCTGACGCCCCCCCCCCCCCCGGGGCGGTCCCTGGATTACCAGTCCAATGACAATACCACTGCCTCCCCCCATTGTGGCCCAGGCAGCTGGGATTTCCCAATATGTGACTGGAGCTTCCTGCCAGTATTGTGCATTTGGAAAATCATCCTTTAAACACCCAAGTTTCAAAGTTCACCGGTACTTTATTGAACTGAGCAATGTCAGGCTCAGTGGGTATTTGAACAGAGGAAATGTGAATCGTTCCAGTTTCTCAGGTGGAGTTCTCAGCTGTCCATTTCATTCACCGTCTTGGAAAATTGGAAATGTCAAACTTTGGATGTTTAAGCAGAGTCACAATAAAGTTCAGAAAATAACATGAACTTAATTGAAATACCAAAGGTCAGTTCTCAAATGAACATAGTTTGGTCATGCCGTTAATCAATAAATGAATCCCCCAAGTACATAGAATCCCGACAGTGCAGTGGGAGACCATTCAGCCCATCGAGTCTGCACCGACCCTCTGAAAAAGCACCTGATTTAGGTGCACTCCCCCACACTATCCCTCTAACCGCACCTAATCATTTGGACACTAAGGGGCAATTCCATCTCACCTGCACATCTGCAAATCTAGTCATCCAGGTGGAATTAATGTTCTGCTCGATTTAATTCCCTGCAGGGCTGGTAGAATGTTCCTGGTGTTACTCGACTAGTTAATAGGCTGTTGAACTACTTGACAAGGTTAAAATGACCATTACTGATGGTTTTAACCATTCTGCACGGCTAACAGATCCGATTGAGTGAAGTCACTCAGTGGAAAACTGAAGTAATTATTTATTGAAATTGCTAAACAGAAAATAAACAGTTGCTGAAAGCATAAGATATCTTCCATTGAGCAAATAATGCACTGCAATGCATTAGAAATCGAAACCGAAAGACTTGTGTTTGTCTGGTGCCTTTCATAACCTCAGGATATTCCAAAGTGCTTGAGAGCCAATGAGCAACTTGTTGAAGTACAGTCACCGTGTTTCCGTAGGTAACGAGGAAGCCAATATGCGGAGAGCAGGATCTCACAAACAGCAATGTGATAATGACCTGATAATGGGCTTTGATGATGTTGGTTGATGACCAATATTGGCCCAGTTATGGTGAATAGATCCCCTTGCTTTTCTTTGAAATATTGCCATGAGATCTTTATATATCTACCCGAGAGCAAAACAATCTCATCTGAAACACAGTATCATCAGCAATGTAGCACTCCCAGGACTGCACCCGAGGGTCAGCCGAGATTTTATTCTCAAAGTCTCTGGAGTCCGATGTCAGCCCAAAAACCTTCTGATTTAAAAGGGAAAGCGCTCTCATTGAACCACGATTGACACTGCAAATGGACGTTACCTGAGACACTGCAGGGTTAAGCTAATTTGGAGAGTTGTGCATTTCTTAAATTATTAGCGTCCTTGAGAGGAAGTAGAACTGAGTTTAGGAGATGGCTCTGGATATGTCCAATTGAAGTTGAGGAGGCGCGGGTGAGGGAGTCAGCTTTGTCTGCATTACAGAGGATGTTTCGAGGGTGCCCCAGTTGATTATGAAGCTGGACTTGCCTGAGTCAATTCAGGCAACTGTTCACCCAAGATAACACATTAAAACGAGGAACTTGATTAAAATGGTGGCAGCCTAGTTGAAAGGTGACAGAGATGCAAATGCCATTCTAAAACACTGACTGAATTTTATGGCAAAATGTATTTTTTTCCCGGAAAGATGGTTTGCTGCTTGATGACCTGCAGTGGTTGGGTGACTATCTAAACTACTTTTGAGCCAACGGCGTTACAGTTTCTCATTTGCATTACAGATTCACGATGCAACAATCAATTAGACCGAGATGGGTTGCAGTGGGTTATGAAGCATTTGTTTCCTTGGGCTTCTTACTGTCATCATTTATTAAACCGATCCAAAAATGATCATTGAGGATGAATTCCAAAGACTGAAGGAACATTTGGATCCCATCAGTGAAGGTTGAACCCAAGCTTGTTTTTGTCACGAATTTAACTACATAAGTTTGCAACAGGAGATTGTAGCAAACCTGTGAATGTTACTGACTCAACAATTAATTTAGAATGTTGGGCGCATCATAAACACCTTCCAAGCTACCAGAGAACTGAAGGAACTGCTATCTTCACCACCCTATTAACCTGCCCTTCTGCCTTCAGAGATCTATTTACAAACACGCCAAGGTCTCTTTGTTCCTCAATTAATTGTAACCCAGCCTTTAAAGTTGCAAATGCACTTCAGACACAGTTGTATGGGAAATGGGGATGGGGTTGAAAATGGCTCATGTTTACTGTGTAGCTAAAGATCATATTCGGGGCAGGGAAGAAACAGTTTTGTACAGCTGTGCCACACCTGAATTGGGACTAGACTACATGGCTGGACTTCCTCTCCAAGCCAATGTTGTCTCTCGTCTTAAAAAGCACAAAGCGTCACTATAACAATGGTAAGGTGAAGGGATAGAGTTCTGTTAAACACAGGTTCGCTTCATGTTGAGTAGCCCTCCTAGAATGGAGCTGAATGAATAGTTTGAAGGTTAAGGAAGGGGTTGAAGGTTCCTTATAAAAGTATTTATGATTTTGCTGTCTGTAGAGTGTGCAGAGGGGGCCGGTTTAGCTCAGTGGGCTGGATAGCCGGTTCACGATGCAGAGCGAGGCCAGCAGTGTGGGTTCAATTCCCGTAACCGGCTGAGGTTATTCATGGGCTTTTCAACCTTCTCGGAGGTGTGGTGACCCTCAGGTTAAATCATCACCAGTCAGCTCTCCCCCTCAAAGGGGGAAAGCAGCTACTGGTCATCTGGGACTATGGCGACTTTACTTTTAACAGAGAAAACCTTCCTCTGTGGAGAGGATCATTTACACCTTGGAACACAGTGGCCAAAGCAGACTTGGGAAACGGAAATATCTTCCCTGGAATGCATGGCTGAATAATGAATCCTGTTATGTGAAAGTTGCTATTCCACAGTTTCTGCTCAATTACCAATGGGATCAGGGAGAACCTTTGCCCAAATTCCAGTATCATGGATGTTCATGCAGTGAATATCTTTCCTTAGGAAGAAGTCCAAGGCAAATTTAAATTATTAATGGTTTTTGCTGAGAGGGAAATGAACATTTTAGTCCAAAGAAAAAAAAAACATTTCTTCTTGGTGCAAAAGGAATGATTTTTAAAAAATCTTTTGCAATAGGTTACATCAAAACAGTCCCACAACTCAACTTGGGTAGAGTTTGCACTAATTAGTACCTGCAGACTGATAAAACCACTTGCACCTGATTTTTAAACATAGAAGCTGTGAATCCAAAATTAACTGACCTAATATGATCAACAGCATCTTGTATTTACATCTCAGCAGCTTCCATGATATTGACGTCTTATTCTGAAACCTTCACTTCCATGTCTATTTGTGTTGACTCAATGGTAATCCACCTTTCAAATGTCTGACCATTCCCCCTGAATCAGTCTCCCCAATCCAGCTAGTCTTCCCCTCTCAACCACTTTATTGAGAACTCACGGAATGAGGTTGGGTGTTTCTCCACCCTTGGCATTCATCTCCCTCTGTTACCTCAGATCCAGCACTGGCAATGAGGTTGATGTTGTTTAATGGAAGTACTACCTTGGCCGAGGCCAAACAGTGACCTGTGTGGCTATCCCTCTCACCGCCCCTGAACCACAACCCATGATGGAACGCCAGGCCATAATTTCCCGGACCATCGCTGGCCTCGTCTCACCCACAGATCTTCCTCACATAGTTCCCCAGATCTCCCACCACCTCCTACCACCTACTCGTCCTTGCCGAAGCAAGCTCAGGAAAAGGCAGCACCTCCCCTTTTCTTACACACTTGCCCAGAGCCCCAAGTGCCCCTTTCAGGTGAGACAACAATTTACCTGAACTTCTCCAATTGCCCCTTCCAGGTGAGACAACAATTTGCCTGAACTTCCCCAATTGCCCCTTCCAGGTGAGACAACAATTTACCTGAACTGCCCCAATTGCCCCTTCCAGGTGAGACAACAATTGACCTGAACTTCCCCAATTGCCCCTTCCAGGTGAGACAACAATTTACCTGAACTTCCACCAGTCTGGTCTATACCATCGTATTTGCTGCTCATAGTGTGACATCCTTAACACCGTGGAATCTAAACTAGATTAGGTGACTAGGTTGCGGAACACTTTTGCTCCGAGCAGAAGGGTGACCTGAGGACTTCTGCTCATATTGATTCTCAGTCTCACTCTCCTTCCGAGCTCTGGGCTTTGATTTGCTGCAAGATTTCAACAAAGCTTAAAGGAATCTGGAGGAAGAGCAATGTGTCTCTCTGAGGTGAAGTGGGCTGTCCAGCCCCACCCCCTCCCCACCGACCTTAGTATCAAATTCAATAACTTCACATCACAATTGTAGCAGACATTGTCTCTCTTAAGGGAAGTACTAGCAGTGTGGGATGGTGAGCCAGATTTTTCCAGAGAGTGGAAGGCAGGGGCTGGGCAATGGGCAGTAAGTGATAGGTTGGTATTTGAGGTTAGCCCGACATCCCCGTTTGGAACATCATGCTGGAATTTTAAAAAATTATTTCATGGAATGTGGGCATTGCTGACCTCAGCCAGAATTTATTACATATCCCTAATTCCCCATGAGGGGGATTTAAGAGTCAACCACAATGCTGTGGATCTGGGGTCACATTTAGGCCAGACCAGGTAAGTACGGCAGATTTCCTTACCTATTAGTGAACCGGGTGGATTTTTACAACAATCGACAATGGTTTCAATTCAAATGTTATCATCTGCCATGGTGGGATTCGAACCTGGAACATTGCCCTGGGTCTCTGGAATACTAGTCCAGTGACAATACCACTGCACCACTTGGATAGCAGTGTACGCCATTGGTGGAACGTTTACTTTCCTTCGGCTCCTGGATCTCTGGAGCTTGTTCTAATTTGCCAGATTTTCCTGTATCTCAATCCTCCAGCATACCTCCCACCCTCTCAGCTACCCGTACACGCTCTATGTTTCCCCAGTATCTTTGATTTCCTTTGCTGTCTTCAGCTTATATAACTCCAGTTGTTTGACCGTTTCGTGGCTTGAGTACAGGCGTGTGTGCACGTGTGCACCTGCACGTGTATGCATGTGTACATGTGTCAGGGAATGCATGCATGTGTGTCCATGCATGCATACCTGTGTGCCTATGCGTTCGTACCTGTGTGCCCATGCATGTGCACCTGAATGTCTGTGCATATATGTCCATGCATGTGTACATGTGTTCCCTGCATGCACATGCACATGCATGCATACATGTTTCCATGTGTGCCTGTGTGTATGAATGTGAGAATCTGAGTGTGTGTGCACGTATGTGACTGTGCGCGTGTGTATGTGTCTGTGCTGATAAGTCCCAATGAAGCAGACATCAAAGTCCTGACAAGGGTTGGAATTTTCTGGCCCCGCCTACTGGCAGGATGTTCCACTCCCGCCGAAGGCAAAGAGTATTTCATTGTCTCGCTTCAGCTGCCGCAGGGTAATCCGCCAGGGTGACTGTAAAAAGGGGCGAAAACAAGTGACAAACGCACAGGCTCTGCCATTGTTACTCTGCTTGATGAGGGAAAGATGAGTGAAACAATGAGTGCTAGTCTGAACTGATATTGTAAACCTTAAAATGGAACTCCTGTTCAGACCCGAACCCAGTCATTTCCGAAGTTTTACTGGTTTTTCCTGCTGGGAGATTGAACCTGAAGCCTTGATCTTTGCCCTTTCCTCCCTGTGGAAGATGGAGGCTACTCCTGAAGGCACAGCTGAAAAAACAAACTTACAACACGGTGACCCATAAATCCTTACACCCCAAGACACATCGCACTTATGCCCTATACTTCAATGGCTCAATAATTAATTTAAGCCAGTCCACTATGCTTCCGGTTGGATTTGCTCTTGGCAAAAGTCACGTGGTGGAGCCTGGAGTCCTTCCAAAATGGAATAAGGCATTAGCAGCCCAGATTGGCAATTGCTGCAAATCCATGTCAATGATCATTTAGCGACCAGTAAGCCCCGCAATCCCCAATTTGACTGACATTCAATCATGGCTTAAGAACTGTGAGCAATTGTGACCTCCTAGTCATGTCCAAAAAGTAAAATTACTGGGGAGCTTACAAATTACAATAGCACTTTTCCCAACCCCATTGTGCTGACCTGAAAGGATTAGATTTTCTCAAACGAGAGGCTAGTCAGCAACCAATGGATGCCGTTCAGGCTGTTTCGGATGCTATTGTGGACATTTTACCCACTTTGTTACGTGGCTACAATTCTGGGGTTTTGTCTCACTTATCCAGCTTCGACAATTGTCTGCTACAACAGTGCTACAGTGTACTCTACCTTTGCAGGTGCGGGTCTCAAAGAACTGCATGGCATTCCTAAGTTGTCCTTGCCCCAACAGAACCTGGGTGATGGTATGGAAAAGCTCTCCCTATCTTTGGGTAGAGGCTGTAGGCTTTCTACATGAACCGAGCATGGGCAGGCACCAGACTCACGGCAGATGCGTGCCAAGGAAAGCTGGCACAATCACATGGGAGGGTGGCTGGCGAAGGAAAGGGAACATAATCATGCTGATTCTGCATGAGATTCGTCCGAGATGCAGAATCAGCCTCACTGTTGACAGTGCTGACATCAATCTGTGCCTCGCAAACACCTGACCTAGGGGCTCTCAATGCTGGCACTGGGCCCCAAAGATGGAGACTTGCCTAATTTTCACTGTCTCATGTTTGAAGTGACATCTCTCACCCACAGCCAGAGTGTTTAGCCAGGTGCCTCTATGAGATCATTGTCTCCCCAATGAGATCAGTAATGTGCTGTACGAGGGGACCATGGGGTACAACAGTCCTGTGACCCTCGATGTGCCAAACCCACATGAATGCTGGAAGTCATTCCATTGCCCCAATTAAACTAAATTAAGTTGAAATGAAAGGTTAGATTGTTAAACTTGCCAGTCGCTTAAGCTGTTTGTGTTTTTTTCCTTAATTGCCTTCATTGCTTGAACTTAGGAACAGTCTGTGAGTGGTGTCATGAGGTGTTTTTTTGCAGCCTGTGACAGCTGATGCATCAAGTGTTTATGCCGGTAATGCCTGCCAAATGTGAATGCGATGCATCGATAGTTTTAAAAGTACAGCAACATACTCAAACTTACACGGCCAGTTTCTGTTTGAGTGGAGTTCACAGAACTGACTACCTCACTGCTGATCTATATAACACTGGCTCACTGCAGTCTCTTACTGAGGTTGTATTTTTCTTTTGATGGGAGGCAGGAACAGGGCCCCTGGAATTCCACTATTCCCTAACCCTTGCCTGAAGAGGCACTCCATGTTTCCAAGGGAAACAGACCGCTGAGTTTATATCAGTCTGAAAACATCTCCAACTCCAAAAAGAGGGGGGAAACAAAGACTCAGCATTTTGCAGATACCAGGGAGGCCAATGAAGGATTGGGTTGACGTTCTGTCACACAGAGGGGGAGGGGACTAGCTCTTTGCTTCTGCAAACTGGGAAAAAGGCAGATCAAGGGAGTTAATGTGTAAAATCAGCCAGCATCCAACTGCAGGTCAGAACGGACTCCGGGGGACTGAATGGCCTGTTGCAGTTCCTAGGTTCCAGTGCCACTTGCAGGAAACGGACTGGGAAAGAAGGCAGGCTGCGGAGAGGAATGGCTAAACGACAACACTTGCTCTTCAAACACAATGAATTGTCGCAAAGCGCTGCACATCATCATACAATACTTGACACTGAGCCACATGAGGACATATAAGGACAAATTACTAACTAATAATAATCTTTACTATTGTCACATTAACACTGCAATGAAGTCACTGTGAAAAGCCCCTAGTCGCCGCACTCCGGCGCCTGTTCAGGTACACAGAGGGAGAATTCAGAATGTCCAATTCTCCTAACAAGCACGTCTTTTGGGACTTGTGACAGGAAACCGGGGCACCTGGAGGAAACCCATGCAGGCACTAAATGTGCAGACTCCGCACAGACAGTCACCCAAGCCGGGAATCGAACCTGGTGCTGTGAAGCAACAGTGCTAACCAGTTACATAGAATTTACAGTGCAGAAGGAGGCCATTCGGCCCATCGCGCCTGCACCAGCCCTTGGAAAAAGCACCCCCATTTAAGCCCAGAACTCCACCCCATACCCGTAACCCAGCAACCCTACCCAACCCCATTGGACACTAAGGGCAATTTAGCATGGCCAATCCGCCTAACCTGCACATCTTTGGACTGTGGGAGGAAACTGGAGCACCCGGAGGAAACCCACGCACACACGGGGAGAACGAGCAGACTCCGCACAGACAGCGACCCAAGTGGGGAATCGAACCTGGGACCCTGGAGCTGTGAAGCGACAGTGCTAACCACTGTGCTACCGTGCTGCCCATTTGCCGCCATACTTGGTCAAACAGATAGGTTTTAAGGACCACATTAAAGGTAGAGAGAGAGAGATGGAGCGGTATAGAGGAGGCAATTCCAGACCTTTATGCCTTGGCAGTTGAAGACTGTTGAAGGGCTGCCTATAGTATAGCAATGCAAATCGGAAATACTCGAGGCAGAATTGGAGATGTACAGAGATCTTAGGGAGGCTGTAGAAATGGAGGACGTACAGAGATCTTAGGGAGGTTGTAGAGTTAACAAGGATGATGTTTTTAAAGCAATCAGATTATTTAAACTAACCGGCCAGCTTAAAATTGGAGGACCGTAAGTACAAAATTTACAAGCTAACCTGCAGCAGGATTTGAAGTTAAATGCATCCTCCCTGAACATGGACAAAAGGAAATATTGATTGATTCAACTTATGGTCGTAATGATGCATGTTGCTGGACATATCCTGCTACATCTCCCCAACTAGGCTGCCCCAGATACTACCAAGTTAATTGCCAATGGCCCTCGTCTAGCACATGAACCAGGGTCTGTGAAAATGGTTGCTTTCTCCTCCTGGAATTATTTAGGAGAGGAGCCATTTGGCCCAGTGTGTCTCCTCAACGTCACTCTGGTGGCTTCTGATCTCCTCTGCACTCGTCTCACCTTATTCTTGGGATGCTTTGAGATCAACCTCGCCATTTATTCAAATTGCCTTGGAGATGTGGCAAGGTTTCTCTAAGATGTCTCCTTATTCCCAGAGCCTCCATGAAGAGTCACACACAAGAGCCCCTTTATAGATCTCCCGTGCTGCTGAAGCTTTGCAAAGTGCTTCAAGAAAGAGGCGATTTTCATGTGATTTTTGCAGATATTCCATCCCGTTCAATACCAACGTTCCACACACGCTCCAAAACAAATCAAACTCTAAAAATAACATTAAATTCAAAAAGGACAAATAGGGAATGAAAAAAAGGATGAAGGGGGTGGTCAAAGGTACGGGTAAAGTGAAAATTAAAAGGAGTATTGCAAAGTGTGTCTATGCCTTTCAGAGATCCACCACACATGGAACTTTCCTTTAGACTCCGAACAGGCCACAAAGCACAATTCCATCCTTAACGGATGCCTCTGGTGCATTTGTCTAAGAACACACGGGATCAGCCGAAAAGGCTGGTCTGAAGAACACTTAATGAAGGCATCCCAGATAAACTGTATCCCGTCAGATTTCCTGGTGACAAGTAACCCGTGCGGGTGGGATTAGCCCACTGCCAGGAAAATAGGCCTTAACCATTTCTCCTGCTGACCAAGTGCAATTTTGTTCATCCCTCCATGTCCTTGCCCCTCTCTGCCTCTGTAATCTCCTCCAGCCCCACACCCCTCCAAGACATCTGTGTTCCTCCAATTCTGTCGTCTTGTATATCCATCGTCTTCATTGCCTCACCATTGGTGGCCATACCGCTGCCTAGGACCCAACCTCTATAATTACCTCCCTTAAGTTTATTTGTCTCTCTACCTCTCTCTCCACCTTTGGGACATTCCTCAAGACCTACCTCTTTGACCAAGGTACTGGTTATCTGCTGTAGTGTCTCCTTATGTGACTCGGAGTCCAGCTTTGCTTGATAATGTTCCTATGAAGCATTCAGTGATGTTCTACAATGTTAAAGGCACAATCTAAATGCAAGTTGTTGTTATTTCTCAATCTATTGTTAATTGTTTCATTCCCAATATACAGACACTTATCCATTGCTTACAATTGGCTCTGTGCTACATGGAACATTGCGGGTTCTTGTCAGCAAGATCTGTTGTGTCCAGACCCAAGATAAAGGTTTGATTGTTTGTCCGCAGGTTTCCACAGTGCAGCCTTTGTCACATTTCAAGCAATCTTGAATACCCAGTGATCCTGGTGATGGTGGCCCCCAGATTCTTTCCCTTGTCCAATTTTGGGAAACAGCTAGCATTCCCTCCAGTGTAACACTGGAAAGACGCAAAGCATCGCGTTCAGCTCCTGCCACAGACCTCGCTGATCCCTTCGGTCCTCCCGCACACTCCGGGGAAAGCTGAAAGTCTGCGATCTGACTATTCAGCATCATCTGGAGCCAAGCTTAAAATTCTACACCTAGCTCATCACCAAGATGGTTTACTGCCGCCCAACATTTCTGATCTGTCCACTTTGAGTTTCAAGCATTATTTCTCATTTCCAGGGGCACTGTTTACATTCTCACTAACTCCACTATTCGGAGTAACAGGAATGTTACTCAGTATTGATGCTGAGGCTTTTTTCAGGGTTTCCTTCTTTAGATAGATAAGACAGCACACAGCCTGTTCCACACACATTTGCTAGCTGTTCCAACTTTTCCCACTTCCAGGAATACCTGAGCCTGCTGTTGTTCATACCCAGACCACGGAGGAACCATAATGTAAAGTAATATTGTACAGGGAGGGGCGATTTCCTGGGATATTTCGCCCCCTTTGCTTTTTTACAGGCGGCCTTTGACACGGAGTGTTAATTTGCTCACCCGTGTACTTTGAACCCTGGCCTGTACTTCTGCCCATTAACACTTCCAATGTCTCTCCGCCCCACTGTGTGACTTTTTAAACTCCTTTTCTCACCCCGTGGCATTCCATGTCCTTACCTCTGCCATTTTGCAACCAGGATGCACCCTTTATTTGCCTCATCTGCATCTTTTCTTTTGTCCCGTTATGGGTTGATAGAACCTCCACACATCATCTGAATATATTCTGAAATTCTCTACCTAAAACTCCAGCCTTCGCTGCAATTCCTCACAAACCTCAACACCGCAATCATTTCCCTCCCCAAATTACTCCCCACGCCCATCCTCCTGCCATACAAAGTCTCCCCAGGTATCGTTGGGTTTCTTGCTACGTGTGAAGACATAACCAACATTTTACACCAACTTTATTACATGGCAGCAATTTTTTGTTCTCTTACAATTCCCTCCCTGAACCTCACTCTCTCCCCTTTCGATTTGTTCCTTAAAAGCTACCTGTCTGACCCAGCCTTTGGTCACCTGTCTCATTGCTAATATCCCATGTGAATCGGTGTTAGATTTTGCTGGGAAAAGCTCCTGTGAAACACCACGGTGCACTTTATGGCTTTAGAGGTGCCATATAAACGCAGGTCAGGTTGTTGTACCAAAGTGCCATCGGCTGTGTTATTGATTTTGTTGTTACACGGTGGAAAAAGTGGAAAACCGCTGCCTGCAGACAAGGGGCGTCATTCTCCGACCCCCCGCCGGGTCGGAGAATGGCCGTTGGCCGCCGTGAATCCCGCCCCCGCCCCCGCCGAAGTCTCCGCTCCCGGAGATTGGGCGGGGGCGGGAATCCGGCCGCGCCGGTTGGCGGGACCCCCCGCTGGATTCTCCGGCCCGGATGGGCCGAAGTCCCGCCCAGGAATTGCCTGTCCCGCCGACGTAAATCAAACCTGGTATTTACCGGCGGGACCAGGCGGCGTGGGCGGGCTCCGGGGTCCTGGGGGGTGGGGGCGCGGGGCGATCTGACCCCGGGGGGTGCCCCCACAGTGGCCTGGCCCGCGATCGGGGCCCACCGATCCGCGGGCGGGCCTGTGCCGTGGGGGCACTCTTTCCCTTCCGCCTCCGCTATGGCCTCCACCATGGCGGAGGCGGAAGAGACACTCCCCACTGCGCATGCGCGGGAAACTGACAGCGGCCGCTGACGCTCCCGCGCATGCGCTGGGAAACTGACAGCGGCCGCTGACGCTCCCGCGCATGCGCCGCATTTCCGCGCCAGCTGGCGGGGAAACAAACGCCATTTCCGCCAGCTGGCGGGGCGGAAATCCCTCCGGCGTCGGCCTAGCCCCTCAATGTTGGGGCTAGGCCACCAAAGATGCGGAGCCTTCCGCACCTTTGGGCCGGCGCGATGCCCATCTGATTGGCGCCGGCTTTGGCGCCAGTCGGCGGACATCCCGCCGTTGGGGGAGAATTTCGCCCAAGATGTGGACAAAATATTTCCTGAAACTCAGAATAGCCCTGGTACGGAATAGCAGCAGTCTTTCAGGAAACAAGACTCAATTATACTAAAGCGGGGCGGCACGTGGCACAGTGGTTAACACTGCTGCCTATGGCACTGAGGACCCGGGTTCGATCCCGACCCTGGGTCACTGTCCGTGTGGAGTTTGCACTTTGTCCCCGTGTCTGTGTGGGTTTCGCCCCCACAACCCAAAGATGTGCTGGGCAGGTGGATTGGCACGCTAAATTGCCCCTTAATTGGAACAAAATAATTGGGTACTCTAAATTTATTGAAAAAAAATACTTTATAGTCTGTGTGATTTCCTCTTCCTTTTCTGGATTTATTGGTGGCACGGTGGCACAGTAGTTAGCACTGCTTCCTCACAGCCCCAGAGACCCAGGTTCAATTCTCACAAGTGGTGCACAGTGGGTAGCACTATTACTTCACAGCTCCAGGGTCCCAGGTTCGATTCCCGACTTGGGTCACTGTCTGTGTGGAGTCTGCACTTTCTCCCCATATCTGCGTGGGTTTCCTTCCACAGTCCAAAGATGTGGTTAGGTGGATTGGCCATGATAAGTTGTCCCTTAGTGTCCAGGGGTTGTGAGGGTCAAGCGAGGTTACGGGGGGTTCCAGGGATGGGGCAGAAGCCAGGTTAGGGTGTTCTTTCAGAGGGGTGGTGCAGATTCGATGGGCCGAATGGACTCCTTCTGAAATGTAGTAATTCTATGAGTCACAAAGTTAGCAAACAGGTACAGCAAGTGATTCAGGTGGCAAATGGTGTTCATGGCAAGGGGAATGGAATATAAAAGTAAGGATGTCTTACTGCAGCTGTTGACGAGACCACATCTGGACAGATGTGGGTTTCTTTATTTAAGAAAGGACAGAAATGTGTTAGAAGCAGTTCAGAGAAAGTACATTCGACTGATTCCTGGGATTGTGGGCGGGTTGTCTCATGAGGTAAGGAATACAGGCTGGGCCTGTAGCGATTGGACTTTAGAAGAATGAGAGGTGATCGCATTGAGACACAACATCCTGAGGGGACTTGACAGGATGGATGTTGAAAGGATGTTAGCCCGCGTGGGGGAGACTGGAAATAGGAGACACCAACTTGGGAAGGTCCGTGTTCAAAGTTTTCTTTTGATATCCCACACGCAGAGAGGGGTATCGCTCCCTCGGCCCACTCCCACCCCACCATCTGGGGCACATTATGGGACATCTAGAAATAATCACGCATCGATCAGGAAAACCGCTGATCTTCTGCAACACGGAGGCTCAGGAAATAAAGGAAAGGAAATTCTGTGCGTGATCCCAACTTTCTGTCGAATAGAGTTTGATTTGTGTTGAAGCGAAGTGGCCGGGTTAATTTCAGACTGGCAGTTTAGATTGAGTCGCTTGAGGCCTTCAAACCACGTTCATATGTTTTGGTCCTGTCCAAAGCTGGACGATTACTGGAAGGAGGTTTTTAGGATAATCTCTAAAATGGTGCACGTGAAACTGGACCCGGGCCCTCGGGAGGCCATATACGGGGTGTCGGACCAGCCGGGGTTGGAAACGGGCGTGGAGACAGATGTTGTAGCCTTCGCCTCGTTGATCGCCCGAAGGTGGATCCTGAAGGGGTGGAGAGTCTGTGCCCTGGCGTGGCGGGGGGACCTGCTGGAATTCTTGACTCTTGTGAAGGTCAAATTTGAACTGAGGGGAAGGATGGGGTTCTACAATTCATGGACGTTATTCATTATGCACTTTCGAGAATTGGATCACATCGAACATTGGGGCCGGGGGGGAGGAACTGTGTATGGTGACTATGGGCGATTTCAGAGTCCTTCTTTATTTGATGTTTGTGTTAACATATGGGTTGTTGTTTGGGGGTTGGTGGGAGGATGGGATTGTTGTTGTTGATGAGGGGATTGACGTTGTATTTGTTACCGTTGATTGTTAGTGGGTGTAAACTTTGAAGAAAATGTGAAAAAGGAGGAGAATAAAGATATTTAAAAACAAAACCTGTCCTGGTCTGCCTCCCTCAAACTGAGGCAACGTCGAAAATCTTGACGATTACTTTGCTGGAGTAGATATTTCAAGTCCTCATCCGTGAGGTGTCTCGTCCACTGCAAGGACCTAAAAGAATACCGGCTGGGCACTGCCCCCAGAATGTTCCTCCCGTTGAAATCAGTGAATAAATGATTGCGGACAACACTTTGACAGTTTTGTTAATGGGTAATCTGTGACATCGCAAGTGAAGATGCGGAAAATCCATCCCGCTATTTCCAGATGTAAAGTTTGCGAGGAAGATTCAACATCGTCAAAATATTTGATTCTTCAACCACGGAAAATTAGTTCCTGTTCAAGTCCCAAGTTCTGAAATTCACACCCTCAGCCCCTCCAACTCTCTCCTCTAATAAAATGATCCTTAAAAACTACTTATATAACCAAACCAGTGGCCACTTGTAATGTCTCTTTATATTCACATCTGTGAATATTTTAACTATGTTAAAGAGTTGCTGTTTTTCAAAATAACTTCACAGTCAAGATCCCCATGTGTACACGAGGACAATCTCATTATAAGGTTGAGTATAGCAGCATGTTTGTTATAAACCTCTTGGAAATTTTCTCCCCAGACTCAATTTCTTGCCATGTGATGTGATGCTTCGAGGATAATTAACAACAAATAAAATCCCTTGCAGATTATGTTTGGATGCTGTGTGTAGTGGATAATTAGATTTTAAAATTTGCCATATATTTCTGTACCATCATGTGTCTCTCACACTTATTAAATGTGTTATCAAGAAGTATCTGATTGAAAACCCACCCTGAAACAGTTACATAAGTGCCCGGCTTGTGAATGGGCACTTGGGCTTTGCTTGACTTATTAATACGTTGTCAGGATCGGACAGTGAACCCGACTGTTGCTTTGGTCTGAGGGGGTTTACTGGTTTTTGTTGTGAAAGATAGTTGCTTCCTCGGCATCTCACTCTGCCTCACATCATCTGCAACTGAGATGGTCAGTCACCTGGTCTCAGATCTCTGCCAATGCATTCCGGAACCTGGGCCAGATTAACTAGAGTTTCTCGCCACTTTCCATGTATCTTTGTACCACGGGGCTGGTTTAGCACAGGGCTTAATCGCTGGCTTTTAAAGCAGACCAAGGCAGGCCAGCAGCGCGGGTTCAATTCCCATACCAGCCTCCCCGAACAGGCACCGGAATGTGGCGCCTAGGGGCTTTTCACAGTAACTTCATTTGAAGCCTACTTGTGATAATAAGTGATTTTCATTTAATTTAATTTCTTTCTCCCTCGCGCACGAGGACATGCCTGACCTGGCGAGTCTAGGACCCAGCATTTTGAAGATTGTACAGCAGCTGGAACGGCATTGGAACAGTCAGGAGTAGCAATGGTGGCAACGGCGGTACCCCTTGATCTCCCATTCCTTTGAAAAATCTTTTAAACTTTTTCCACACTATCTGCACCCTTCTACGTCAGCTGTCAGCTGTGAGCATCACTTTGGCCTCCGCGTCAGGAGGTTGTCCATTCAAGACCCGACAGAGATTTGAGCATGCTTTTCTTTGTTCTTTTAGAGGTTTTTTTTTAGTTTGGGCATCATGGTCAGCACAGGCTTGGAGGGCCGAAGGGCCTGTTCCTGTGCTGTACTTTCCTTTGTTCTCTTTGTTCCTCTAGACCAACACCCCAGTGCAGGTCTGAGGGGGTGCTGCCCTGTCAGAAGTGCCATCTTTCAAATGGGACATTAAACTGAGGAACCACCAACCCTCTCTGGTAGAAATAAAAGATCCCTCGGCATTATTTGAAGCCAGCAGATCAGTGTCCGGGCTCATTTTCGTTCCTCAATTAACATCATTAAAAATACGATCGGTTGTCTCATTGTTGCAGTTAGGAGTTACGATTAGCTGTCACATTGCTGAAGTTGTCACAGTGACTACGCCTCAAAGTACTTGACTGGCTGCAAAGCACTCTGGGACATTCTGAGGTTGTGACGGGTGCTATTCAAATGCAAGTTCTTTCTTTTTGTTTTAATTCCTATGCCTGTTGGGCTGCAACAACTCGCCTATCTGTAACTTTCTCAAAACTACTCTCCTGCAGATTGTGCCCCCTCGACTGCGAAGAAAATCTGAGCAAGCAGGGGAAGGGACTTCACGAGCCCAACCAGTGTTAACGCCCTGTGAGGGATGCCAAGGAATCTGCCAACTGTTTTCCCGCTCTCTAATGGCAATGAAGAGCTGTACGCGGAGACGGGCGGTACCTGCTTGTGGGGGTAAACATTGATGTGGCACTTGATGCATTCTTGGCCCATGTTGGCCCAGGAGTTGCCGCTCATCCATTTCCTTTTACACTTGGGACACTTGTATTCACCGAAGCAGCGTTTTTTCCCCTGGTAAGGAGTCAGGCCTTCTCCTTTGGGGCGCGCCTGCCAAATAAACAGACACAAACGTATATGTTAAAAAGGCAATGTCTGCCAGGCTAGGACTCTGTAACACATGAAAGCGAATGTGTTTCACAGTATTTCCCCTCCCCAGTTTCCATTTAAATCACCAAGTAGAACTTTATTAATAATAATGAATGATTAGTGATCAGACCAGAGAAGCAGGTGGTGTGTGTGTGTGTAGTGTGTCTCTGTGTAGTGTGTCTCTGTCGTGTTTCTCTGTTGTGTGTGTGTGTTCTTGTCTGACATTCTAATAGTTCTTTGTGTTGTGGAATTATGTGAATTTATTCGCACTGATTGTAAAATTGTTTTTAGTGATGTTCGTTATGCTTGAACTGAACTCCGTTCTTCATTTACTTGGTATAAGGGCATGTCTCATTTCTGTAAAATAGTGCAGTTGTCAAAGGTGCCTGATTCAGTCTTTAATGCTGCAGTATCCCACATGTACTGTAAAAAGATATGAAATATTTTAAATCCATCTCTCCCATTTATACTACTTCACAAAACTGTCATTTTGCATTGTAGGATTTTTCAGTCTTTTAAATAGTGCTCTTTGATGATTAAAGCATGTGGATAAGCGAACAACTTCAGTGTGCTTCTAATTTAAAAAATAAATAAATAAATACATTTAAAAAAAAGAACTTTATTAATGGTCAGCCTGATGATTTTTTTTTAATATAAAGATTTATTTGCAACATGCCACATGAGGAAAAAAATCAAACAAAGAAATGGTTCCCAACTAATATGTTCAGACATGAAAGTGTCACATATTCAAAGTCTGTATCAAACTTGTCCAAATACCAGGAAAGTGCATAAATCGCAAGTGAACAGATAGTTAGCCCATCCACAGGATCTCAATTGTTTCTTCTGACATTGGTAACACGTCCTCTGTCCAAGTGGATGGGAGTCAGGAATACCTAAGCAACCACCAACCGACAATCCAACTTTCCTGTGAAAAGCAGTTGGCATCTACTCAACTGCAGGTTATGTCTCCCGAACACCAAGTGCAAGGCCTGGGACTTTACCTCAGCAGCAGAATAATACATTGTCTGCTACGGGCTATTATAAAGCAGTGGCAACCTTCCAATTTACAGTGAGCAACGTGCCGGAGATCGGCTCATAACACTTAAAAAAAAGGTGCCCAATTCTTTTTTTCCAATTAAGGGTCAATTTAGCATGGCCAATCCACCTACCCTGCACATCTTTGGGTTGCGTAACACTTAAAAAAATATAAAATAGATTCTAGTAAGTAAGTAAAGTCGCCATAGTCCCAGATGACTATTTCCCCTTTGAGGAGGGAGAGCTGACTGGTGGTGATTTAACCTGAGGGTCACCACACCTCAGGCGAGGGGCAAGGTTGAGAAGGCGGAGCCTTCATTAATGACCTCAGCTGATGCGGGGATTGAACCCACGCTGCTGACCTCGCTCTGCATCATTTGAGTGTGGATCCTAAGACAGTTATTACAATGCCTGCAAATAGTGAAGGAATAGGAGGCCCTGTACAGTACAACAAGAGGGAATTGTAAAATAGTTTGCACAGGTACAGCATGTCATAATATACACCAGTATATTATGGTGCAGACACACACACACACTGATGGACACACAGTGGGACCAATCAGCATACACAACACCGCAGCCAATCACCAGTGAGAGCACACGCACTATAAAGACAGGGGACAGGAGAGTTCCCGCTCATTCTAGTAGCAGCCAGCTCGGAGCACAGAGCTCACAGCCTGCAACACAGACATTCACCATGTGCTGAGTGCATCACCTGGTTAGGACTAGGCAAGGGTCAACAGTTAAAGTTGGTATTGCATTTACCCAGAGTTCAAGTATGTTAATATAGTTAACCTTATAATCAAATAGAGTTGCACCACTTCCAGTGTTGGTCACCTGTTTGTGATCCAGAACACCCAACACATCACAGCAGACGCTTCACTTCAGAGGTAGAAATTCATTGGCTGCAGAGCATTTTGAAATGCCCCAAGGTTGTGAAGGGTGCTCTATGAATGCAAGTCATTCTTTTCTTCAAGGGTATTTATATAATGGTAGCACAGTGGTTAGCACTGTTGCTTCACAGCACCAGGGTCCTGCGTTTGATTCCCGGCTTGGGTCACTGTCTGTGTCGAGTCTGCACGTTCTCCCCGTGGCTGCGTGGGTTTCCTCCGGGTGCTCCGTTTTCCTCCCAAAAGTCCCAAAAGACGTGCTTGTTAGCTGAAGTGGACACTCTGAATTCTCCCTCGGTGTACCCGAACAGGTGCCGGAATGTGGCGACTAGGGGCTTTTCACAGTTACTTCATTGCAGTGTTAATGTAAGCCTACTTGTGACACTAATTAAGATTATTATTATATGCCTGTTAGACAAAATGACCCAAGGTGCTTCCGGAGCCTTATGAAACATAATAATAATCTTTATTAGTGTCACAAGTAGGCTTCCATTAACACTGCAATGAAGTCACTGTGAAAATACCCTCGTCGCCACATTCCGCGGCCTGTTCGGCAACACCGAGGAAGAATTCAGAACATATTATGACACTGAGTAATGTAAGGAGAAATATAAAAGAATTGCGGGATCTTAAAATAAAGCGACGGAGTACAATGAATTATCTACTTCACGCCATGACGCCCCACCCCAGCACTTGAACAGATAAACGGATGCTTTGGTGGAGTGTAGAGGGAGTGTCGTACCAAGTTGTGCTTGGATTAAATGTTTAACCAAACGCCACACCTAAATTGTTTCTGAAGATATAAAAAAAATATATTAGCGCAAAGCAGAGTAGTGCAGGGTGTCCTCCCAGCAGGACTGCTCCGTATTCCCGTCTCAACCAATCCCAGTGCAAACAGATTAACCAGTCAACTATCTCATCGTTGGTTGCAGGCGATAAGCTTGCCTATTCTTTACATTTAACAAGAACAAGCGAATATTGGCAGTCACTTTGGATGGAAGTCAAAAATGTTGGTGTTGCAATTTATACCGTCTACCATAAACTCTCCTCTAAAGGCCATCTGAACGGGATAGTTATTCATGCCTCCTTGTTGTGGACATGTCGTCTACAACCCTTCCCTTGCCGGGATTTCATGACACTCATAATAGCCGATGCCTATCACATCACAGCTAATTTGAAACAATTATTTTTAGAGAACATGGGGCTGTTTGCATGTGACATTTCCAAACTGCCCAATATTATTTCCCTTCTGTTTAGGGCACATTTTTAGAGTTACTATCCCAACCACAGAAAATGTGAATGGCTCCCCCTGTTAGGCAGCAGTGCAAGTTAACATTGCGTTCACACAGCAAGCACTGTACAGCCAGTGAAGTATTTTTGGAGTGTAGTCGCTGTTGTAATGTAGGCGGCCAATTTGTGCACAGCAAGCTCACACAAACAGCAATGAAGCAAATAACCAGAAAATCCTTTCTAGAAATGCTGGTTAAAGGGGGCGGCATGGCTGTGCAGTGGTTAGCACTGCTGCCTCACGGCACTGAGGTACCAGGTTTGAGCCCAGCCCTGGGTCACTGTCCGTGTGGAATTTGTACATTCTCCCTGTGTTTGCGTGGGTTTCGCCTCCACAACACAAAGATGTGCAAGGCTAGGTGGATTGGCCACGCTAAATTGCCCCTTAAATGGGAAAAAAAGACTTGGGTACTCTAAATTTATTAAATGGTGGCACGGTAGCATTGTTGCTTCACAGCTCCAGGGTCCCAGGTTTGATTCCCGGCTTGGGTCACTGCCTGTGCGGAGTCTGCACGTTCTCCCCATGTCTGCAGGGTTCCCTCCTACAGTCCAAAGATATGCAGGTGAGGTGGATTGGCCGTGCTAAATTGCCCTTAGTGTCCAAATGTGGGGTTATGGGGATAGGGTGGAGGTGTGGGCTTAAGTGGGGTGCTCTTTAAAAGGGCTGGTGCAGACTCGATGGGCCGAATGGCCTCCTTCTGCACTGTAAATTCTATGAAAAGAGACATTTAGGTCAGGACACTGGAGAATACCCACCCGCTTTTCTTCAAAGAGGAGGAACTTTGATTTAATATCTCATCTCAAAAATGCCACCACCGTCAGTTCAGCACTCCCTCAGTGCTGCACTAATGGCAGTTTCCATTATTTATGGAGATGCGGGCATTAAAAATGCAACAACAGCTATTTAGGTTTTGTCGGCGGAAGATTGTACAGATAAAAGATTTTTAAACATATTACACGTTACGCGATCACCCATATTACTGGTCAGCTTAAGTGTTCAGAGGATTTGTGTTGACACAAACCACAGAAAATGGACATGCAGGTCCAGCAGAAAATTAGGAAGGCAGATGGAGGACTAGCATTTATTGCAAGGGCTGGTCGGCGGTGGAACAAAGTCAGGAATTCTTGTTGCAGTTATGTAGGAATTGGATAAGACCACAGCTGGAGGACTGTGTACGGTTTTGGTCTAATGACACAAGGAAGGATATTCTTGTTTGTGAGCGGGTGCAACAAAGATTCACGAGGTGGATTACGAGGACAATGGGGTTTGTTCTATGAGGAGACTTTGAATGAAATGGGCCTGTACTGTCTGGGGTTTAGCAGAATGAGAGGAGGTTGCATTAACCTGGACGTAATCCTGAGAGGACTTGACAGGGTAGGGGCAGAGAGGTCGTTCCCCCTGGCTGGAGAGTTCAGATCAAGGATCCCATTCTCAGGAGAAGGGGTTGGTGATTTTGGACTGAACGCTGGGGAGATCTCTTCACTTTGGGAGTTCTCTAGCCCAGAGGGCTGTGCGTACTCCATCGCTGAGTAGATTGCATGCAGAGATTGATCGATGTTTGAAAGTGCATGAAAGGATATGAGGATGGGCTTGGGGAAGGGAAAATGGATTTGACGAGGAAGGTCAATCATGATTTAATAATAATAATCATCTTTATCATTGTCACAAGTAACCTTACATTAAAACTGCAATGAAGTTACTGTGAAAATCCCCTAGTCGCCACACTCCGGCGCCTGTTCGGGTACACGGAGGGAGAATTCAGAATGTCCCATTCACCTAACAGCATGTCTTTCAGGACTTGTGGGATGAAACCGGAGCACCCGGAGGAAACCCACGCAGACACGGGGAGAACGTGCAGACTCCGCACAGACAGTGGCCCAAGCCGGGAATCGAACCTGGGACCCTGGCGCTGTGAAGCAACAGTGCTAACCGCTGTGCTACCGCGCTGCCCTTCCTGAACGATGATCTTACTGAATGATGGAGCGGGTGTGAGCGGCAGTGTGGCCTGGTCCTGCTCCAATTCCCCCTGCTCTTCTGTCGCAGGAAGCAGTTGGAGCTGGTACCACGCATCATTCAGTTTCTGCAAGGCATAATTGCTCTACATTCTCGAAATGAGCACTTGGTTTGATTACAGATCAGACCGAATTCCTTTCTTCCTTTTACAAGTTCAGCATCACAAAGTCTGATTGTTTGAGCAAGCTGAAGATGTGGTCAGTCAGCGTTTCACGTTCTTCAGGGCATGGATCTCTTGAGGATGGAATTTGCTGACTAATTTCAGTTCAGAAGCACACAGCATTTTGAACAAAAGGCATCGACAAAACTTTTCAGTGCTTGTAAAATCTACAGATTTGCATATGTTTTTCAAATACATACCCACCCCACCTCCTCCAAACCCCCCACCTCGCTGACTCAAAAGGCGTTTTCTCCTATTAGGGGCGGCGGCTGGGCGGAGGACCCCTCACAGTGGGTGACAGTGGGCTTTTTATTTTAGTTCTGCGGAGCCTTAGCCGACACTTGCAGCCAGCAGATATTCCTGAGTTGCAATCAAGGAGGGGGAACTTCGGCCCAGCTTTGTTGTTCCTCTTGAACTCAGGATTTCTGGGACCAAATGCGGCCTTCCTGTGATCGTGAGTTCAGCACCGGCCAGAGATTAATGTGGGGGAGATTTGGCAATCCATCTTGGTTCCGCTTCCCATTAACCTAGGCGCATAGGGAAAGGCATCGGCCATTGAGTCTGTTCTGCTGTCCAGTTAGATGATGGCTGATCTGTACGTCTGTACATTAACTCCATCTGCCCACCTTAACCCTTAATCCCATTGTGATAAGTGCCGCCATGCATTATAATGTAAGGTGCTTGGCAGAGCATGGGTTAACGTGGGACTGCAGAGCAGCACTACCCACAGAATGGGATATATGTAGTCACATGGTCAGAGAACAGTGTAGAGGAACACTCCGTAAGCAGCCAGCCTGCAAGATGAGGGCAACACCATGATTCATCATGCTTGGAACTGTAAATAGTTAAAGCCTACACAGAAAGGTGCTTATGTTTAAACACACAAGCCTCAAGATCTCACCACTGAGCCACCACCACTGCGGCGTAGAGAACCCATATTACCACACCCATTGCCTAACAAAACTCTCTCAGTTTTGACATTTTCAAAGAATCCCTATCTCAACAGATTCCAGGGGTGCTCACAGATGTTAACCAGTTGAGCCACCAGGAACGTTAGCCCATTTTTTATAAGTCTACCCCTCCTCTCATTGAGGTTTTTGTGACGTAGTGGATACCCGTGGCCTTGGCAATGCCCTGTTTCTACAGGTGCTCGTTATGCCCCCTGAGATTGGCACCAGCTCCCGGACCGTGTGATCGCGAATCTGCCGATTTTGTATTCACGGAGCCCATGTGATGAATTTGGCAAGCTCACCCTTATGACCCCCAATTCTGGTACAGTCAGCTTACACAGTCCAGTTCCCTCTCAACAATAAAATGCCGGATTCGCCTTGCCTGTTGCAATTTCTGACAAAGTCCAGAAAACACATTTCCCCGGCTTCTCGGGTATCTCACCAGTTGATTATTTAGATGTCCGATGTTCTCGTTGCCATAGCAACTGAAACAATAATTACTCTGATTGACCTATCACTGCAACTGAACCACAATGTGGCAAATGCAGTTTGCAGTCCCCCTGTACAGTATTGTATCAACATAAATACTCTCCAGCAATAATCTGTCTCTATGTGGTGCCTTTAATGTTGTACAATATCTCAAAGCACTTCACAGGATCATTCTAAAAACATTTGACATGGGAGATATTGTGGTAATACCAGGTATTGCGGTACCTGAGAGGTGGATGCCCATTGGTTAGACCCAGGAGTCTACCATTGGCTGATGTACATAGCTCCGCCCTGAGAGGCGGAGTATAAGAACCGGTGCCGTCCCAGCAGCCTTCACTTTCTGTATTGAAGTTGCTGGGGAAGAGTTCTAGCAGATTAAAGCCTTCAGTTATGAATCACCTTGTCTTGAGAGTAATTGATTGCGCATCGATTTAATCTGCCACAACTTCAGTTGAAAGGATGGATCTCCGTATCAAACCGGAGTGCCTTCAGCTCAGCCCCCACGCGGACAACTCTGCTGCTATTTTCAAACATTGGCTGGCGTGCTTTAAGGGCTACCTCGACACGGCCGCCGACACACCCACGGAAGGACAAAAGATGCATCTCCTACGCTCATGGGTCAGCCCTGGGATCTACCCTCTTATCGAGGAGGCGGCGAATTATGCTGCCGCGATCGAGCTGCTAGAAGGACATTATATCCGCCCTGTGAACCAGGTCTACGCTCGTCACCTGCTGGCGACTAGGAGGCAAAGCCCCGAGGAAACGTTCGAAGACTTCTACCGGGCACTGCTGGTGCTGGGCCGAAACTGTTTCGGGGAACGAGCACACGGAACTTTTGATCAGGGCTGCTTTCGTGGCAGGTATGACCTCCCTCGATATCCGCCGAAGGCTCCTAGAAATGGACACTCTGGGACTTACAGAGGCACGGGCCCTGGCAGGGTCCATGGACGTTGCCTATAAAAACGCACTGTCCCGATCGCGCGGCGGCCCCCTGGGCTGCGTGGCACCCCGTAGCGGCAGCCCCTCAGACCTTTGCCCTGACCCCGCAAGCCTGCGCGGCGAGACTGCCCGCTAACGCCGCCGGACACCGCTGTTTCTTCTGCGGGCAGGGGAATCATCCCCGCCCGCGCTATCCGGACCGCACCGCCACCTGCAAAGGGTGCGGCAAGAAGGGCCACTATGTGGGGGTCTGCCAGGCACGCGCCGTGGCTGCGGTCTCCAGCGACTATCGGCAACCCCCCTTTCAGGCCCCGACCGCCCAGCGCTCACCGCCACCCCCCTATCCTAAGGCCACGTGCGACCTGCGGGGGTGGCCATTTTGCCCCCCAGATACCACGCTGGACGGGTGGGTGCCGCCATTTTGTCCCTCGCCGCCGCCATCTTCTTCATCCCCGGACACCATGTGCGACCCATGGGTGACACCATCTTGGATGGGGCCCCAGGCCCCCAGCACAGCCGACTACATGCTGCCCGACCAGAACTCTCCATTACTTCAGCTGGCCTCGGTGACTCTGGACCAGAGTCAGCCCCAGACGCTTGTGAAAGCTACAACGACGATCTCCATCAACGGCCACGAGACGTCGTGCCTGATTGACTCTGGGAGCACGGAAAGCTTTGTCCACCCCGACACGGTAAGGCGCTGTTCTCTTGTCACCCATCCCATAACTCAGAGGATCTCCCTGGCCTTCGGGATACACTCGGTGGAGATAAAGGGGTTCTGCCTAGCGAACCTCACTGTCCAAGGCAGGGAATTCCACAATTTCCGCCTGTACGTCCTGCCGCACCTCTGCGCAGACACCCTCCTTGGGCTGGATTTCCAGTGCCATCTGCAAAGCCTTCAGTTATGAATCACCTTGTCTTGAGAGTAATTGATTGCGCATCAATGTAATCTGCTACAACTTCAATTGAAAGGATGGATCTCCGTATCAAACCGGAGTGCCTTCAGCTCAGCCCCCACGCGGACAACTCTGCTGCTATTTTCAAACATTGGCTGGCGTGCTTTAAGGGCTACCTCGACACAGCCGCTGACATCCCCACGGACACCCCTCTGGACCAGAGTCGGCCCCGGACGCCTGCGAAAGCTACAACAACGATCTCCATCAACGGCCACGAGACGTCGTGCCTGATTGACTCTGGGAGCACGGAAAGCTTTGTTCACCCTGACACGGAAGTCCTTCTCCGGGACCTCGCTCCCAACCTGGCTAGCGACACCTGGACCCATCCTGCTTCGGAAACATGTGAGGGCGCACAATCGGACCCGTTGGTCTTAAGGGTCCACCTGCTGCACGCCAACCCCCAGTATGCCTACGTAGCGTTCCCTGACAGCCGCCAAGACACGGTCTCCCTTTGGGACTGGCGCCCGCCGGAACCCCACGCGCACCCGCACCATTGCCCCCACCCCCACCCTCCCCACAGCACCTAACTGGAGGGTCAGTACTCCCGCCGCTCCTGCCTAGGCCCGAACACACACCGACGCCCCTACAGGCGCCTTCCCCCCCTGTCCACCTTTTGCCCCAACAGCGCCGCCTAGGGGTGACGAAGCTGTCTGGGAGGACGACATCACGCTCCCGGAGTCGCAACCGCCGGGACCCCCTTCAGACTCACCGCCGAAGCCCAGACGCTCCAAAAGGATGACCAGGCCACCCGATCGACTGATTGCTGCACTATGAACACCTTGTTAATACCCTCGACATCACGGCACCTCCATACCTGGTCATACCATGCGAAAGGCGACTATTAACGCTGGCCATCACCCCGCCGGGCTCTTTTTTAACAGGGGGTGAATGTGGTAATACCAGGTATTGCGGTACCTGAGAGGTGGATGACCATTGGTTAGACCCAGGTGTCTACCATTGGCTGATGTACATAGCTCCGCCCTGAGAGGCAGAGTATAAGAACCGGTGCCGTCCCAGCAGCCTTCACTTTCTGTATCGAAGTTGCTGGGGAAGAGTTCTAGCAGATTAAAGCCTTCAGTTATGAATCACCTTGTCTCGAGAGTAATTGATTGCGCATCAGATATTACCTCAGGTGAACATCAGCCTGGTCAAAGAGGTGGGTTTTAGGAAGTAGATTAGGGAGATAGGGAGGGGTGAGGTCATGGAGGGATTCCAAATTACTAAAGCCGTACGAGTGGTGGCTGCATGTGTAGTCAGGGGGCGGAAGCTTGTCGGCTCTAGGCTCCCGTTGAAAGGTCATGCCCTGCCTCTGGCTGCTTTTCTGACTATTCAGGGAGGACGGAATCGGCTCCCTTGCTGTGGCCTGGGATGTATCTGCAATGCAACACCAGGACTGGGTGTAGAAAACAGTCAGTGTGGTTCCCCGGAACTCTAGGGCATTTTTGAAAGCTACCCTCGTGAAAATGCAAAGGGTTTAGTCAGCGAGTACACTGCCACCCACGCAATTAATATTTAACTACTCGGGGATGACTGTGTGTTTGTCTCCAATCTGCATATACACAGAGGTGGTGGCGTAGTGGTATTGTCACTGGGCTAGTAAACCAGAAACCCAGGGTAATGCACTGGGGACCTGGGTTCGAATCCCACCGCAGCAGATGGTGTAATTTGAATTCAATAAAAATCGTAAAATCCCATCTGGTTCACTAATGTCCCTTTAGGGAAGGAAATCTGCCGTCCTTACCCGGTCTGGCCTACATGTGACTCCAGACCCACAGCAATGTGGTCGACTTTCATCTGCCCCCTCAAGGGTAATTAGGGATGGGGAATAAATGCTGGCACAGCCTGCGACGCCCACGTCCCAAGTACGAATAAAAAACTCACTCTGGGCAGCAAGAATTGATAGTTCAACTATCTAATGTAAAATGCATACTGCCTGTACTGAAAACAAACTGGTCAGTGGACTATCAGCAAACGTAAGCTAACATCACCTGTGAAACAATCACCTCCGAAACAATCATTCAACGTTTCAACCACCCATTTATCAACAAGAGCCGTCACTATCAGCTGGTAGTGCTGTTGAAGGAATATTTCAGATTGCTATTCCTTTTATTATTTCTTATGACCCGAAAGTCTTTGGAAAACTTTCTTTGAAGTCTTTGAAAAGGTCTACGGGGTGGGATGAGAGCTATGCAATCGTGACCAGCACTTTAATTGCAATTTATATGAATGAAGAAACTTTGCCAAACACATCTTGATAAAGGCAGCACGCTTTGAAGTTATCAACGTAAGTAGCGGTGAGGGGTTTTGTGACTAAAATGGCTGTCCTGTCAAATAATCAGAATTTTGGCAAAATTAACAGCTTGTGGGTCAACTGGTGAGGTTTGTTCTCAGAGTATCTGTTTAACAAAAACCAAGAGCGTTAAAAACAAATCAGAGTTGAGCCAGATGACATGTATGTTCCCTGCCAGAGAATATTAAACAATAATGAAGAGAAAAGTGATCACTGCAAAAAGAAAAGAAAGGCGGCTCACATAGGGACTTCCCCATTGCTGAAGGTCTTGTCATAAGCCTGCGGTGGCAGCTTGGCGATATAGCTCGACGGGCATTTTGGATTCTGGTGAATCCAGGCGCTTGGTTTCGGCATTTCACCTGGGTCATCCCTCCAATCGCACCCGACCCCGCATCCCAATTCTCAGCGGGAATGCTGGATGGAGTTATGTGAGATTGGCATCAAAAGGTTGTGGAAAACCTGCCTGGAGCACGTCCATGAGGTATTAATGACCAAAGATATGCAGGGTAGGTGGATTGGCCATGCTAAATTGCCCCTTAGTGTCCAAAGATGTGTAGGTTAGGTGGGGCCTGGGGTTACGGGCATAGGGCGGGGGAATGGGCCTAGACAGGGTCCTCTTTCAGAGGGTCGGTGCAGACTTGATGGGCAGAATAGCCTCCTTCGGTACTGTATGGATACTATGGACCTCTGCCGTGAAGAATATACACATTATATATATATAATTATAAAATGTCTTTCAGAACATTGGGATATCTAAAGCACTTTGCAGCTAATTAATTACTTTTGAAATGTGGTCACTGTTGCTCACTCGCAAATGGTAAGATCCCACAAGCGGCAAGGAGAGACCTGATTATAGATTGGTTGAGATATTATTGGTTGAGAGACGAATATTGGACAGGACACCAAGATATTTCGCTGCTCCTCATCGGGAAAGGGCCACCTGAACAAATAGCGGGCGGCTCAGTTCCAGCTGAAACATAGCACTTTTGGCAGTGCGGCACTCTCTCAGTAGAACACTGATGCACCAGACAGCTGTACATGTTCAAGTCTGAGAGTGTGACTTGAAGTCATGAGCTCTGAAGCTTACAGACAAAATTATTATGAGCCGCTAAGCTGAAAATGGAATTGTGATTGAATTTCTACTAAAAAAAAGACAAGATGACAAAGATTCCTCAAGCATTCACTGCCAAAAAGGAAAAGATAGAAGGGCAGCACGGTGGCGCAGTGGTTAGCACTGTTGCCTCACGGTGCCGAGGACCCGGGATCGATCCTGGCCCTGGGTCACTGTCCGTGTGGAGTTTGCACATTCTCCCCATGTTTGCGTGGGTCTCACCCCCACAACCCAAAGATGTGCAGGGTAGGTGGAATGGCCACGCTAAATTGCCCCTTATTCGGAAAAAATGAATTGGATACTCCAAATTTATTGAGAAAAAAGAAAAGATAGAAATTGATTATTCATTGGCTTAAGGCAGAGATCTTAAACACATATGACTGGACTCTGAGCTTGATGTTTTAAAATCTTCTGGATTGCGTGACTGGCACAGAAAAGCAGATGGAGGTAACAAAATTAACCTGATCCTTTTTGACTGTGAGTCTTGGCGGAGTTCATAAACTCTGTATTTTTCCAGGCAGGAAGGCGACTCCAGTACCACGCAGACTGAACACCTAGATTCACTGACTGGAGTACTAACTCCAAAATTCAGGCCGGGCTGGTGACTTGGAGAGCCAACAGCCAAATTAAATTGCTTTTCAAAAAAAATATTCCGCGCAGATTCTTGAGGCCGGGCCTGGTTCGAATTATCCCTCCGTCTTTGAAGTTACTTCACTCTGCTATTTTAGGAAGTTCAAAGGTTATCTGTGAAAATACCACTGAACTATTGGCAAAAGGTGCAGAACCACAAGTGGGAGGTGGGACAATTTTAATTTCAGTTTAAAGTGTTTTTCATCTACCTACCCACCTATATACGTGGCTTCCCTGAGTGAAAATAATATTTCCATAGCCACATCTCTGCTATCAGCTGGTAAATGGCATTAAAATGTGACCCACTGACCAAACCCTACACTTTCACTCACTGATAAAAATATCAATATCAGATAATTAAATAAATCTAAGAAAGAATTCAGGCGAAACTTCTTTGCCCAGAAAGTGGGGGGAATCATAGAATTCCTACAGTGCAGAAGGAGGCCATTTGATTCATCGGGCCTGCACTGACCCTCCGGAAGAGCACCCTACCTAGGTCCACTCCTACGACCATCCCTACAATCCCGCAACCTAACCAGCACATCCCTGGACACTAAGGGGCAATTTAGCATTGGCAATCCACCTAACTTGCACATCTTTGGACTGTGAGAGGAAACCGGAGCACCCGGAGGAAACCCACGCAGACACGGGGAGAACGTGCAGACTCCGCACAGACAGTGACCCAAGCCGGGAATCGAACCTGGGACCCTGGAGCTGAGGTGCAGCAGTGCTGACCACTGTGCCACCCTGATGCCCTGGGGGGGGAATGGGGAACTTGCTTTGACATGAAGTAACTGACGCCAATAGAATAGACCCATTTGAGGGACAGCCTGATAAATACGTGAGAATAGGAGGATTCGAGTTGGATGAAGTAGGGTGGGAGGAGGTGTGTGCGGCTTGTAAACCCCGGTGTGGATCGGCTGGGCCAAGTGGCTGTGAATACTTTGCAATGTAATGTAAATGCACCGCCGCCTCTATCTACACATGGGCGCAAGACCTGGAATGGGACTTGAACGCACCACCGTCTGACTCCAGAATACTGACAAGTGCTGCAACCAAATGGAAAAGTTATTTTTTAAAGTTCCAACATCTAAACAATTCTTTAAGCGGGGCAGGGTTGCTCTAATGGGGGGACGGAGGGGGAGGGAGGGAAGGTGGCACTGGACGAGAAAATGACATCAGGGCAGCCGTGCGCTGAAGACTCTGATACTCGACAAAAGTTACATTGTTGGTGTTGGCAGGACAGAAGGCCACGATGTAGGCAGCTGAATAAAGCCACTCTGTGCTGTGCAGAGCCGTCCTGCAGAGGAAACTCTTTACAATCATTGTTGCCGCGTTACCATAAATGATGCCGTCCGCTGTTACCCGGGCAATAAAGCTAACTGCCAGCCTTACTCATGTCAGTGTGGGCCAAGTGTATATATAGAATGGATTCCACTTTATCTCATCTCTTATTCATTTGTGGGAGGGGGGGGGGGGGGGGGGGCTTCTTTCTTTTGCTTCCTATTCTTCTCAAAAGGGCCCAGTTCCATTTTCTCCCCCCTCTCCTGATGCTCTGTCTGTTGCCAATAGTGACTGAGGATATTCTCTCTCCCTTCAGGTGTCCCTGGGCTATGCAGCATTGTCCTGGATGGGCCCCCACTGAACTCTGTCAGCGTTCCGATTCAGCCAGTCACCAGGAGGGTCTGCAACCGCTCTTGAACTGACAGATTAAAAGGCCGCATTTCTTTAATGAGCAAACGCATTGGGGTTTTTTTTGCATTCTAAACAATGGAAAATCAGGAAGGTATTTTACCAGTGAGCGCTTTCGAGGGCGTTTGATTTGTGCCTAACAAAACTCACCGCACTTCTCTTGTCGTTCAAGCAGAAAGCCCAGCCTGGCACATGACACGTTTCTTGCAGCGCGTAACTAATAATCCACATTGTCAGCTAATCTCAACACAACCTCGATTTCACTCCTGCCCTACATGTGCAGCCCCCAGTCACAAAGAGGGCCTACTTGCTCAAGGTGGACAGACATCATTTATCTCCCTTTAAATTCTGATTATTTCAATCCAGAGAATCATAGAATAGAATCATAGAATCCATATAGTGTAGACGGACGTTCGGCCCATCGCTTCTGCAAGAGCACTCTACCTAGGCCCACTCCCCCACCTCATCCCCGTAACCCCACCTAACCTTTGGACACTACGGGTCAATATTTAGTATGGCCAATCTACCTAACCTGCACATGTTTGGACTGTGGGAGGAAACCGGAGCACCCAGAGGAACCCCACACAGACACGGGGAGGACAATTAGCCTCTTTCCCCCAATGTCATGGTGTTCCCTCCCCTCTGATAGTTACCCAGTTCTGCCGGTTGGGACCTAAACTCCCTTAAACATCTCCAACTTTCTCACCTTAATGCCACTTTCTTTGGTTCGTTATGAATCTTGTTGTCCAATAATCCTCTTGTGAAGCAACTTGGGAAGTTTGACTGTGTTAAAAAGGAGCCATTTAACTGCACTTTCCTTTTGTATACGAGCTTGTATATGTTAATCCAATGATTGTCATGTGGCGACTTCACAGTTCACCGGCATGGCAGCACAGTGGTTAGCTCTGTTGCTTCACAGCTCCAGGGTCCCGGGTTCAATTCCGACCTCGGGTGACTGTGTGGAGTTTGCACATTCGCCCCGTGTCCGCGTGGGTTTCCTCCGGGGTGCTCCGGTTTCCTCCCAAAGATGTGCAGGTTAGGTGGATTGGCCGTGCCAAATTGATCTTAGTGTCCAAAAGGTGAGGTGGGGTTACTGGGATGGGGTGGAGGCGTGGGCTGAAGTAGGGTGCTCTTTCCAAGGGCCGGTGCAGACTCGATGGGCTGAATGGCCTCCTTCTGCACTGCAGATTCTATGATTAAGGTTAGATTGGAATTACAAGCTGAAAATCCATGGATTTACACAGATGGTGGTGTGGACCTGTGGGGACATGTATCCTAACACTATTTTAGTTATTTATTTTTTTAAATTTAGAGTACTCAATTCCTTTTTTCCCCAATTAAGGGGCAATTTAGCATGGCCAGTCCACTTACCCTGCACATCTTTTTGGGATGTGGGGGTGAGACCCACACAGACATGGGGAGAAAGTGCAAACTTCACACGGGTGGTGACCCGGGCCCGGGATCGAACCTGGGTCCTCAGCGTCGTGAGGCAGCCGTGCTAACCATTGCCCCACCATGCCGCCCTCTAACACTGTTTTAATGTTGGAGTTTGTAATAACCACCTCGAGGGCCTTAGGGTGCTTAGGTTGAGCGTTAGCAGGATTATGTACCTGGCACATCAGTTTCTGGAAACTGTACAGGAGTTTGATAATGTTGGGAGTGCCGAATGACATTTAATAGATCTGAATTCGAATACAAGCCTGTGTGAGCAATGGCAGGGAGAATGGCCCCTTTGTTAGAATACAACCTCATCTTGAACCTTACACTCGCTACCAAGGAACCAAATGGACCCCAGCTGGAGCACGTGAACTCGGCTCAAGTACATCTGGAATGCATCAGAATCAAACAAAAATATGTTTTTTAAATCTCCACCTGCTCTTAAGTACAGGTGAGTGTAGTCTCAAACAAAGCTGAGTGTGATAGCTCAAACCCTTACTGGGGTGAAAGGTCTCAATTTTTCCAAAGTTAGATTAACTACCAGGAAAGGTTTGCATTCATATAGCACTTTCCGTGACCCCAGGCTGCCCCAAGTGTTTTACAGACAAACATGTACTCAAGTGTGGTCACAGCTGTAGTGTGAAAAGGAAATGTTGCAGCCAATTGACGCACAGCAAGCTCCCACAAACAGCAATGTGACAATGACCAGGTCATCTGTTGTAGTGATGCGGGTTCAGTGGTACATAGTGACAAGGGTGTTGAGGGAGAAAACAGCATTTGTTGCAATACTCATTCCTTAGGCAGTCCTACCATAAAGTTAGCGAGAGACTTTGGTCTGCGGGCAGACAGTCACCTACACCTGAGTGCAGGTACTGTGCCTTTGCTCTGCATTATTTTCCTTGCCCCCTTTCATTGGACAGGCAAATAAAGTGCTTCATATGTTGCTTGTCTCTTTACAAGGACCATTCCCTGCTCACGTGCCAGTATAAATGGGCTAGTACAACAAAGTTGGAAAAGGTTATATTACTGAAGTGCTTCTATTTTGAATATAAATGGAATTATTATTACACACTGGATGACGATCAAGAGGACAGTATATTTTTTCAATTTTAGTGAATGTGGATTAGCTGCGCATATTAATTAACAGGAATAAGAGGCTTCAGATTTGCCTCTTAACAAATTGCACACGACAGCTCTGCAGGAAGAAAACTTTGAAATGTTCAATTCCATCTTTCCGTGATGTTAGCTGAAACAATTGACTGCTTGACCCTAGCCTTAATTATGTGGGCTGTCTTTAATGCAGAGTACACAAGCAGAACTCCATTTGCATAACCAGACTGTCTAACTCACCACTGTAGCTGCATATTACTCTGAATAGGAAATAAATCAACTTCCACTGATACGGTGCTTTATTCCATCAAAATTCTCAAAGCACTTTGACCAAAGAAAAAATTAGCTTTCACAATGAATATGTGGTATCCATATCACCCCCTTGCATGTTTAACCACATTGGCTCTAGGTCAGGCAAACTTTTGACTTTAAAATTCCCATCTGTGTTTTCGAATCCCATGCCATTTCCTCCCACCCCTATCTTTTGAATCTCCTCCAATCCCACATTCATCTGGGATAAAAGCAAAATACTGCGGATGCTGGAGACTGGAAATAAAAGCAGAAAATGCTGGATAAACTCCACAGGTCTGGCAGTATCTGTAGAGGGAGAGAAACAGTGTTAACGTCTCGAGTCCATATGACTCTTCTTCAGAACTGGAGGGGTTGAAATGTGACGGGTTTATGCCGTTGAGAAAGAGGGGAGGAGTGCAGCTGGAGCCAAGTAGAAGGTCATGCATAGGTTGGAGGGTAGGTGAAATGAAGGGGGGGATTTTATGACCATATACGCTGGTGGGATCTTACCGTCCCGCTGATGGCGCCCCCCCCCTCCACCCGCTGTGGGTTTCACAGCGATGGGAGAGGGGCATTCAATGGGAAACCCTGTTGACAACAGCGGGACCAGACGATCTCGCTGACAGCCACTGGCAAGTTGACCTCTACCACTGCAGAACACGCAGAGTGGGAGGGAATTTCTGCCCGAAATGTCATATCTGACACGGAAGACAAGACAAAAGGAGTGCTAATGATAGTATAAAGATGAAGGGCGGGATGAACCATTCCCCGACACCAATTTCATAATCGCCGATCGTGTGAAGAATCCCTTCTAATCCCAAAAGCGGGACGGCGCCTGTTTGACGCCGGTTTCCTACCCGCCGCCCCCTCCGAAATGGCACCATCGTGTCGCGCGTCGCCGCCGTTGGAACGGCGTTGGCGTGTCACCTGAAGGCCCTCCCGCGATGCTCCGCCCCCGATGCACAGAGTTCCCGACCGCACGGGGGACATGTGGTCGCAGGGGTCGGTAACCTGGCCTGGCGGTTGCGGACTGTGTCCAGCGCAGCCACCGTCGTCTGGGAGCCATGCTGCAGGTAGGGGGGGGCTCCCACGAGGTCTGCGGGGACTGGTGGGGGGTGGCCAGGGGGCACTATTTGACAGGTCGGGTCTGCGCAAGGCCGGCGCCATTGTTTGCCGTGCGGCCGCTGCAGGTCATCGCCGTGTGCATGCGCGGCCAAAGACCTGGCTCTTCTAATTCTAAGCTCTTCTACACGCTCCCTATTCTAATTGCTCCACCATTGGAGGCCATGCCTAGGGACACCCTTCTAAAGCCTCCCTACCTCATTTTGCTTCTTTAAGACACGTCTTAAAACCTGCCTCTTTGACCGAGCTTTTGATCATCTGACCTAATATCTCCTTAAATGGCTCAGTGGTTTGCTCTATTTTACTATACTCCTGCCTTGGATGTTATATAAATGTAAGTCATTGTTGCGGTGGCAAGGCAGTTAGCACGGATTAGTATCATGGCTGATACTGAACTTTTTTTTTTCTTTTTAAAAAAATTTGAGGCACCCAATTCATTTTTCCAATTAAGGGGCAATTTAGCGTGGCCAATCCACCTACCCTGCACATCTTTGGGTTGTGGGGGCGAAACCCACGCAAACACGGGGAGAATGTGCAAACTCCACACGGACAGTGACCCAGAGCCGGGATCGAACCTGGGACCTCGGCGTCATGAGGTATCAGGGCTAACCCACTGCACCACCGTGCTGCCCTATGATACTGAACTTGCAACTCAAGGTCGTGAGGTCAAATGCAGTCAGGTAAAGTTGTAAAAACTGAATTGAATAAAGCTGTCATGGGCTGGATCAGTGAATGGCCACCAAGTTCTGCCAGATTGACAGTTAGGGGAGGGAACTAACAATCAGTACTTGGTCTGGCCTGGGAGTGGCAAGAAGTGAGACACACATGGTGGGTCACTGGGCAATGAAAGATGGGCAATATACATTGCCAGCCAATATTGTCCATATCCCTGTCGAACCAGCCTTCCAAAAGCCTCTCAGCCTATCTAGCTGATCATTTTCTACATCATGACAGCATGTGACTACCTCCTGAAATGACTCCAAATTTGTTGTCTTCTTCACCCTTTCTCGAAGACCATGCCAGATATCTGTGTCTCTTTGCATGGAAAGAAAGCACTTTGTGATTTTGGTTTGTATTTATCAGCACTCGTCCTGCAGTCGTGGTTTCACTGGAAGTTGTCATCTGGAATAAACATTGCCATTCCACTTAGAACCTTCTAGAAAGTCCCCTCTCTTTAATTTCCTTTTAAGGTTGACGGACATGAGGAAACACATTTTTCAGCAGCCCGTGGTTAGAATCTGGACTGCACTGCCTGAGACTGGCGGTGGCAGATTCAATTCAGAATTGGAGAGTTGTTACGGTGCAGGAGGAAGCCATTCGGCCCATCGTCTTCGCACAGTCTTTCCAAACGAGCGCATGACTTTGTGCCATTCCCTTGCCTTCTCCCCATACCCCACAACATTGTTTCTATTCAAATAGTCATCTAGTGCCCTCTTGAACGCCCCGGTTGAACCGGTCTCCGTCACACTTCCAGGCCGTGCATTCCAGACCCCAACTACTCGCTGTGTGAAAAATCTCACATCACATTCGCTTCTTTTGCAAATCACCTTAATCCTCTCTTTCTCGATCTTTTTACGACCACGGACAGTTTCTCCCCATCTACTCTGTCCAGCCCCCTCATGATTTTGAACACCTCTATCAGATCTCCTCTTAGCCTTCTTCGTTCCGAAGGAGAACAGTCCCAACCTCTCCAACCTATCCTCATCACTGAAGTTTCTCATCGCTGGAACCATTCTCTTCTGCGCTCTGTCCAGTGCATTCACATCCTTCCTATAGTGTGGCACCAAGATTGTGGCTTTTCAAAAGGGAATTGGAGAAACAGCTGAAGAAAAGAACATTTGTAGGGCTACGGGGAAAAGCGTGGAGGGGGTGGGAACCAGTTGAATTGCTCTTAGAGAGTCGGTACAGACACAGCAGGCTGAATAACTTTGTTCTGTGCGGCAACCATTCTAGAAACCTGAAACCTTGTGTCACTTGTTCGTGACTCAGTGCTTGGACCTGATCCTTCTCGGCTTCTATGCAATTTGACTGAAACTTCAGTGAAATTCCGGGCCCCACTTTATTTCAACTCCAAAGCAACAGGTAACAGAAAGCCAAGTTGACAAGGAATTACAACTGACCTCAACAACATGCTACAGCCAACTACAATCACCTCAGCGTGTCTAATTTAGAGTAGCATTTTAGAAGCGACAGATCCAGTTAGTACAAAAACATCATTGCCGCAGACCCTTGATTTCCGAACAGCACCAGGGATCTGTCTGTATCTAAAAAATATCTAATTCTTTCAGTAAACTGCTACCAGGCAACAGAATCTGACGCCTTCGAACCATTTGCATGCTCAATTTGAGAGTTGACAGCTCCCTGACCTTCCGAATGGTTTGACATGTACAACTCGCTGCTCTCTAGATTGTTAGCGGGTGACATAACCATTTTAGTTATGAGTTGCTATGGGAAGGAGGGGGGGATGTGAGTTAAAAATAATTCCAGCACAAACTGTGTCAGAGTGTAATGCTGTGGGACCATTCAAACAGCCCAAGTGCGGATAATTGTCTTTCCACGGCTGATTAATGAACGTTAATTTTAGTTTTCCACCATTCCCCTGAAGGTGCTAATTATGCCTCAACCCAGTGCATCTTTTTAATGAACTACATCGAGGCTGTAAGTTGGAACTTTTACTCTGATATTCTTGCATTCTGGCTTCAATACTTGAGCAAGACGTTTATAAATTACCAACCTCTGGGGCAGCACGGTGGCTCAGTGGTTAGCACTGCTGCCTCATGGCGCCGAGGTTCCAGGTTCGATCCCAGCTCTGGGTCACTGTCCGTGTGGAGTTTGCACGTTCTCCCTGTATTTGCGTGGGTGTCGCCCCCACAACCCAAAGCTGTGCAGAATAGGTGAATTGGCCACGCTAAATTGCCCCTTAATTGGAAAAAATTAATTGGGTACTCTAAATTTAAAAAAAAAAAATAATTAATTACCAACCGCTCACTGCGATTGAATGAAGAAATCCCAACCCGTTCTTGAAACACCATTCCTACTAGTACAACACTGACTCATGTGAGATACTGTTAGGTATTAGTTAGTAACCCCAAGGACCTCATCCAACTGGGCATCATTCCCAACAATCTGTTGCCAAAACCTTGGCCGACAGTCCCCATTGTCAGTTGAAAACCATTTCTCACGTTGTCATAATGAGATATCGGTTGGGTTTTAAAGAGTAGGTCTTAGAGGAAAAGAGGGACGGAGAGACACGGGGGTGGTGCGCGGGGGGGTTGTTGGGGCATCTCCAGAGCATCGGGCTGAAAGCATGTTAGCCGTACGGTGGCTCAAGCAATAAATGGGATGCGCAAGAGAGCGGAATCGGAGGGACACATAAATCTCGTAGGGCTGTAGGGCTGGGGGCAGTTACAGCGAGGGGTGAGGTCATGGAGAGCCAGGGTAGATTCAGTGAGCATTGAGCTATTGGTGAATAGGATTTATGCAAGTTTTTTTTCATTCTTGCATGGGATGTGGGCTTCACTGGCTGGGCGAATATTTATTACCCATCCCTAATTGCCCTCAATTTGAGTGGCTTGCTGGGCCATTGCAGAGGGGGAGTTAAGAGTCAGCACATTGCTGTGGGTCTGGTGTCATGGGTAGGCCAGAACAGGTAGGACAGCAGATTTCCTGCCCCAGATGGGTTTATTAAATAAAACAGTTAAAAAAAAAACAGTTTTTAAAAAAAGTAAATTTAGAGCACACAATTCTTTTTTTCCAATTAAAGAGCAATTTAGCGTGGCCAATCCACCTACCCGGCACAGCTTTGGGTTATGGGGATGAAACCCACTCAGACACGGGGAGAATGTGCAAACTCCACATGGACAGTGACCTGGGGCCAGGATCGAACCTGGGTCTTTGGCACCATGAGGCAGCAGTGCTAACCACTACGCCACCGTGCTGTGGTTTTTACAACAATCGGCAGTGCATGGTCACCATTAGACTTTTAATTTCAGATTTTTCTTTAATTCAAAATCTCACCATCTGCTGTGGTGGGATTTGAATCCGAGCATTTCTAGTCCAGCGACAATACCACTAGACTACTACTGCCTCCCCCAAGCTAGGATCCAGCTTCAATTCAGATTTATCTATTAGACTGAATGAGCTGAGGTACAAATTTCTTGTTTCTTTTTTTATAACCCATTCAAAGAGATCTGTATCCAAGTTCAATCCTGATGGGAGCTTGCAAGATTTGGACACATCTTGTGCTGTGATGAATTGATCAGTTTCTTGGAAACTAACAAATAAAAAGGATCTTTGTGATGGTAAATGCTAATGGTCGATCCGTCTGACACCTGCTCTCCCAGCACCATGTTTAATCTGCCTCAGTACATTGACCTCCAGGCATTTAAAGAGTGGTTAAAGGAGATTACATGGAGTGGTTTAAACACTGTTGCCAAGAGTCTTTTTTTTCTTAATCAGCTTTGGGGAATGGGCGACTATAGCGTTATCGTGTTGTTTGGCAGGTTCTACCTTTTGTGCAGCCTGTTAATTTTTCCAATTGCAATTGTAAAACAAATGACCCATTCCAGCTGTGCTCCCATGGGAAGGCAATCAGGTCCTGTCTAGCGCTTGTATCCCACTGAATGGTGACAGCATCCAATTGGAAAAATACCACAGCTGTCGCGTCACCAGCTGCAGCCGGGACAGGTCCTTTACTCGAGGCAGAGCATCCAAATCAGAAGCAGATGGCCGTGCATCTGATCCGCAACCCAGGGCAGAACTGGCCTCGCCAATGTTTCAAATTAACCAAGCCTTTCGGGATGTGGCGCGATTCTCACAGGCGGGGGTGGGGCATGACGTGTGACGAACAATCCACAGTATCACTGCCAGCTACAGAACTGGCACGACCACCCAGGTGGTGCCTTGACTCTCGCACTTGGCCCACTCCAACCCTTGTCCCTCCCCCAACATTTCCTTCTCCTCACAGAAACTTTCCAATTCCCACTCGACAATAAAATCTCTCTTTATTCTGCCACCGGAATTGTCTTTTTTTGGGGATTTTCTTTTTAACTCTGTCCAATCATTCTAAATTGCGAAAACCCGTGTTCAATCGTGTTATAGCCATTGGTGACGATTTACGAAGAATGACAGTCACTAATCAGTTCCACTCCACAGAGCGTGACAATCGTTTACAATTTACAACGTCACCATACAAAGTTTTGGTCATCTGGTCTCCATTTCAAAGCCCTCTATTCTGATCTGAAGTGAATACTTCATTGTTGGACTATTTATAGGCAAAGAGTAAAAACTAATGACAACTGTAGAGCGGGGGAGCCTTTCTCTCGGGAGGATTTTCGCCAGCATACAGGCCAAGGGGCTGAGTAACATGAAAGAGAGGTTCTACAGTGCCACCACTGGTGGGAGGATGTAATCAATGTGACATGGTTACATAGGCAGTCCCCATGATAAATAAGAACATATTTTGAGAACAGACATAAATTGTGATGAAAATTTGACAACACGAAGTAAGGTATCACCAATAAGCCTGGAGAAATGTTCTATTCAGAAGACTTAAAAATATAAATATTGAAAAATAGATGTAATGCAATCGTCCTCATTCACACTACTATACGAACAATGCTCGCATCTATTGCAGTAAGATAACAAATTATTTCTAACTCCCCTGTGCTTTAGAAATGTGAAGAACCATGAGTTACAATATATCGGATGCTCAACTATGAACTGTATCACTTCTCGTAATTGTATTTTTTGGACGTATTCATTCCTTGTTAAGAGTTAATAACTGCAGCAATGGAAAATAATAAAAAGCATTGTTTTCATTTTAAAGGAATGTTTGTGGGATTCTAACTGGTACAGAAAATTAGTGTACTGTCTTGGTAGCCCCGAGTCTGCATTTGAATCTGGACCAGATTCATAAGAGAAAGACCCTCTTCTTCCCAGAGTAAAATACGCTTTTATATCCAGTTCCAACTCATGAAGTGCAGTTTGTTGTATGCAGGCGTCATCTTAACCGGGTAGCAAAAGATAATGTGAGAAATTAGGTTACTGTGGGAATCAGCTTGACTTGATGCACATCACTGCAGTAAAAATGGAGAGTTCTCCATTCTCTACACTTAATTTAATCTTTCTAATTGCTGTGATCAGTGTATTAACAGAGGATAAATATTCAATTGCCCCAGAAAATAAATTAGGTCGACAAATTAATACATTTTGGACTGTTTCCCATACTCCATATGTGGTCCTAAATAAGAAAACAGCCCAAGTCGATGAGAAGCAGAGTCGTGAGGCAGGGCGAGGAGGATTTGGAGGAGCTCCAAGACCTCGAGTATTGTGTGGCTGGAGAAGGTTACAGAGGTCGGTGGGATTCAGGGGCTCGGCAGAGCAAGAACTTAAAACAAAGGATTAGCCACACCAGAAACCAGCAAAGGTCAGTCAGCGAGCCAGTGGAGGGCGAATGAGTCTTTATGTTGAACTTGTCAAGACACTAGATTGGCCTCAGCTGGCGTGTTAGGGTCCAGTTCCGGCCTCCGCACTTTAGCAAGGATGTGAAGTCATTAGATAGCATGCGGAAAAGATTCTGGAGAATGGTTCCGGGGATGAGGAACTTCAGTTTTGGGGATAGGTTGGAGAAGGGTGGCACAGTGGTTAGCCCTGCTGCCTCACACACAGCGCCAGGAACCCAGGTTCGATTCCGGCCTTGGGGGTGACTGCCTGTGTGGAGTTTGGGCGTTCTCCCCATGTCTGCATGGGTTTCCTCCGGGTGCTCCGTTTTCCTCCCACAGTCCAAAGATGTGCAGGCTAGGTGGACTGGCCATGTTAATTGCCCCTTAGCTGGTGATTGGGCGGGGATGTGGACTGGAATTTTTCAGTTAGCTCCAGGTCCCCCGAGGTGTCAGGGGTGTAACTGGCCTGAGATGGCTCCCTGGTAGCAGATCGGTGGTGGGGTGGGCTGAGGGGGAAGAGCCTAGAGAGCTCCCTATGTGGTCTGGGTGCAGCAGAAGGCCCATTGGGAAAGTTCCTCCTCCACAATAAATGCCGCCGGCTACGCAGTCTATTTTTTATTTTCAATTTTAAAGGCGTTGGCGAGAGGGCCACTGCTCTCCATTTACCTCGAAAGGCCAGCTTGTGCTTCCACAATGCTGGTGGGAATCCGATTGGCCCTCCTGCTTCGAGAGCTCACTCGCTTTGCTGAATAGTTCCTTCTGGCCGCTAATTGGCCAAATTGGGGAAAATCGCATTTGAATGGCTGCTCTCCATAGTGTGGGCTTGTGACCCCTACTTGAGCCTAATGGCGGGGTCCCGAAGTCTGCAGCAAAACTCCTGTCCCAGATCTCCCTGATGCGCTGGTTTCAAATAATTGCTTCTTGAAGTAATGGAGAAAATAAAGACTGGCATAGAATCATAGAATCATAGAATTTACAGTGCAGAAGGAGGCCATTCAGCCCATCAAGTCTGCACCGGCTCTTGGAAAGAGCACCCTACTCAAGGCCAACACCTCCACCCTATCCCCATAACCCAGTAACCCCAACCAACACTAAGGGCAATTTTGGACACTAAGGGCAATTTATCATGGCCAATCCACCTAACCTGCACATCTTTGGACTGTGGGAGGAAACTGGAGCACCCGGAGGAAACCCACGCAGACACGGGGAGGATGTGCAGACTCAGCACAGACAGTGACCCAAGCTGGAATCGAACGTGGGACCCTGGAGCTGTGAAGCAATTGTGCTATCCACAAGGCCACCGAGCTGCCCCTCACATAATATAACCTCACAAAACTGATGATTGTCAAGAGTTTGGGACTTTTCTTGTCCCGAGCGTCCGCGAGCAGTCCAGTCTCTTGTGAAGTGAAAGCTGTGATTCTATTCTCTGCCCTGTGTGGCATGGCGCAAATGCAGACTAACAATGAAATGCAAATCTGGAGAATTTGTGTCCTTCCTTCACCTTTCGAGCTTCACTGTGTCATGGGCCTACATGAAAGGCTTTCAAACTGGGTCCTCCAGAGCCTTGGGACAGGCAGCACGTGAGGCTGGCATGTCCACAGGATCACATTTGTCAGTTGTCGGATTTCCGTATTTCTCTGCGTCGCATTCAAGTAAACTAACAAACATCCCTTTTTAAATATTCATTTTTCAAGGCACCCTTTTTCTTTTGTTGCAAATAGTGCACTATTTTCTTTGGCAGTGAAGTCCCCCTGTCAGCAGTTAAGACAAGACTCAATGGGTGCCCGTGAATATTGGCATGATTTTTGCAATGGGTCCTTCCCACACAGGAAAATTTGCAGACCACTGTGTGGAGCTGTCTAACTGGAGCCTGCCTCCTCCATTGCACCCACACTCAGGCTGGCAGTTCAAGAAAGTTAAATAAATAGAAGAAATCTTAAGTTACCAAAGCTTAATAATTGCATTGAACTGATTTCCTTTCAGGTTAAGATTATTTTGGGAAGTATCGAGGAGTCATTACTGTCAGAACCAGGTGGTTTATAACAGTTTCAGAACAACTTCACAAATGATATTTATTCAGCATGAGTGCAGTTACAAGGTTGTATTTTTTCATTCGTGGGACCTGTGTATCGCTGGCGAGGCCATCGCTAATTGCCGATCCCTAATTGCCCTTGAACGACAAGGTTTTGTACTGTCGCCAAAATTATTCAATCTGTACACGGAACAAATATTCAGAGAAGTAGATGTACTTTGTAGCCACCTGGGTTGGCTACTTCCCGACTTAAAATGGAGATCCGCAAAGAATGCAGGGAAATTCAATCAAGCCAGGAAAAACTAGTAGGTGCAAAGTTTCCTGTGTATTAGAACTTGCAGAAACCCAGACAGCACTGAAACCAACAGCCATCTGCATAATGAGCGATCCCCGGGAACAATCGAAACATTTAAGGTGAATAAAGCCAAGCCAGACTCCTCGGCGCCAGCAGGAGCCAAGACAAAGGAAGGCCAACGGACACTTAGGGACCGCCCAGCAATCAGGGAACAACTCCAGTATTGGAGAAATCGATCCAAGTGATCGGAACATAGTCCAAACACTTGAAACCAGATATGGGATCCGCCCAGAACGGCGCGAAGCCCCTCGGGACTATAGAGTCCTCAAGTTCAATTCATCCTTCTTGGCAGGGTCACTCAGCAGCTCGAAACAACCCTTGACAGTGACCTGCCTAGCTGCTGCATCAACCAAGTAAGTCTCCAGTCAACGCACGCTACGAGATAGGCGCTCCTAGCTACCAGTCCATACCAGCTTTGAATCCTGCAGACTCAGAATCGAACAAAAGGCCATTTGTTCCCCTGACCTGGTGGGCCAGTTCCAAAGCTAAGTATAGGCCTTTTAGTGTTAGAGATAGTCTAGTAAGTAGAGTCTTATGCATGAGTAGTGATTGACTGTGTATAATAAATGTGTTTTGATTTGAATCTTACTAATTTGTGTGTTGCGTTATTGATCAGCAATTGAACTTGAACCTCGTGGTGGTATCATAAAGATACCTGGCGACTCTAGATCAAAAGTTATAGAAACAGAGCAAATTAAGTAAAGACACAACGAGCAACAACTTCCAGGGGTCAAAATGAGAGATAAGCACATGATAAACTTGGGGTACGCTGACGATACAACATTAATCGCAGAACCTGAAGGGGCAAGAATACATACATCCATGCACAACATATTATAGATCAAGTAAAATCTTAAAAGTTTAGAATATGGATTGGGCATGAACACCAAAAAGAAGAAGACGAAGGTGATTAGCAGGAAGCTAGAGTGAAGGTTGAAGGGGATGGTGTCACATTGAAACAAATAGGTAGACTTACGTATTGACAGCAGGACAAATGATAACAGAAGGTGGCAGGCGCGATGCCAAAAATAGGAGGATAGAGATAGCCAGAAGTACTTTTGTGAAGGTCAAGGATGTGTTAACATCAAGAAAACTCAAGCTTGTAACAAGGGGAAAGAAAACTCATTAAATGCTACAGTCAACCCATTTTCCTGTTTGCCTCAGAAACCAGGACAAACCCGGATGTGGAATTTAAAATACAGATGGAGGGTGAGAAGGTAAAACCAAGCACTAGTGTTTTGTGCTTAAACAAAGGAGATTACAATGGGATGAGAGAAGAACTAGCTAAGGTAGACTGGGAGCAAAGACTTTATGGTGAAACAGTTGAGGAACAGTGGAGAACCTTCCAAGTGATTTTTCACAGTGCCCAGCAAAGGTTTATACCGACAAAAAGGAAGGGCGGTAAAAAGAGGGACAATCGACCGTGGATATCTAAGGAAATAAGGGAGAGTATCAAATTGAAGGAAAAAACATACAAAGTAGCAAAGATCAGTGGGAGACTAGAGGACTGGGAAATCTTTAGGGGGCAACAGAAAGCTACTAAAAAAGCTATGAAGAAGAGTAAGATAGATTATGAGAGTAAACTTGCTCAGAATATAAAAACAGATAGTAAAAATTTCTACAAATACATAAAACAAAAAAGAGTGGCTAAGGTAAATATTGGTCCTTTAGAGGATGAGAAGAGAGATCTAATAATCGGAGATGAGGAAATGGCTGAGGAACTGAACAGGTTTTTTGGGTCGGTCTTCACAGTGGAAGACACAAATAACATGCCAGTGACTGATGGAAATGAGGCTATGACAGGTGAGGACCTTGAGAGGATTGATATCACCAAGGAGGTAGTGATGGGCAAGCTAATGGGGCTTAAGGTAGACAAGTCTCCTGGATGCATGTTTTCCATGCAATGCATCCCAGAGTGCTAAAAGAGATGGCTAGGGAAATTGCAAATGCACTAGAGATAATTTACCAAAATTCACTAGACTCTGGGGTGGTCCCGGCGAATTGGAAATTAGCCAACGTGACACCACTGTTTAAAAAAGGAGTAATTATAGGCCAGTGAGCTTAACTTCGGTAGTAGGGAAGATGCTGGAATCTATCATCAAGGAAGAAATAGCGAGGCATCGGGATGGAAATTGTCCCATTGGGCAGACGCAGCATGGGTTCATAAAGGGCAGGTCGTGCCTAACTAATTTAGTGGAATTTTTTGAGGACATTAACAGTGCGGTAGATAACGGGGAGCCAATGGATGTGGTATATCTGGATTTCCAGAAAGCCTTTGACAAGGTGCCACACAAAAGGTTGCTGCATAAGATAAAGATGCATTGCATTAAGGGGAAAGTAGTAGCATGGATAGAGGATTGGTTAATTAATAGAAAGCAAAGAGTGAGGATTAATGGGTGTTTCTCTGGTTGGCAATCAGTAGCTAGTGGTGTCCCTCAGGGATCAGTGTTGGGCGCACAATTGTTCACAATTTACATAGATGATTTGGATGTTGGGGACCAAGGTCAATGTGTCCAAGTTTGCAGACGACACTAAGATAAGTGGTAAAGCAAAAAGTGCAGAAGATATTGGAAGTCTGCAGAGGGATTTGGATAGGCTAAGTGAATGGGCTAGGGTCTGGCAGATGGAATACAATGTTGACAAATGTGAGGTTATCTATTTTGGTAGGAATAACAGCAAAAGGGATTATTATTTAAATGATAAAATATTAAAACATGCTGCTGTGCAGAGAGACCTGGGTGTGCTAGTGCACAAGTCGCAAAAAGTTGGTTGACAGGTGCAACAGGTGATTAAGAAGGCAAATGGAATTTTGTCCTTCATTGCTAGAGGGATTGAGTTTAAGACGAGGGAGGTTCTGCTGCAATTGTATAAGGTGTTAGTGAGGCCACACCTGGAGTATTGTGTTCAGTTTTGGTCTCCTTACTTGAGAAAGGACATACTGGCACTGGAGGGTGTGCAGAGGAGATTCACTAGGTTAATCCCAGAGCTGAAGGGGTTAGATTACGAGGAGAGGTTGAGTAGACTGGGACTGTACTCGTTGGAATTTAGAAGGATGAGGGGGGATCTTATAGAAACATATAAGATTATGAAGGGAATAGATAGGATAGATGCGGGCAGGCTGTTTCCACTGGTGGGTGAAAGCAGAACTAGGGGGCACAGCCTCAAAATAAGGGGAAGTAGATTTAGGACTGAGTTTAGGAGGAACTTCTTCACCCAAAGGGTTGTGAATCTATGGAATTCCTTGCCCAGTGAAGCAGTAGAGGCTCCTTCATTAAATGTTTTTAAGATAAAGATAGGTAGTTTTTTGAAGAATAAAGGGATTAAGGGTTATGGTGTTCGGGCCGGAAAGTGGAGCTGAGTCCACAAAAGATCAGCCATGATCTCATTGTGACATACCCTGACAGCAAATCTTCTGGGAGTAGCTATACACAGCAGCATTTGCTCTCAAGGTGGTGTGTGCCACCTTCTTGAAGCGCTGCTGCACAGGCAACACACACAGCACTGCTGGGCAAGGAGTTCCAGGATTTTGACTCGATCACAGTGGCGCTGATATAGTTCCAAGTCAGGGGGAAATCATGCAGATGGTGGTGATCCCATGTGTGGTCTGCCCTTGCTCCTCTAGGTGGTAGAGGTGCTGGGCTTTGATGGTTCTATTGAAGGAGGCTTAATGAGTGCTGAGACGATACAAACTGCAGTCAATTTGTGTCAGTGGTGAGGAGAGTGAATGTGGTGGATGGTGAGCCAATTTCATTTCTCTTTTTCTTTAACGTCCTTCTCTCCATGTTAGGGATTTTTTCCCCAGGGAGCTCTCCAACAATTTGTGCCAAGTGCAGAGTGCAGCCTCCGCACAGACAGAGGCCCAAGCCGGGAATCGAACCTGGGACCTTGGCGCTGTGAAGCAACAGTGCTAACCACTGTGCTACCATGCCACCATACTAGTCTTTAGACACCATGTCTGCTATCCTCCGGAGGCAGATTTATCATTTTCAACAGGAGCATTGATGAGAGTGACCAATAAGTAGTCAGGGATGGATCTGTTTCTAAATTGCACACATTTCCTCCCTACCTGGCAATCTCACACATGATTCTGTTCCACCTACCTGCGCCATTCAAGCTGCCCTGTTCAAATTATAGCCCACTTCATGATATTTTTAAAAATCACATATTACTCGAATATCATTAACAAAAAGAGACATGCCGTTGAAGCTTTTCATCTTGCACTCATCAGGACAGACACAAAAATACCAAAGGAACAACAAGGTATACTGCACCAGGAAGGGATACTGGTTGGCTGGCAAGTGGACTCTGATTAGAAGAGGCGTCATCATGGAGAATACATCAGGGAACAGTTAACTGCCAAGTTTTTGTTTAAATCCAAACCAGTCGGCTCCGATTGTTCAAGGCAATGTCGTCGGAATGAACCAGGGAATGGCTATCCCCCAAGCACAATGCATGGGCATGTTATTTTTGTTTGCAAATGTACAGGGCCCTGTGTGTGACTATATGTATCTTCTAGCACATATCGGTGAGCCACACTGCAAATCCGACTGACAATCTTAAATTGGCTGTTAGTGTAATTCTTAGCATAAATCGGGATTATTTAGTAAATGTTGTCCAATTGCGGAATCACATCTAATGTCGGACAGGGTCTTCAGTCTTTTCCAAGCATGGGCCGGTTATCTCTCGTGGCAAGTCAGTAAACCTTTTCTCCTGTATTGTCATGCCCATGTCCAAAAAATAAAGGAGAGGAAATTCATCCCCCAATCATTTTTCTTCATTCTACGTTAGAATCTTATCCAGTTAAGTGCATGACGTTTGACATCACTGACTGTCCTCCAGGGAACAATCTTCTTACTGATAAACTAAATAAGATATTAACAAGTCAAAACTAAATAAGATATTACCAAGTCAATACTGTCGGTCAATCAACCACGCAAGCTGTATTTCTGTAGCAATACCAACAAGACAAGAGCCAGTTTAAAATCCTTTTCAATAGAAAATGTCTCGCCGAACAATTAGTCTTACTTCAATGCTGGGGTAAAGTGAGCATTGCTGTTCTTTCAACAGCAGGAGCTCGGAACTCTGCTCCAGTAAGTGTTTTTTTCACTTTTTTTTTATTCTCCTCCTTTTTCACATTTTCTCCCACATTTACATCCATCAACAATAAACAATAATCAGCAAGATATGTCAATCCCCATAATAACAATGATCCCATCCGCCCACCAACCCCCAAACCTCAGCCCACATGTTTACATAAACAAATGACAAAAAAGAATCAGGGATCACCCATAGTCTCCCTTAATCTACACAGCCCCCCTTCCCCCCACCCCCCCCAACTAATGTTCGATGTTATCCAGTTCTTGAAAGTGCATAATAAATATTGCCCATGACTTGTAGAACCCCTCCGAGCTTCCCCTCAGTTCGAACTTAACCTTCTCAAGGGTCAAGTATTCCAACAGGTCCCCCCGCCACGCCAGGGCACAGGGTGGAGAGGCTGCTCTCCATCCCAGCAGGATCCGCCTTTGGGCGATCAACGAGGCGAAGGCTATGATATCTGCCTCCGCTCCCGTTTCCAACCCTGGCTGGTCCGACACCCCGAATATGGCCTCCTGGGGACCCGGGTCCAGTTTCACACGCACCACCTTGGAAATTACCCTAAACACCTCCTTCCAGTACTCCCCTAGCTTTGGACAGGACCAAAACATATGAATGTGATTCGCGGCCCCCCCCCCGCAATGCTCACATACATCCTCTACTCCTTCAAAAAATCGGCTCATCCTCGCCCTCGTGAGGTGCGCTCTATATACCACCTTCAGCTGTATCAGCCCCAACCTCGCACATGAGGTGGAGGCATTCACTCTCTGGAGCACCTCACACCAGACCCCCTCCTCTATAACCTCTCCCAGCTCTTCCTCCCACTTTGCTTTGATCCCTTCCAGTGGTGCCTTATCCTCTTCCAGAATAGCTCCGTACACCGCTGACACTGCCCCCTTCTCCAGTCCCCTTGTCGTCAACACCTCCTCCAGCAATGTGGAGGCCGGTTCCTCTGGGAAGCTCTGTATCTTCCTTCCTGGCAAAATCCTGAACCTGCATGTACCTAAACACTTCTCCCTGCTCCAGCCCATACTTCGCTTCCAGCTCCCTCAATCCTGCAAACCGACCCCGAAGAAACAAATCTTTTAGCGTCTTAATCCCCCTCTCTTCCCATTTCCGAAAACTTCCATCCCACTTCCCTGGCTCAAATCTGTGGTTCCCCCGAATCGGCATTTCCCTTGACCCTAAACCCAACCCGAAGTGTTGGCGAAACTGCCTCCAGATTTTCAATGAAGCTATTATTACCGGACTCCCTGAATATTTCCCCGGGGCTATCGGGAGCAGCGCTGTTGCAAGTGCCTTCAATCCCAACCCCCTGCACAAACTCTCCTCCATTCTGACCCACTGAGAATCCACCCCTCTGACCCAGCTCCGCACCTTCTCCACATTCGCCGCCCAGTAGTAGTACAACAGGTTCGGGAGACCCAAACCCCCTGCCTGCCTTCCCCTCTGTAGCAGCACCTTTCTCACTCTGGCCACCTTCCCTCCCCATATGAATGAGGTAATCCTTCCCTCAATCTCCCTGAAAAAAGACTTTGGCAGGAAAATCGGTAGGCATTGAAAAATAAACAGGAATCGCGGCAAAACATTCATTTTAACCGCCTGTACCCGACCCGCCAGTGACAGAGGAAGGCTGTCCCACCTTGCCAGATCGGCTTTCACTCTCCCCACCAAACTAGTGATGTTGTACCTGCGAAGCCTCCCCCACTCCCGGGCAACCTGCACCCCCAGATACCTAAAATGAGTCCCTGCTCTACGGAATGGCAGCCCCCCCACCCCTGCCCCCACCCCCGGCCGAGACAACACAAAGTACTCACTCTTGTCCCGGTTCAACTTGTACCCCGAGAAAGACCCAAATACCCGCAGTAGCTCCAATATTCCTCCTATCGACGCACTCGGTTCCGACACATACAGCAGCAAGTCGTCGGCATATAAGGACACCCTATGCTCTATCCCTCCCCGCACTATTCCTTTCCATGCTCCCGAACTTCTCAATGCAATGGCCAACGGCTCAATCGCAAGTGCAAACAGCAGGGGGGGACATAGGACATCCCTGTCTCGTCCCACGGTGGAGAGAGAAATATCCCGAACTGATATTATTTGTGCGGACACTCGCCTTCGGTTCCTTATATAATAACATTACCCAGTTCACAAACCTTGGTCCAATCCCAAACCGCTCCAGCACTGCCATCAGGTACCCCCATTCTACCCGATCAAACGCCTTCTTGGCGTCCAATGCCACAACTACCTCTGTTTCCTTTCTTTCCGCCGGTGCCATAACAACGTTCAAAACCCTCCTAATGTTCGAAAACAGCTGCCTCCCTCTTTCACGAACCCCGTCTGATCCTCCCCTATTACCTTCGGGAGCCACTCAGGGGTGCCAACCTATCCTTAAATTTTTTTATAATATTCCACCGGAAACCCATCCGGCCCTGCCACCTTCCCCGACTGTATCCTCCCAATCGCATCCTTTATCTCCTGCTCCACTATTGCTCCTTCTAATGTAGCCCTGTCCCCCTCCCCTAGCCTCGGGTACGCCAACCCATCAAGAAATTCCTGCATCTCACGGTCTCCCCCGAGTGGCTCTGACTTGTACAACCTCTCATAAAACTCCTCAAAAACCTAGTTAATCAGCACTGGGGCCACCACCAACTTCCCTGCCCTATCCTTCACCTGAAGAATTTCCCTTGCCGCTGCCTCCCTCCAGAGCTGACCTGCTCACATACATAGCCTTATCTCTGCTTCAGTAAGTTAATGTCACCTTTTGGAATTGTACTTGGTGTGTCCACATATGTCGTCTGCTGTTATTTTTCTCCTGGCAGTTGTTAACTTTCAAGGGCGGCACGGTGGTTAGCACTGCTGCCTCACAGCGGCAGGGACCCAGGTTCGATTCTGGCCTCGGGTCACTGCCCGTGTGTAGTTTGCACGTTGCCCCCGTGTCTGCGCGGGTTTCCTCCCACAGCCCGAAGGTGTGGCAAGCTAGGTGGATTTGGCCGTGCTAAATTGCCCCTCAGTGTCCAAAGTGTGAGGTGGGATTACGGGGTTGCAGGGATAGGGGGTGTAGGCCCAGGTGGAATGCTCTTTTGGTGGGTCAGTGCAGACTCGATGGGCCGAATGGCCTGCTTCTGTACAGAAGGGATTCTACGATTCAATAATTAGGAGTGGGAATAGGCCACCCAGCCCTCTCAAACCCATCCCGCCATTCAAAGAGATCATGGCCGATCTGATTGTGGCTTCAACCCCACTTCCTGCCTCTGATAACCTACGGCGAAGAGTTGTTTCAACCAGAGTCAATTGAACTAGAGGCAAACATCATGCTCAGGTGCATCGCCTCCTCTACCTTTAGAAAGACCACCCTTTTCACAGTATAATCACATTTGTTATTTATAGAACCTACCTAAATTACCTTAGCCTTGACTAATCAGTATTGAATGCCGTGTGCAACTTCATATGTTATGTCTCTCTGAATCCATTTAAACCAATCTGACTGTGTGACTCAGAGCATTGCCTGGAAGGTTTTGTATTATCAGTAAGCTCTGACATTCCATCTATTAGTGAGCGGGAAGGTTAATCTTGAAAGTGGAACTCAAAGACAGGGTAGAATGTATTTCAATTGTGGTAGCATGCTTTAGGAAATGCATATATGCAGTCCAGAGGTATGAATATTTTAAAATTTGTCCATTCTATTGCTTTATATATGATTTTAAAATTCTTATCCTCATTTGCAAATCCCTCTGGGGCCTCATTCCGCCCCAACTCTGCAACCTCCTCCAGTCCTACATCCCTCGGACATCCCTGCGTTCTTCCAATTCTAGCCCGTTGCATATTCCCGATTTGCAATGCTCCCATCATTGGTCGCAGAGTCTTCAGCTGCCTCGTCCCTGGGCACTGACATTCCCTTCCCAAGTGACTCTGCCTTTCCAACTCCTCATTTACGATACTCGTCAAAACGTTATCTCTTTCAACCATTTTATTTATCTGCCCGAGTCCCTTCCTATGTTGTACAATGTCAAATGCCGCGTGTTCGTATTCCTGTGAAGCGCTTTGGGCCGTTTCACTATGTTAAACATTCGAACATATGAAATAGAAATGGAAGTAGGCCATTCTGCCCCTCGAGCCTGCTCTGCTGTTCAATAAGATCACAACTGATTTGCTCGTGTTCCTCATTCCACATTCTCCATCCACCCCGATTATCTTTGACTCCCTTGCTTAAAAAGAATCTATCGACCTCCACTGTAAAAATATAAGTGACCCCGCCTCCACCCTCTTCAGAGAGTTCCAAAGTTGAACAATTCTCTGAGAGGAAAAAATGTTTCCTGACCTCTGTCCTAAAAAGGCGGACCCTCATTTTAAAACAGTGCCCCCTAGCTCTGGACTCACCCACAAGATGAAACATCCTTTACATGTCGGCCTTGTCAAGAACATGCTGGATCTTGTATACTTCACAGGTGCTCGATAAATACAAGTTGTTCTCATCAACTAAGTGTATGGGTTTTAAACTTGTGCCAGTCATGACCCATTTGGTAACATCCTCATCTCTGATGCAAAGAATTATGGGTAAAAGTTCCACTCCAGAGACTTGACAAAAATACAGGCTACACTCCAGTGCAGCAGTGAGGGGTGCTGCAGCAGTGAGGGGGTGCTGCAGCGGTGTGGGGGTGCTGCACAGTTGGAGGTGACATATTTTCTGAGAGATGTTAAATCTAGACCAGTCTGCTGTCTCCAGTGGCTCTAGAAGATCACACGATACTCTTTGAAGAAGAGAACTGTCCTGGCCTCTAGTTACTGCATCCCTTAATCACTGTTATCCGGGCAGTGGTGCAGTGGTATTGTCACTGGACCAGAAACCCAGGAAATGCCCTGGAATCTCAGGTTCGAATCCCACCATGTCAGATTTGGGAGATTTGAATTCAATACAAATCTGGAATTAAAAGTCTAAACGATGGCCACAAAACCCATGGGCGATTGTCGCAAAAACCCATCTGGTTCACTAATGCTCTGGGGAAGGAAATCTGTCACTCTTACCTGGTCTGGGCTAGTGACTCCAGATCCACACCAATGTGGGTTATTTTTAAATGCCCTTCGGGATGGGCAATAAATGATGGCCCAGCCAGCAACGCCCGTATCCCACGAACAAATATTAAAAAAGTTACCCAACTGTGGAAGCTTGCTGTGTGCACATTGGTTGTTGCATTTTCTGCAGTGACTACAATTCAAATTCTACTTCATCGGCTGGGACTTCCTTGAAAGGTGCTATCGTCATCCCCACTAATATTCCTCACAAATATAAAATTCTCACAAATGTAACTCGTGGCAGGCCAATGGTCGAAAATGACTTCTTTTGCCGAGGAAGGAAAGGGACCCGAGAATACATAGGCGGCTGTACAGACCTAACAAGTGCAGAGTGAAAAGGAGCGCGCTGCAAGCGATGTGGGCTGACTCCGGCGGCAGGCATTCATGGTTGCCAGGTCACATGTGTTTAGTCTGAAACGGGGGATTGATATACGCGAGCGGTTTTCTTTATTTTTCTACGAAGAAAGCTCCAGCATTGCCAAATTTCTTCTTCCCATTCAGCGAAACCAATCTATTTTCTTTTTCCAGTCCCAGGATCTGCAGCTGTCTCCTTACGTGCTTGGAGACAGCAATGCGCTCCGAGGGGGCGGACAAGCAAATCAACAGGTGTCCCCTGAAGAGAGAAACTTTGGCAGCGAATCACCTTCATGTGTTTCTGCTCTCCACGCGCCACCCCCACCCCCACCCACTCTAATCTGCCCAGGCCCCTGCTGAGTCTCCAGGAACCCCTTTCTTTCCACAGTTTCAAGGAGGTTCCTTGTCTCTGTGCAAGCAATCTCACCCCCTTGGCTGCGACTCTGCGCTGTTTTAAAGCCAGCCAGAGTGGGTCAAGAATAATTCTGTTCTGTGAAAGCTAACGCCAGAACAAATGTCAGCATTATTCTGCCACTCTCGTCAGACAGATGGAAACAATGAGACCATTCAGGCAGCTGAGAGACAGGAAAGGGCCTCAGGAAAAGGCCCTCCGAAAGTTCTAGTTTAAAGTGTGTAAGTGCGTCTGTGGAGGCAGGGAAATGCAAGGGTTTTTTTCCCTCCCAGTAATGAGAATGCCTTGTTCACGGGCAGTGACCTACCTGCTTAGTAAAACCTGCATGTTCTTTCAGCAGGGCCTCAAAGCAGGGCCAACACGGAGACCTGTACAAACAGGCGAGCCATTTCTGCATGGGGGGGGGGGGCCATTACCAAACAAAACGAAAACAGCCTTTCATGGAAAGGCTCATGATCTGCTGGAGAGCTTCTTTTTGAAAATGTGCCACCGTGCCAAATAAAATATTAGAAAGAAAAAGGAAGCCACGGGTCAAAGGTAATAGGACCACATGGTACACGTATCCTTGCAGCTCCCGTGTTGCCGTGGGAACGTCTCTCGGGAGATGAAGTTGGAGGGGGGGGGGATTGGCTCTCCTCCTCCAACTCCATTGTTTACAGTGATGGCTTCCAGATGTGAGCCACATCAGTGAGCGGGCTGCCAAAACAGGAACTGCTTTGATTTGTTGGGAAACATAGGAGCGAGCGTGTTTCCCGAACCAGGCAGAGGGCGATGTCAAACAAAGTTGCTTGATCTATCACCGTTCCTTTTGCTCGTGTCCCAAAAGAAATACATGGCGGGCCATTAACAAGCACACCTTTGAGAAATGTTACCAGGAAATCTCGAGCAATGCCGTTGGCTGAGAAATGTTCATGTGGGAAGCTATTGCTTCTCTTTTTTTGCACACAACTCTAAGAATCATTTTGTTTCACTTATGCCTCTGCTGTGTGCTATCATTTCGTATACTTGCCAAGCCCAATGGTTTGCGTTAGGCGAAGGTGGAATGTTTCAACATCATCATCGCATGTTGTCACATTGGGCGTCGGTGCCAGGGAAGTTAAACAAGGCTTGCTGCCAAAGTCCCAGGTTCAGTTCAGGTGAACAGCATGGATCAGCTTTGCTCTGGATGATCACTTCAGGTATTGGGGGGGGGGGGGCACGATGTCGTGGGAATGGAACAGAGTCCCGCGCCAGGCGTGTTTAGCCGGGTGTTTCCCTACCCCGCTATTAATTGGGATTCTGTTTCATATCTGGGCCTTGGCGAAGAAGGCCCGCCAAGGCCGCACTTAGTCCCATTTCCTACACTAACAAGTGCTGCTCACATTTCCGCCCCGATCTCTATACCTCCGACCATGGCCTCCGAACCCCCCTCACCCAAATGCCCCAACTTACAAATGAGGGAGTCCTCGAGGCCCCTGCACCCCACCTCATAAGAGCTGGGCCCAATTCCCAGCACAGCTTGGCACCCTGGCAGTGCCCTGCCAGCCTGGCAGTGCCCTGCCAGCCTGGCAGTGCCATCTGAGCACCATGGTAGTGCCAGGGTGGTCCCAAGGTGGCACTGCCAGAGTGCCCAGGTGGCACTGTCAGGGTGCCAGGCTGCAGTGTCATGGTGCCCGGGAAGCATTGGGTGTGCCTGGGTATCACCGTGACCAGAGCCCGACCACCCAGGAACCCCCAGTCGCCTGGGAGGACTCCCCCCACCCAAGTGCTGGTACCCCTGGTGCATGTTGGTGGAGATCAGTGCCAAACAGCGCTAGCTCGGGGTCTCTAAGGTGTGGGCGTTAGGCCCCGCACCCTGGGTAACTTAGGGGCAAGCATATTCAAATGAGCCTGGCTGTACCCTTGAATATGCAAATCTCAGATGTATCTGGATTGTGAGAAGCTTCTCACGAGATATAGTGGCCTCGTCACATGCCGGGTTTGGCGCGACGAGGCCTTAAAGAGAAAAGTGAGATTCAGAATAGTGGCAGCTCGCAGTTGAAGACAATGCGTTATAGAGCACCTGCTAGAACAAACAAAGAACAAAGAAATGTACAGCACAGGAACAGGCCCTTCGGCCCTCCAAGCCCGTGCCGACCATGCTGCCCGACTAAACTACAATCTTCTACACTTCCTGGGTCCGTATCCCTCTATTCCCATCCTATTCATGTATTTGTCAAGATGCCCCTTAAATGTCCCTATCGTCCCTGCTTCCACCACCTCCTCCGGTAGCGAGTTCCAGGCACCCACTACCCTCTGCGTAAAAAACTTGCCTCGTACATCTACTCTAAACCTTGCCCCTCTCACCTTAAACCTATGCCCCCTAGTAATTGACCCCTCTACCCTGGGGAAAAGCCTCTGACTATCCACTCTGTCTATGCCCCTCATAATTTTGTAGACCTCTATCAGGTCTCCCCTCAACCTCCTTCGTTCCAGTGAGAACAAACCGAGTTTATTCAACCGCTCCTCATAGCTAATGCCCTCCATACCAGGGAACAGCCTGGTAAATCTCTTCTGCACCCTCTCTAAAGCCTCCACATCCTTCTGGTAGTGTGGCGACCAGAATTGAACACTATACTCCAAGTGTGGCCTAACTAAGATTCTATACAGCTGCAACATGACTTGCCAATTCTTATACTCAATGCCCCGGCCAATGAAGGCAAGCATGCCGTATGCCTTCTTGACTACCTTCTCCACCTGTGTTGCCCCTTTCAATGACCTGTGGACCTGTACTCCTAGATCTCTTTGACTTTCAATACTCTTGAGGGTTCTACCATTCACTGTATATTCCCTACCTGCATTAGACCTTCCAGAATGCATTACCTCACATTTGTCCGGATTAAACTCCATCTGCCATCTCTCTGCCCAAGTCTCCAAACAATCTAAATCCTGCTGTATCCTCTGACAGTCCTCACCGCTATCCACAATTCCACCAACCTTTGTGTCGTCTGCAAACTTACTAATCAGACCAGTTACATTTTCCTCCAAATCATTTATATATACTACAAAGAGCAAAGGTCCCAGCACTGATCCCTGTGGAACACCACTGGTCACAGCCCTCCAATTAGAAAAGCATCCTTCCATTGCTACTCTCTGCCTTCTATGACCTAGCCAGTTCTGTATCCACCTTGCCAGCTCACCCCTGATCCCGTGTGACTTCACCTTTTGTACTAGTCTACCATGAGGGACCTTGTCAAAGGCCTTACTGAAGTCCATATAGACAACATCCACTGCCCTACCTACATCAATCATCTTAGCGACATCCTCGAAAAACTCTATCAAGTTAGTGAGACACGACCTTCCCTTCACAAAACCGTGCTGCCTCTCGCTAATACGTCCATTTGCTTCCAAATGGGAGTAGATCCTGTCTCGAAGAATTCTCTCCAGTAATTTCCCTACCACTGAAGTAAGGCTCACCGGCCTGTAGTTCTCAGGATTATCCTTGCTACCCTTCTTAAACAGAGGAACAACATTGGCTATTCTCCAGTCCTCCGGGACATCCCCTGAAGACAGTGAGGATCCAAAGATTTCTGTCAAGGCCTCAGCAATTTCCCCTCCAGCCTCCTTCAGTATCTGGGGTAGATCCCATCAGGCGCTGGGGACTTATCTACCTTAATATTTTTTAAGACACCCAACACCTCGTCTTTTTGGATCTCAATGTGACCCAGGCTATCTACACACCCTTCTCCAGACTCAACATCTACCAATTTCTTCTCTTTGGTGACTACTGATGCAAAGTATTCATTTAGTACCTCGTCCATTTCCTCTGGCTCCACACATAGATTCCCTTGTCTATCCTTCAGTGGGCCAACCCTTTCCCTGGCTACCCTCTTGCTTTTTATGTACGTGTAAAAAGCCTTGGGATTTTCCTTAACCCTATTTGCCAATTACTTTTCGTGACCCCTTCTAGCCCTCCTGACTCCTTGCTTAAGTTCCTTCCTACTTTCCTTATATTCCACGCAGGCTTCGTCTGTTCCCAGCCTTTTAGCCCTGACAAATGCCTCCTTTTTCTTTTTGACGAGGCCTACAATATCTCTCGTTATCCAAGGTTCCCGAAAATTGCCGTATTTATCCTTCTTCCTCACAGGAACATGCCGATCCTGAATTCCTTTCAACTGCCACTTGAAAGCCTCCCACATGTCAGATGTTGATTTGCCCTCAAACATCCGCCCCCAATCTATGTTCTTCAGTTCCCGCCTAATATTGTTATAATTAGCCTTCCCCCAATTTAGCACATTCATCATAGGACCACTCTTATCCTTGTCCACCAGTACTTTAAAACTTACTGAATTGTGGTCACTGTTACCGAAATGCTCCCCTACTGAAACATCTACCACCTGGCCGGGCTCATTCCCCAATACCAGGTCCAGTACCGCCCCTTCCCTAGTTGGACTGTCTACATATTGTTTTAAGAAGCCCTCCTGGATGCTCCTTACAAACTCCGCCCCGTCTAAGCCCCTGGCACTAAGTGAGTCCCAGTCAATATTGGGGAAGTTGAAGTCTCCCCTCACCACAACCCTGTTGTTTTTACTCTTTTCCAAAATCTGTCTACCTATCTGCTCCTCTATCTCCCGCTGGCTGTTGGGAGGCCTGTAGTAAACCCCCAACATTGTGACTACACCCTTCTTATTCCTGATCTCTAGCCATAAAGCCTCACTGCCCTCTGAGGTGTCCTCTCGCAGTACAGCTGTGATATTCTCCCGAACCAGTAGCGCAACTCCGCCTCCCCTTTTACATCCCCCTCTATCCCGCCTGAAACATCTAAATCCTGGAACGTTTAGCTGCCAATCCTGCCCTTCCCTCAACCAGGTCTCTGTAATGGCAACAACATCATAGTTCCAAGTACTAATCCAAGCTCTAAGTTCATCTGCCTTACCCGTAATACTTCTTGCATTAAAACATATGCACTTCAGGCCACCAGACCCGCTGTGTTCAGCAACTTCTCCCTGTCTGCTCTGCCTCAGAGCCCCACTGTCCCTATTCCCTAGTTCTCCCTCAATGCTATCACCTTCTGACCTATTGCTCCCGTGCCCACCCCCCTGCCATACTAGTTTAAACCCTCCCGTGTGACACTAGCAAACCTCGCAGCCAGAATATTTATGCCTCTCCGGTTTAGGTGCAACCCGTCCTTCTTATATAGGTCACACCTGCCCCGGAAGAGCTCCCAGTGATCCAGATAATGGAAACCCTCCCTCCTGCACCAGCTGTTTAGCCACGTGTTTAGCTGCTCTATCTTCCTATTTCTAGCCTCACTGGCTCGTGGCACAGGGAGTAATCCCGAGATTACAACCCTCGAGGTCCTGTCTTTTAACTTTCTGCCTAGCTCCCTGAACTCCTGCTGCAGGACCTCATGCCCCTTCCTGCCTATGTCGTTAGTACCAATATGTACAACGACCTCTGCCTGTTTGCCCACCCCCTTCAGGATGCCCTTTACCCGTTCGGAGACATCCTGGACCCTGGCACCAGGGAGGCAACATACCATCCTGGAGTCTCTTTCACGTCCACAGAAGCGCCTATCTGTGCCCCTGACTATAGAGTCCCCTATTACTATTACTCTTCTGCGCTTTGACCCTCCCTTCTGAACATCAGAGCCAGCCGTGGTGCCACTGCTCTGGCTGCTGCTGTTTTCCCCGATAGACTATCCCCCCCGACAGTATCCAAAGGGGTATACCTGTTCGAGAGGGGGACAACCACAGGGTATTCCTGCACTGACTGCCTGCCCTTTCTGGTGGTCACCCATTTCTCTGCCTGCACCTTGGGTCTGACCACATTTACATAACTGCGATCTATGACGCTTTCCGCGACCTGCATGCTCCTAAGTGCATCCAATTGCTGCTCCAACCGAACCATGCGGTCTGTGAGGAACTCCAGTTGGGTGCACTTTCTGCAGATGAAGCCATCCGGGATGCTGGAAGCCTCCCGGACCAGCCACATCTCACAGTCAGAGCACTGCACCCCTCTAACTGACATTGCGTCAATTAATTAAAATTAAAATTTAATATATATTTTTTTAATTTTCAAAGTTACTGTTAACTATCTGTTTCCTAGCACTAGATTTCTAATAGAAATGCAAAAGCTAAATATAGTACTCTCCGATCTCTGGCTTAGATATCCCTCTAAATTATAATTAAGTAATTATGTTTAATTAGTTACCAATGCTTAATTTTTTAAATTTAGTGTAGATTCCCAACCAGCCACTCAGGTCACAGCTTTTCTGTGATGTCACTTCAGTTTCCCCCGGACACACACAATTTGAAAAAGGTATAAAAGTAAAAATGAGTAAAAATCACTTACTTACCTTCTTACCCTCTGAGTGTCTTAGATGTTCTCAGGTTCTCTCCCTGACAGAGACTGCTCCTCCTCCTCCGAACGGCTCCCGAAACTAGGCCGCGATCTTTTAAAATCTCCGCTCCGACTCGCAGCACCCGCGCGTTTTAAATCTCCCGCGCTGTTTTCAGAGTCCCGGCTCACTCAGCTCCCGCGCTGTTTTCAGAGTCCCGGCTCACTCAGCTCCCGTGCTGTTTTCAGAGTCCCGGCTCACTCAGATCCCGCGCTGTTTTCACTGTCCCGGCTCACTCAGCTCCCGCGCTGTTTTCAGAGTCCCGGCTCACTCAGCTCCCGCGCTGTTTTCAGAGTCCCGGCTGATTCAGCTCCCGTGCTGTTTTCAGAGTCCCGGCTCACTCACCTCTCGCGCTGTTTTCAAAGTCCCGGCTCACTCAGCTCTCGCGCTGTTTTCACTGTCCCGGCTCACTCTCCTCCCGCGCTGTTTTCACTGTCTAGGAGGGCAAGTAGTTGAGATTTTGCTACCAGCAACCACATTTCAGGAAGATGCTCCTGTTTCCATCCAGTGGCCTCCAGACTGGACTAATGGCAGCTCAGACTGCTTGGGAGTTGTAGAAGACCTGGCTCAGTAATGGAAAGTACTTAATTAGGATGCGGTACAGTCTCATGCGTATCACGCCACAATGTGCTCCCTCCTACCCGATGCATGACCAATATCCCTCCAGCTCCCCATTTGCCCACCTGGCTGCACTATACATTTCCTCTGAGCAACCCTCCCAACAGCAAACATCTGTCAACTTAATTGATGGATCAGACCAACGACAACTTGTGCCTCTAGTATCTTTAACAGTGACACAGCACAGGACTGTCACACACAATTGACACAAGAGATATTGCATCAAGCAACCAAAAACCTGGCTATGGAAGCAGCTGTAAGCAGCGACTTACTGGAGGAGAGTTCCAGTACACCACCATCCTGCCAAAATAAAGGCCATGCGAATTCCTGAGCTTAAGGCGTGCGCAGCTCAAAGCATGGCTGCCAATGGCGGAGCAAAGGAAGTTGGGGTTGCGCAAGAGGCCAGAATGAGAGGAGGGCAGAGGTCTGGGAGAACTGGAGGATGTTCCCGAGATAGGGAGGGGCAGGTAACCATGACCCAGAGTAACCACACATCTCACAGCACAGCCCACCTACAACTTTCCCAGGACGATGTTTGTAAAATAAAATGCCTTCTGAACACAGGAGTCACCAGGGAACATGCCCAGCAGCCTTTATTACAGGACAGCTGGTGCGGGAGGATTCACAACCTGTCTGATGCTAATGGGTGGTATTCTCCTGTGAAGAGCATGGGAACTTCAGAAGCATCTGCATCACATCACCCTGCAGCAGCGGTCCAGCGGTCTATCTTTGCCTCTTCGATGAACATTCAAACTAATGCCGCTCAAACTTAGGGATGCATTACCACTTCCTAGGGCAGATTAACTAATCTATTGGCAAAACCCACTCATAAGAGGTTTCAACCGCTTTCAGATGGGAGCTTAAAAGGTTTAGCAGAACAGACTTTGTCTGGAATTTTGCGATCCGATTAAGTCTTTACTCGTGCTTGGAAACGGACAATATGATTGGGGAATAGTGGGTGCAAACAATGATGGCATCAACACGTTTATCAAGCTTGAAGATAGGTATGTTTCTCACTGAAATGGAGGGGGGGAACAATACCCGGAGTCACCAGTTACAAGAACGATCTTAAAAGCTATATGCAACAAGAATGGTAGTACAAAGAACAAAGAAATGTACAGCACAGGAACAGACCTTTCGGCCCTCCAGGCCTGCGCCGACCATGATGCCCGTCTAAACTAAAATCTTCTACACTTCCGGGGTCCGTATCCCTCTATTCCCATCCTATTCATGTATTTGTCAAGATGCCCCTTAAATGTCCCTATCGTCCCTGCTTCCACCACCTCCTCCGGCAGCGGGTTCCAGGCACCCACTACCCTCTGTGTAAAAAACTTGCCTCGTACATCTACTCTAAACCTTGCCCCTCGCACCTTCAACCTATGCCCCCTAGTAACTGACCCCTCTACCCTGGGAAAAAGTCTCTGATTATCCACTCTGTCTATGCCCCTAATAATTTTGTAGACCTCTATCAGGTCGCCCCTCAACCTCCTTCGTTCCAGTGAGAACAAACCAAGTTTATTCAACCTCTCCTCATAGCTAATGCCCTCCATACCAGGCAACATCCTGGTAAATGTCTTCTGCACCCTCTCTAAAGCCTCCACATCCTTCTGGTAGTGTGGTGACCAGAATTGAATAATATACTCCAAGTGTTGCCTAACTAAGGTTCTATACAGCTGCAACATGACTTGCCAATTTTTATACTCAATGCCCCGGCCAATGAAGGCCAGCATGCCGTATGCCTTCTTGACTACCTTCTCCACCTGTGTTGCCCCTTTCATTGACCTGTGGACCTGTAGTGTCACTGATTCCAAACAATCAGCCTTGCAATTGCCTTTGACAAGAAAGGAGATCACCAGGATAGTGTTATTGAGCCTATGCCAAAGTCCCGGTTAGGCAGGAGGGTGGTATAAGTCCTTTGATGTTTCAATGCTGGAGGAGAATTATTTCCAAGTGCCCTGACGGGCATTCCATTTGCCCGGGCTCTTCGACCGACCATACCGCTGCAGCCTTGGTGAGTTACCTTGCTTTTGCCTTTCGGTTTTGGAAACTGAGGGCGTGGATGGGGGAAGAAAGCGAGAAAAGACGCAAGGCAGCTAGATCCTGATTTGAAAGGGGAAAGCGCAAACAACATTGCCACATGACTTGTATCATTCCATAACCGGAGAATCACATGTAGGAAAAACAGCAGCATTGAAGTCAGTCTTCGGCACATCAATGTGTAAGATTGTTAACGTCGGTTCAATGATGTGATGCACCAACACATCCGCCCAGAAAGCGGGAGGAAAGATGAAGAATAACTTGCTAACAGCTTCCTTACTCGGGTAAGCGTAACCATGGGCTAATTTTAAGTGTTTATACAGAGATTGTATCTGATCCCAATTTCCTTAGATACTTATAGAAACACAAACAAATCTGTTTTAATGGCAACAAACTTCAAAATCATGGCTGCAGTGTGTACTATCTTCAGGGTGCACTGCAGCAACTTGCCAAGGCTCCTTCAGCAGCCTCTAAAAGGGCCAGAGGGCCACTGGAGCTCCATCATCGCTAAGCTCACCTCCTAGTCATACACCATCACCATGACTTAATTGTCACTGGGTCAAAAATCCCTACCTGGCAGCACCATAGGAGTGCGGTCATCATGTAGACTGCAGCAGCTCACTACGACCTTCTCCAGGGCAATTAGGGATGGGCAGTGAGAACCAAAATGCCCACATACCCTGAATGAATAATAAAAACATACATTGAGAGCAAAGACTTTATTTATTGTGTCGCTGCTTTTGAGTGGAGTGCTGGAAGCGGAACCTGAAACCAAGATCCTTCTTTGCTTTAGCACAAAAGCAATTATTAATTGACACAAATATGGGTGTAAGATCGCGAAGAATCTTCTGCTCTACCAGATGGCGAGCTTGGAGATGGGAAAGGCCTTTATTTTGGCGGGATGGTGGCGTACTGGAACTCTGCCACCTCCCTGCCTTGGCCAGAGTTACACCCTGAGCAGGAAGGCCCGTGGATCGACTGGTCCACTCAGCCACCATTTGCCTAAGAGCCTCATCACACTGCTGTTGGTATCAACCCAGAGGTGGGCGAGCTTGTTGCCATGTGGAGAGCATGTCAGCTAAACCGGTCTGTTCAGCTGGTCGCCTCCAGGGTAGAGGGTGACATGGGCTGGCAGGAGGTGGGACGCAGGGGAGGGAGGGGTGCGGATTTGTGCCCCCAAGCAGGGCCTCAATTGGCAGCAGGGCAGAAAGTTTGACCAATGTCCTTCCTGCCCAGAGCTTAATTCAGGCACTGAGTAGCTTTGATCGAGGGACTGGACATTGGGAAGGGCGGGGTCCACTTACAGCCACCCCCCCCTACCCTTGCTGCTAATTCCCCCACACCCTTCTCCCCATGGCCCCAACCCCATGAAACCTCTCCTCCCACCTCCCCAGTGCCACTGCTGAGCACAGCAGATACCGGTCTCTGACTGACTGGCAGCTCTCCGTCGACGGGATTTCTGCCCACAATGTCTAGATTCCATAGGAAGGCCCGCTACCGGCCTCACCACTGTCTGATTGGCTTGTGGATCAGTGGGCTTTCCTGAATAGAGGCAGCGTGGGTCTTTCGCCAACTCTCCAGCCGACAGGCAAGACCCCAGGCACCTCAACAAGATTCCGCCTATGATACTAAATAGCCAGCAATATCGCTGAATTCAGGAAAGAGTTTAAGGAATGGAAGTAAAGATCAAGAGGCAGGTCATTCGTTTAGAAAACAACATGAAACTTTGGTGTACAGAACTTTGGTGAGGCCACAGCTGGAGCACTGGGTGCAATTCTGGTCGCCACATTATAGGAAGGATGCGATTACACTGGATGGGATAGAACACTTAAGTTATGAAGAGAGGTTGGATAGGCTTGGGTTGTTTTTGCTGGAGCAGAGACTGAAGGGCGGCCTGATTGAAGAGTACAAGATTATGAGGGGCATGGACAGGGTGGATAGGGAGCAGCTGTTCCCCTTAGTTGAAGGTCAGTTACAAGGGGCACAAGTTCAGGTGAGGGGCAGGTGGTTTAGGGAGGATTTGAGGAAACGTTTATTTTGTTCAGAGGGTGGTGAGGGTCCGGAATGCACTGCCTGGGAGGGTGGGAGAGGCGGGTCTGGAACGCACTGCCTGGGAGGGTGGGAGAGGCGGGTCTGGAATGCACGGCCTGGGAGGGTGGGAGAGGCGGGTTGCCTCACATCCTTTAAAAAGTACCTGGATGAGCACTTGGCACGTCACAACATTCAAGGCTATGGGCCAGGTTCTAGCAAATGGGGTCAGGTAGGCAGATCAGGTATCTTTCATGCATCGGTGCAGACTGGGTAGGCCAAAGGGCCTCTTCTGCACTATTATTCTGTGATTCTGAAGTTTTAAATGGCTTGACATAAGGGGAAAAAATGACTCCCAATGTTGAATACTCTGGATGAGGTCTGATCAATGTTCTAAAAGACTGAAGCATAATGTTCTACCTTCTGATCACCCATAAGACCCAGTCCTTTTGAGATAAATATCCCCATTAGCCTTTGATTACTTTTTGTATCTGTGCACTGGCTTTTAGTGATTTCTGTACCTCAACACCTCAATCCCGAGGTTCCTTAACAACTGCAATCTCCCATCATTAAGAAAATAATTGCTCTTTCCTAGTTCCCCTGTTTACAACTGAGCAGTGTGATAATCGAATATTACACATTCTCATAGATTATCATAGAATTTACAGTGCAGAAGGAGGCCATTCGGCCCATCGAGTCTGCACCGGCTCTTGGAAAGAGCACCCTACCCAAGGTCAACACCGCCACCCTATCCCCATAACCCAGTAACCCCACCCAACACTAAGGGCAATTTTGGACACTAAGGGCAATTTATCATGGCCAATCCACCTAACCTGCACATCTTTGGACTGTGGGAGGAAACTGGAGCACCCGGAGGAAACCCACGCACACACGGGGAGGATGTGCAGACTCCGCAGATTCTGTCAAAGAGATAAACATAATCAAACCGAGATTAATCAAACCATTGAACGTTACATGTTTTCCTCATTTGAAGACCTTTAAAGACCTTGGTTTTGAATTAAATTACCCCAAACAACTAACAAATATATATATATAAACTCATTTCATAGAATTCAACTTGTCTGTTTTCCCTAAGTACAGAAACAGTCTTTGGGACATAAAGGTCTCTTAAATCTGTGATTAGATCTACAAATTTCGATCAACTTGATGAGTCGGATGAGCAACATCACTCACTGGAAAAAGGAATGTATCCTCATAATCACTGTCCTCATATTTTCACCGAGGACCTTCTTCTGGCTAAAACCTTCCTATATTCCGAGAACTGGTAAAGTTTTTCCCATGTGTGTTTTCTAATATTCATTTTTAATCCATCATTTTTGCTGCAAGCTTTGTCACAGTAGGGACACTGGTAGGGCGCTCAGCAAATATGCACACACAGTGTTCCACTGCTGACAAATTTCTGGCCACAATACGGACAAATCTCTTTCTCTCCTCGTGTCTCTTTATGACTCTCAAGCACAGAGGGAGTCTCAAAGGCTTTGCCACATAGATCGGATTTGAAAGTTGCTCTTTGTTGCTTATCTGTAGATGGTTGTGCAGAGAGCGGAAAATCCGAAAGAAGGCCTTATACACCTCTCACCGGAAAGGTCTCTCTTCCGAGTGAATCTTTTTGTGGTTCTGAATACATTTCTGCGAGCAAATACGTTTCCGCAAGGTTTGCATTCCTTAAAATGACCTGCTGCTTGCCTTTCTGATGGTATTTGTATGCTGCACCTCAGTCTCAGGAAGCGACTTCGCTTTGTCGAATCAATGGAGTCTCTTTTTTCGACTATCAACAAACCTTTTTGCACAACGGGTTGTCTTAAAGCATGAGCTGCACTATTTCCCTTTGAGCTGGGCACGGCGTTGTGTCCCGGTGAGCATTTCTGCAATTTTGGGCACAGTTTTGAAGGTGCCTGACTGTAAATGAGGGGGAGGCAGATGTTGATGAGATTGCTGATACCTGCTTGTGCGCAATCCTTACACTTTGAGCTGGTTGGGCAGGCTATGTCTGCCACCCTGGGTTTGAGGAAGCATTCGTGCATAACCTCTTGGAATCCAACATGGCAGTTTTGATTTGGCCTGTCAAGATTGTGCCCCCACCCCCCCTCCCCCCTCCTCCTTCAAGGTTAAATCGTCATTCACTTTGAGGAGATGCTCTCTAGCTTGTGGAATTGAAGCCTTTTCAATTAATTGGTCATGAATTAGTTCATTGGTTAGTGTACCAGATTGACATGCAAAAGTCAGTTGCTGCAACACTGCCCTGTATTGTTTAACATTGTTTCCCTGGGATCTCCGACGCGATGTATATCATTCCATCGTCCTATTTTTTGTTGGCCCAAGTATTTTTCGAGACTACTTCATGCCACATCAACTGTAGACATCGTCTGTGAGCTGCTCGAATGTTTGCTGATCTTCTGCTCAAGTGACAATGTACAAATATCACCGTCTTATGGAATGATGCTACATCAGGACTGGCAATCCCTGTAGCCAGCAGGGAGGTCTTGAACCCCCAAATCCATCACTCACATAATACAGGAGAATCTCCTGTTGATGAAAGAAATGGTTCTGCAGCTGGTACAGTTAAACTTCGGTCAACCATCCTCATGGCCAATTTTTGTTATGTATTTGCCGCGATGCTGTGCATTTTATTTATCTCAAAGCAATGCAGAGGTGTCTTTAGTTCTGAATCCAAAGGCTTTAATGACAGAACTATAAAACATCTCAGAATTTACAGGATTTTCAGCACACACAGGGCGGGATTCTCCGACCCCCCCCCCCCCCCCCCCGGCCGGGTCGGAGAATCGCCGGGAAGCGGGGTGAATCTCGCCCCGCCGCTCCGACGCCGGCTGCTGAATTCTCCGCATCGGGATCTGTTTTGGGTGGAGGCGGCCAAGACAAGATCCATACCGGCGGGACCTGGCTTTGAGGGCAGCTTGCGGAGTCCCCGGGGGGGCGCAGGGTGATCCGGCCCCGGGGGGGCCACGGTGGCCTGGCCCGCGATCGGTGCCCACCGATCTGCGGACGGGCCTGTGCCGTGGGGGCACTCTTTCCCTCCGCGCCGGCCTGTGTAAGGCTCCGCGATGGCCGGCGCGGAGAAGAAACCCCCTATGCATGCGCCAACTAGCACTGGCCGGCGGAGGCCCTTCGCTGCCGGTTGGAGCGGCGCCAACCACTCCAGCGCCAGCCTAGCCCCTGGAAGTGCGGAGGATTCCGCATCTTCCGAGCGGGCCGACACCGGAGTGGTTCACGCCGCTCTTTGGCGCCGGTACGGCCCGCCCCGCCGATTGCGGCGAATCCCACCCATGGGGCGTCATTCTCCGACCCCCCGCCGGGTCGGAGAATGGCCGTTGGCCGCCGTGAATCCCGCCCCCGCCCCTGCCGAAGTCTCCGCTCCCGGAGATTGGGCGGGGGCGGGAATCCGGCCGCGCCGGTTGGCGAGACCCCCCGCTGGATTCTCCGGCCCGGATGGGCCGAAGTCCCGCCCAGGAATTGCCTGTCCCGCCGACGTAAATCAAACCTGGTATTTACCGGCGGGACCAGGCGGCGTGGGTGGGCTCCGGGGTCCTGGGGGGGGGGGCGCCGGGCGATCTGACCCCGGGGGGTGCCCCCACGGTGGCCTGGCCCGCGATCGGGGCCCACCGATCCGCGGGCGGGCCTGTGCCGTGGGGGCACTCTTTCCCTTCCGCCTCCGCTACGGCCTCCACCATGGCGGAGGCGGAAGAGACTCTCCCCACTGCGCATGCGCGGGAAACTGACAGCGGCCGCTGACGCTCCCGTCCATGCGCCGCATTTCCGCGCCAGCTGGCGGGGAAACAAACGCCATTTCCGCCAGCTGGCGGGGCGGAAATCCCTCCGGCGTCGGCGTAGCCCCTCAATGTTGGGGCTAGGCCGCCAAAGATGCGGAGCCTTCCGCACCTTTGGGCCGGCGCGATGCCCGTCTGATTGGCGCCGGCTTTGGCGCCAGTCGGCGGACATCCCGTCATTGGGGGAGAATTTCGCCCATGGTCTTTGAAGGGAGCACCAGATCCTTCTGGAACATTCTCAAAATCCAAACAGGATTTCTTAATTCCTTTGCTCCACCCACAAGTTTAAGCAATCAAGTACAGTTACTAGGATCAGAGAACAAACTTAATCAATCCCAGATGAATCAAACTATTGAACACTATAAGCAGGTTGGCACATTACTAGACATTATGGGCGGGCAGCACAGTGCCTCAGGCGTCGGGAAGCCAGTTCGATCCCGGCCCTGGGTCACTGTCCGTGTGGAGTTTGCACATTCTCTCCGTGTCTGCGTGGGTCTCACCCCTACAACCCAAAACATTGTGCAGGATAGGTGAATTCGCCACGCTAAATTGCCCTTAATTGGAAGGAAAAAAAAGAATTGGGTACTCAAAATTTATTTTTAAAGTATAAGACATTACGGACTAGATTTTCGCAGAGACTATGCGGAACGTTTTGAAAAATGGTGGACAGGACCTGGATGTAGAGGTCACCCCCCCACTTTCAACAGATCCAATTTTTGACAGCCAGGGAATGGGGGCAGAGTGTAATCCACACAAGTGGTAACCTGAATTCAGCAGTTTGAACTGAGTGATCATAGAATTTACAGTGCAGAAGGTGGCCATTCAGCTGATTGAGGGGAGATAGATAGAAGACAGATGTCAGAGGTAGGTTCTTTACTCAGAGAGTCGTAAGGGCGTGGAATGCCCTGCCTGCAACAGTAGTGGACTCGCCAACACTAAAGGCATTCAAATGGTCATTGGATAGACATATGGACGATAAGGGAATAGTGTAGATGGGCTTTAGAGTGGTTTCACAGGTCGGCGCAACATCGAGGGCCAAAGGGCCTGTACTGCGCTGTAATGTTCTATGTTCTATGTTCTATGGTCATGTCTGCACTGACGCACCCTACTTAAGCCCACGCCTCCACCCTATCCCCGTAACCCAGTAACCCCACCCACTAAGGAGCAATTTAGCATGGCTAATCCACCTACCCTGCTCATCTTTGGATTGTGTGAGGAAAGCGGAGCACCCGAAGGAAACCTACGCAGACACAGGGAGAAAATGCAAACTCCACACAGTCACCTGAGGCCAGAATTGAATCTGGGTCCCTGGAGCTGTGAGGCAGCAGTGCTAACCACCCTGCCACCGTGCCACCCTTGTTCAGTTCAAACTGAACCCAATTTTGCCTGCTGCAGGGACATTAACCTGCAGTGAGGGAGTCATGAGTTGGTGAAATAGATATCAACACTCATGAAGTTCAATAATGTCTGTTTAAGTGACATGATCTTAAGTTTTTTTAAATCCCCTAATCTTTAAACATAAAACCCAGGCTAAACTGGTCAGTGGGTTTTAAAAGAAAACCTCTGCTAGACTGCTTGATTGATAGACCGAGGAAAAACATTACAAAACAGTATAATCAGCGGTCTTTGTTTAGATTTCCACAAGGAATGTTATGTATTTATTAATGGCTATACTTACCTGGAGGGAGGGTTTAAGGTTCAAATTACAATTTAAAGAGGCTATTAAAGGATTAACTTTCTTTTACATGCAATTTAAATAAAAGTGTGTTTATTTTTTATTAGAGATTAACCACTTGAGAAGATTTAAAGGATTTGAATGGGTTTCATGAATGGGAGATTTTGTTTACTAGATCAGGATTGTATGAGTGAAAGCTGCATCAGATTTTTAGAAGTTTATATTTTCTATCTCCACGTGACTCCTGAGGTCTGCCGCTGATGGATACTAGGTGACTGGCTCAGGAGGTGTCATGGGGGGAAATGAGGACAAATGGGGACATGAGTTGGCTTGGGAATATGAGGGGGACATGAATTGGCATGGCGGTGCCATGGGGTGGAGGGGGCAAGGGGTTGGGGGTTAGTGAGCCTAACAACTCCTAAAACTACTGGGATGAAGTACCAGATAACTGAGGCAGGCCTTTCAACCATCCCGCCTCAGCACTTACCTGCCCTCTTGGATGTCCAGGGTCATTGGACCCAACTCAATCCCCTCCCCGCCTCGCTGGAGAAAGAAATTGTAACTAATACGACCCTTTATAATGAGGCTGGTGAGCCAATTTGGGAAATATCTCTACCTGAGCTACCTGCCGCGGTAGTGAAAATGTAGCCCCAGGAATCAACTTAATAGAGTGGGATTAGGGTCATGTATCAGGCAGAACGTGAAGGGATAGCAGATTACTGTCTCTTATTAATGAGCACTCCAACAGTGTCCATGGCCAGTTATTTTGCTGCCGTTCCACAGAGGATGATATTTATTCAATTTTACAAATTACCATTGTGGGATTCGAACTCATGACCTTCAAATTACTAGCCCAGTAAACCACTAGAATGCTGTGCCCTACTGCACAGATTCATCCCGGAATTTCCTGGATAATGTATTTGTCACGTTTATAGTTACATTCTCCTCGTCCTCGCCATTCCTTTCCTGCTCCGTTCTACAGTCTGGCTGGGGTTAGGCACTCCAAGCTCTTGCAGCATTGCTAAGTTGAAATATTAAAGAACCAGTCCTCACAATAATCGACTCCTTTTTAAGTTTAGATCCACGTGGCAGAAATTAATGATACAGCAGTGCGAGGCATCAGATAATTTAACATCTACATGACCTCAAGACTATGATTTCCCACCCATAACATTCCAACATTAAAGGCTCCCAATTCTTTAATAATGCAGGGCTAACTCTCCAACTTTGCTTGTCCAATGATACAACCCATCCCACATTGAGATTGACTTTCAATCTACGCCTGACAGTCTTCCCATTAACAGTCGGACAGCGACAGAGACAGCATACACTCAGACCCCCTGTATGCTCAGCAGGTGGGCATGGCTCCCCATAGCAGAGGGGGGTGCAAAGTCAAAAAGCGTAACCCAATATCAATGTCTGAGAGCACAGCAACCCACTCCCTTCCCGAGCAGCAAGCTGCTATGACCTCTCTCCCTCCCTCTCCAGTCACATCCGAGTTACAATGAGGCTGCTTGTGTTTCTAGGCAGGAATTCATGAAAAAGAGATGCCTTAACTCTCCACAGTAAGAAGTCTTACAACACCAGGTTAAAGTCCAACAGGTTTGTTTCAAACACTAGCTTTCGGAGCGCTGCTCCTTTCTCAGGTGAAAGCTAGTGCTAGTGCTTCCTGCAGTGCTCCGAAAGCTAGTGATTCGAAACAAACCTGTTGGACTTTAACCTGGTGTTGTAAGACTTCTTACTGTGCTCACCCCAGTCCAACGCCGGCATCTCCACATCTTAACTCTCCACCACAGCTGCACAAGCTATGTTGCGAATAACGCATGCGAGAGGTGTGCAGAAACTATAATTGCAATCAAAGAATGTTCATGGAAGTCTCACAATAAAGCATGCTTAAAAAAAAGAGGGTGAATTTAGGTTTCGGAGTTTGGAAAAGGGTTCCTTTTTTTTAAATAGCTTGAATTCTTTCAATTCAGGCTGGAGAGTTTCCTTTAATAACTGGTCTATGTGAAAGGTTGTGTTTAAAAGGGCCTCAGATGCCTTCAGTAGTGGCATCGATAAGTCGAAAAGGGACAGGAAGGAATCAGGACTTAATCCTTCAATGTTTAACATGAGTGGCGACAGTCAGTGCAAGTTGGCGCAGCTGGAAGCTGCACATTGGATGGAACCCGGGGCTCACTCTCTTCTGTACAGGCTCTGCTCGGCACACAGGGAGCTCCGGTGGAAGAAAGACGTTTTTTAAGAAGGGATAAGCTCAGAGGCTGGCAACAGCCATTTTGTTTCTAAACCCACAAAGCTAAAAGCATGGTGTTGTTACAGAGCACAAGGCACGTTAATTTACAGCCTCACAGATTAATGGTTGCTAACATTTCGGGGAATATCAAAGGCTAAGGGACACAACCCCTGGCTATATGAGACATTTCTATTTTTTTTTAAACTCTCTTATTAAGGTGACTTTTATGTTTCCACAAATCTAAGATTGAGCAATGTATACTGGCACAAAAATAATATTTACTTAAACTCTCTGCTTTGTTTATGGGGCCATTTCTGTTTGTTCTTCATAATATCCATGGTGACTATGAAAATCTGTATAATCCTTACTCGGTTAAGGTTACAGTGTACTTTTCTGACTCCAATCTTAAGTAACTTTGGCCTTTAAACCAAATTTCTTCCTCTGCAGCTGTCCAGCTTGTAACATTAGATGCTCTTTATTCCACTGAAGTAAATACAGACCCACAGTGAAAAATGGCCATTTTCCTGCACAGTCTTCTGTCCAACCTCCTCCTCACTGCAGTCTCGTGGATTATTGTATGGTGATATTTTGTTAGCATTCCCCACTGAGAACGCCCACTGTGTGTTCTTGTGTTAGAATCAACAACATCCTTTCTGTCCCTCTTATTTTGTTTTTTTCGCACTTCCTGTCCTGAAGGTATGGACTGATGCTCACCATTCCACAGACAATAATAATAATCTTTAATAGTGTCGCAAGTAGGCTTACATTAACACTGCAATGAAATTACTGTGAAAATCCCCTGGTCGCCACATTCTGCCACCTGTTCGGTTGCACAGAAGGATAATTCAGAATTTCCAATTCACCTAACAGCACGGGCGCGATTCTCCGCTCCCGCAACTAAGTGCCCACGCTGTCGTGAACGCCGTCGAGTTTCACGACGGCGCGAAACGGCCCCGACCGCGATCGATTCAAGGTCCGAAAATGGGCTAGGAGCTGGGCCGCGAGGAACTCGGGGGGCGTGTCGCGAAAGCAGCGTTGCCAGCGCGCGCCGGGCATTGGCTCCTGACACGGCCGGCACCACGTAACTGGCGTCACCCGCGCATGCATGGTTCCCGTCCTCCCCGAGGCCGACCTGCAAGAAGATGTCGGATGGATCTTGCGGGGCGCGGAGGAATGGAGGTCCTCCTTCAGAGAGGCTGGCCCACCGATCGGTGGGCACCGATCGCGGGCCAGACCCCATTTGAGGCCCCCCCCCCGGTGCAGGACCCCCTTCTCCCCCCCGCACAGGCCATCCCCCCAGCGTTTCTGCGCTGTTCCTGCCGGCAGCGACCAGGTGTGAACGCCGCCAGTGGGAACCCGTCGTATTGGGTAGGCTACTTGGCCCATCCGTGCCGGAGAATAGCGGGGATAGCAGAGAATCGCTATTTTGGGTGTCTCGGGCGATTCTCCGGCCTGCGCCGCGCAGAACACGACGGGGCCGTTCTTGCCGCTTGGGGAGGGCGTCGGACCGGCGTCACGGGGAAAAATGGCGTGCCAGGCGATTCTCCCAACCGGCGCGGGAGCGGAGAATCGCACCCCACGTCTTTCGGAACTTCTGGGAGGAAACCGGTGCACCCGGAGGAAACCCACGCAGACAGGGGGAGAACGTGCAGACTCCGCACAGACAGTGACCCAAGCCAGGAATCGAACCTGGTACCCTGGAGCTGTGAAGCAACAGTGCTAACCACTGCGCTACGATGCCGCCCATAGTCACATCCACTCTTGTTGGCACTGCTGCCCATTCCTCATGTATTAGCCAAAGCAGTGAGTGTAATCATGACATTGTGGGGCATTGCAAATGACGCCTGTTCTGTTCTTCCTCGACAGCCGCACATCTCCAACCCAACTGCTGACCACTGCTTAAGGAATCCCTCGCTCTACTATTGGCGGCCGAGCCTTGAGCACGCTCAATCCTAAATTCTGGAATTCCCCTTCTAAAAATCTCAGCCTCTGTTTTTATTAAGACGCACCTTAAAACCCACCTCTTTCAACAGGGCTTTGTCACTTATCCTATTGTCAACGTTTGCCTGGTTATATCGCTGCCTTGGGAAGTTTTATCATGGAAAGGCACTATGTAAATGCAAAATATCATTGATTCTTCCCCCCCCCCCCCCCCCCCCCCCCAGCCCAGTGATGCTGAAGCTAACTTGGCCATCTCCAGGGAAGTCTCGACTGAGCTCAAGTTAGTTGAACATAAACTACGGAACAAGCTTGAAGCTCCTCAGTCTGTAGGGGATCAGGGTGGAAAAACACACACAGAAAACCTCTAAACTGAACACAGCCCCAGGTTTCTCTTGTTACTCCAGGTTGCATGGAACAAATGTACAGTAGAGGCGAGGAGGGAAACAGTTGTTGGCGGCTAAGATGGGGCCAAGGCCGATTTCTTCAGCAGCTGTCAATGGGGCAAATGTAGCTAATATTCTGCCTCGGCCTCCAGGCTAGGCGCCAGTGCAAAATGGAAGTGATGGACAATTGTGAAAATTCCAACAGTAAAGAAAGGCTAGGCACTCTACAGGAACCTCTGGGAAAGCAAAACCCCTTCAAAATATCAAAATGCCAAGAAGATCACCTGATTGCTAAGACAGCTATCCTGTGAACGGCAGCTCAAAGAGCGGTTAGGATGCTCCTGGAACCAATGACCCCTTCTACTGAACCCTCCACTATCGCAGGAAATTTGAGTGCCGGCAGCATCTGACACGCATTTTCCTGTAATTCCTAATCCTGTGCCTCCTTCAGGCGCAGCTATCAGAAATGTCACGCAGGAAGTTCAAGGGCATCAGTTAAAAAAAAAAGAATTCACCCCAGTTTTCAATGATGTAGCACTCACTTGCCGCCGTTCCAGCAACATTGGTACCAATGTCCCCAGAGTGCACTCAACTTTGACAAAAGTTACATTTTGAAAGTCCTCACTGGGCTGTTCGTAACAGGATCTGGCGGGTTCCATGTGATAGATTATCCTGTTCCCTTCTATCCCAAAGTGCTTCCCAGTTGTGGTGGTATGTATTAGGGGTAATACGGTGCACCACGTGTCGACAGGCTATTGGTGGAGGGATGCCAGGTCCTGATAGGATCTGCCGCCTACTGGACTCCACCCAGAAATGCCGGTATAAGAACCAGGCATTTCCCTCCATTTCCCTCAGCAGCTGCATTCTGTAACCACGCTGCTGGGGATAAAGTTCTGCTTAATTGCCTTCAATTGACATTACCTCAACCTGCCTCGCGTCATATTGACGGTGCTACACCAGTGCAAGGCAAGCGAGGCAGCTGCTTCCAGATTTGCATCCTTCTCATTTCTGAGGCCCAGCAGGGCAGGGCTGACTCACCCTTTGATGCTTCCTTCCTCAGTGAAGGGAATGGCCAAAAAGACTCCACCTCCAAAATGGAGCAGTCCGGTGTCAGGGAATCAATGCATAAAAGAGCCCAGGTCCCCATCACACACATCTGAATCTGACTGTAAATGAGCATGCTGGGATTGATCCCACAGAACATTCTGGCGCAATATTATTTAGTGATAAGCCCCAAGGAAAAAAACAACTAGAAAGATATTTCAGACAACTATGCTGAAAAATGAACAGGAACTTAACACAAATTAATTGACAAACGGCAAATTTCTTTTTCCACCCGCTTGGGGCGGGGTTCAGTTCACAGGAAAGGATATCTTCACTTACTTTTGTAAGTTATGTTTTAGACAAAAACTGCAGTCCACAGCAATTAAAGGGAAAAGGTGGGGAATCACAAGGATGATGTGGGGGAAAACATCAATTCATGTTTGAACGCTTGAGCTTACGTTTACAACTAAATGTTTGATCTCAGAGGAAGAAGACCAGTAAAATAATGGATTGTTGGATCAGCTGATAGAAGCAGGCCGGTGTTCTCGCCGTATGGGAGTTTCCTGCTCGATTTCATCAGCTTGCGTTTGCTCTCAGCCGGAGAGTGAAAGCCAAGGCCAACATTCCAGATGGAAACTTATAACAGATGATCTCTCTTTTCCTATCAGGATTCACTCCATGAAAACAGGACAGTGAGCAAACTGCACTTAGAACATATAAATCCCAAACTGGTCAACCCAGAACTCCGCAGAGAAAAACAGAATCTTTATGTATATTTTACTAAAAAAAAAATAAAGACTCGCTGACTGAATTTCCTGTGGTGGGCCTGTGCTGTGAGAGTGAGCATTTACAAACACCAGACCTTGGTGATATTTGCATAATGCTGTTGTGATGTCTCATACTGGGGGGCCCATATGCAGTCTTCAAGGACAGTACATGGAGTAACCCCAGCCTGACGTTTAACTTCAGATTATTCTCCTATAATAATAATCTTTATTGTCACAAGTAGGCTTACAGTAACACTACAATGAAGTTATTGTGAAAAGCCCCTAGTCGCCACGTTCCGGCGCCTGTTCGGCTACACAGGAGGGAGAATTCAGAATGTCCAATTCACCTAACAAGCACGTCTTTCGGGACTTGTGGGACGAAACCGGAGCACCCGGAGGAAACCCACGCAGACACGGGGAGAACGTGCAGACTCCGCACAGACAGTGACCCAAGCCGGGAATCGAACCTGGGACCCTGGAGCTGTGAAGCAACAGTGCTAACCACTGTGCTGCCGTGCCGTCCCTTTGTACAACTACCATGTTCCTAAATTGTAATCCGTGGAGGTAAGAGTTACTGAGATCTCACCAACCTTGGTTGTACAAACAGTCAAGCGAGCATGTGATACCAAACACTTGCCAAGTCTCCTCAAAAAAAAAGTGCCCAGTTTCTTAAACAAAATTGCGAAAAAACTGTCATAAATCGTTATGGCGTTATACTAAATGTTAATCGACAGTTTGGGGTTTGCCAGTGGAGTAAGCAATGAGCCACTCCAGTCTTTGCAAAGCGCTGTGAAGTATTTAAAGAATGGGATATTCAAAGCAAGTCTTGCACTATCCAAACACTATCCATCTGAAGATTACAGCCGTGAAGCAGTTCAAAAATAGCACCTCAACCATCCCCCAGAGCATCTGTGTGGAATCGTCAGCCCGCTTGCATTGCGTACCACAGAGGTGCCGTCAAGAAACGTTTTTCTCATGGAAACTTTGTCCTTCAACAGCTAGGTTTGCTCAGACCCTGGAATTTTACTCAGCAGTAAATCCGGATGATTATGGCCAGCAGAGATGGAGGAATGTTTAGGTTAGTGAGGGAGAAATGAAGCAGCCCTGGGCCACGCAGCCAATTCTAAACATACTTGTAGTCACGGCCGTCCAGTTTATAAAATGTCACTTCGCTCAAATGGCCGACCGTTTAGCTTCAGATGCTGAAGCGACCACTTTCTCCAATCACTGCTTTCCACAAACTATTGGCTCTTTTTTTTAATATGTATAATGGTCTCATGACAGTGCTCACTTAAAAGAGTACATGTAATCAAATTAGCTGATCTTGTGGTATTTTGTTGTTGAGTAAATTACAATATTTTGACTCTCGAAGTGTGTGCTGCTTAAAAAAAAGGAGTTGCAGGTTTCTTGCATTGCTTCAGAGTGTGTGTGTGTGTGTGGGGGTGTGGGGGTGTGGGGGGTGTGTGTGGGGGGGGGGGGGTGGTGTGTGGTGAGGAGGAATGATGTTACAAATGCCTGGCTTCACAGCTGTAAGAAATATCCCAAGGTAATCATAGAGAAGAAACACTATTCTGCCCATCTTAATCAATCCATCCAGTCAATCCCTCAATCCAATCCAACCGTAAATCTATACTCCCCCAACATCGCACAACATCGCACAGGTTCCTGCGCCCAGTGCTCCATCTAGGAATTAATTCCAAGTGTTGATCACCCTTCACCCTTCAAGATAAGAGGCTCCAACTTTGCAAATTTAAAAATAAATCTGACTTGCAGACAGGCCACCACTGTTTCTGTGAGGGGGGAGCCCCTCTTCAGGGCCTGTGGCTGTTTCTGTACCCAGGCAGGTAGGGAGGGTATCTCAAGGTGGCAGGATACTGGACTGTGCCCCCCCCCCCTGCCCCGCCTCTGGCTCTTGCCAGCAGGAGGCTGCCTCCGGCCTGTCTTCAATGTGATGGAATCCTCTCCACTTGCCTAGATGAGTGCAGCTCCGAAAACACTCAAAAACCTAACACATTCCAGGACAAAGCAGCCCTGCTTGATTGGCACCCTGATGCACGATCAATTGCACAAAGTCTAAAGTTGGGTACAACTGTGGCTTTCTTACAGTCAGATGCGTGGCCTCCTGCTGCAGCTGGCGAAATGGCAGGACACTGGAGGTCATGCATATTTATACAGTTCTCCGTGGGCGGAGCCAGCCGGCAGGAGCTACCGGCGAACCTGTAGTGCAGGTCCTACCTTACATCTCCTATTACAGTGGTTCACCACACACCCCATCCACAAACATTCATTCCCACCACCACCGACGCACAGTGGCAGCCGTGTGTACCATCTACAAGATGCACTGCAGGAATAAACGAGGTTGTCCCACGACAGCACCCTCCAAACCCACGGCCACTACCATCTAGAAGGACAAGGGTGGCAGATACCTGGGAACCCCACCACCTGGGCGTTCTCCTTCAAGTCACTCACCATCCCGACTTAGAACATATCCTTCAGAACCACTGGGGCAAAATCCTGAAGCTCCCTCTCTAACAGCACTACGGGTGTACCTACACCGCATGGATTGCAACGGTTCAACATGGAAGCTCACCATCGCCTTCTCAAGAGCAATTACGGATGGACAATAAATGCTGGTCCCGCCAGCAAAGCCCACAACCTGTGAATTAATAAAAAATCTGGTCCCCACGGGCTGCAGAAATCCAGAGGCCAAGCAAAACAATCCCAGTCCGCCTCCATCAATTGGCCACAGTAGGCTTTTAATGAAGCTGATTGGCCACCTATCCTGTCCGGGGCAGGTTGCCCAGCCATGTCCCCATTATCCAGCTCCGCAAAACTGGCCCAAAGGCCGGTTAGCCTTGAGGAACTGGCCCGCAGGCTGGCAGGGCTATTATCAGCTCCCGTTCACATCCATTCCCATCCCGGGCGTCAGGCCTGGAAATTCAGCCCCTCGTTCCCGGTTGCTGAAACACAAATCTCAGAAATGCAAGCAAGTGGCCGAAGTTTGATTGAGTGGTGGGTCTCATCTAATTGAGATCAGAAAATTGCACTGCTTAAAATCCAGAATGATCTAGTCCACTAACTTAATTTTTTTCCCAGTAGATACTTCACTCTGCAACAGAACTATGCATCCAGCATTGTTTCGGTTTTCAAACTGGTACAAGCACAGCTTGAACCTGAAGCTCCCCATTCCTGCACAAAATCACGCTCGCTGATTTTTATATGCAAAGACCACCATGGATTTATGGCCCCATGGCGATTAGTCAGCTGGAGGTAGGTCCAAACTACTCAGGAGCTCCAGCGATCAGGGCAAAGAGTGGCATTTTAGCTTTCTTTTCGAATCTGTAAGCACAAAACAGAAAGGGGCCACTCAGCCCAACAGTCTTGTGCTGGCTCAGGAAAGCAAAATACTGCAGATGCTGGAAAGCTGAAGACAAAACCCAGGAAACACACAGCAGGCCAAGCGGATTCCGCGCAGAGGGAAACGGAGTTAAATAATAATCTTTATTAGTGTCACAAGTGGGCTTACGTTAACACTTCAATGTAGTTACTGTGAAAATTCCCTAGTTGCCACACTCCGGCACCTGTTCGGGTACAGAGAAGGAGAATTCAGAATGTCCGATTCGCCTAATCAAGCATGTTTTTAGGGTCTTGTGGGAGGAAACCGGAGCACCCGGAGGAAACCCACGCAGACATGGGGAGAACGTGCAGACTCCGCACAGACAGTGACCCAAGCTGGGAATCGAACCTGGGACCCTGGCGCTGTGAAGCAACAGTGCCCTACTGCAACTTTTCAACTCAATGACGTCTCATCAACATTAGTAGGTACGTGAGATTTAAGGGTTCAGAGCAAGTACAGCAACAATAGCAGTTGATTGGGGGTAGGTGCAGTGGCAGGATGGGGTGGGGATAGCAGAAGAGATTAAATTAAAACATTTGCCAAGGAAAGTTGGGGATATTTATACAGGGCGATGCTGCAAGTACAACGAGGGTGGTAATGAGGTAAGAAAGAAAGAAATAAAGACTGAATCCAGCAGAATAGCAGAGGGGCGGGAATCATGGGAGATCCGACAAAAAGGGAATGCCTCTTGGTCTGGGAATGTGGGAAAAGGTGGATAGAGCTCGGGGGCCAACACCAGTGTTTCCACATGATCTCTGTTCCACCTTATAGCCTTTCATTTGAAACATGCCAAATGTTTCTATTCATCGCTCCCTCATATACTTGTGTAGGTTCTCCTCAAACACATCTATGTTATTCGTCTCAACCCCTCCATTTAGTTGCAAGTTCCACATTCTCATCATATAATGTCGAGAAATTACATTTTTACACATTGAGTCATTTTCTTCAATTACGCCAGCGACCTCTCTTTCGGCCCTCAATGCCAATGTTCAGAACCGACCTCCGTGTTGTGTAGCTGCAGACTTGTTGCCGACAGATACTTCTGTTTTGTTAAGTCAATCATATGGCCACAAAGCAACTTGTGATTACATGTTGACAGGTCATGGTAATTAATCACTAAGTTGGTCAAATGTTGCTTTTAGCAGGCAGTAGCAACTCAGACTTTACATTTCTAATGTTGAGAAACTCTGGAACCTGTCTCAAGATTGGCTCGATACACACACAAACTGAAACATTCATTTCCATCTGGCCATTAGCTAGGCTCACAACACAAAACAAAGGCTCTTGACTATAAGGCCCTGGTTGATCACTCAAAAATCATGCAGCTGGATTTTATGCCCCCCCCCCCCCCCCCCACCCCCTCCTCACATGTGTTTAAGGAGGGGTGGGGGAAGGTAGAAGATGTCAGGTGGCTAGCCCTTAACCGCCTCACCACCCACATCCACCCGATCCACAAGATACCGGGCTTTGGGGGAGGGGGGGGGGGGGGGGGGCGGTTGGATAAGGCGCACTAGACTACCCATCTTTAAGCATTAAAGTGAATGTAGTTTAAAGCACTGCGGCATATTGTAGACCATGGCTGTTTCAGCTGGGCACCCAGCCACTTTTCCCTCACTAATCTATAACCCTGATTCTTCTTATTAAATTCATTCTAACCACCTTCCACAGCAATGAACAGCCCTACAATTCATCAGTCTCATTCAGGATCAGCAAAAAAATGAAGAAAAGCATAAGGGCAAAGGCACATTCATAACAACTTACATCATTGATCACACACCTTTATCATTGCCGGACATCCCCGGGTACTTTACAACTTACATTGATCACGCACCTTTATCATTGCCGGACTTCCCCAGGTACTTTACAACTTTCATTGATCACGCACCTTTATCAATGCCGGACTTCCCCAGGTACTTTACAACTTACATTGATCACGCACCTTTATCATTGCCAGACTTCCCCAGGTACTTTACAACTTACATTGATCACCTTTATCATTGCCGGACTTCCCCAGGTACTTTACAACTTACATTGATCACGCACCTTTATCAATGCCGGACTTCCCCAGGTACTTTACAACTTTCATTGATCACACACCTTTATCAATGCCAGACTTCCCCGGGTACTTTACAACTTACATTGATCACACACCTTTATCATTGCCGGACTTCCCCAGGTACTTTACAACTTACATTGATCACCTTTATCATTGCCGGACTTCCCCAGGTACTTTACAACTTACATTGATCACGCACCTTTATCAATGCCGGACTTCCCCAGGTACTTTACAACTTACATTGATCACCTTTATCATTGCCGGACTTCCCCAGGTACTTTACAACTTACATGGATCACTCACCTTTATCAATGCCAGACTTCCCCAGGTACTTTACAACTTACATTGATCACCTTTATCAATGCCGGACTTCCCCAGGTACTTTACAACTTACATTGATCACCTTTATCAATGCCGGACTTCCCCAGGTACTTTACAACTTACATTGATCACGCACCTTTATCAATGCCGGACTTCCCCAGGTACTTTACAACTTACATTGATCACGCACCTTTATCAATGCCGGACTTCCCCGGGTACTTTACAACTTACATTGATCACGCACCTTTATCACTGCCGGACTACCCCAGGTACTTTACAACTTACATTGATCACGCACCTTGATCAATGCCGGACTTCCCCAGGTACTTTACAACTTACATTGATCACGCACCTTTATCACTGCCGGACTACCCCAGGTACTTTACAACTTACATTGATCACGCACCTTGATCAATGCCGGACTTCCCCAGGTACTTTACAACTTACATTGATCACGCACCTTTATCATTGCCGGACCTCCCCAGGTACTTTACAACTTACATTGATCACGCACCTTTATCAATGCCGGACTTCCCCGGGTACTTTACAACTTACTACTTGGAACTATGATGTTGTTGCCATTACAGAGACCTGGTTGAGGGAAGGGCAGGATTGGCAGCTAAACGTTCCAGGATTTAGATGTTTCAGGCGGGATAGAGGGGGATGTAAAAGGGGAGGCGGAGTTGCGCTACTTGTTCGGGAGAATATCACAGCTATACTGCGAGAGGACACCTCAGAGGGCAGTGAGGCGATATGGGTAGAGATCAGGAATAAGAAGGGTGCAGTCACAATGTTGGGGGTATACTACAGGCCTCCCAACAGCCAGCGGGAGATAGAGGAGCAGATAGGTAGACAGATTTTGGAAAAGAGTAAAAACAACAGGGTTGTGGTGATGGGAGACTTCAACTTCCCCAATATTGACTGGGACTCACTTAGTGCCAGGGGCTTAGACGGGGCGGAGTTTGTAAGGAGCATCCAGGAGGGCTTCTTAAAACAATATGTAAACAGTCCAACTAGGGAAGGGGCAGTACTGGACGTGGTATTGGGGAATGAGCCCGGCCAGGTGGTAGATGTTTCAGTAGGGGAGCATTTCGGTAACAGTGACCACAATTCAGTAAGTTTTAAAGTACTGGTGGACAAGGATAAGAGTGGTCCGATGATGAATGTGCTAAATTGGGGGAAGGCTAATTATAACAATATTAGGCGGGAACTGAAGAACATAGATTGGGGGCGGATGTTTGAGGGCAAATCAACATCTGACATGTGGGAGGCTTTCAAGTGTCAGTTGAAAGGAATACAGGACAGGCATGTTCCTGTGAGGAAGAAAGATAAATACGGCAATTTTCAGGAACCTTGGATGACGAGTGATATTGTAGGCCTCGTCAAAAAGAAAAAGGAGGCATTTGTCAGGGCTAAAAGGCTGGGAACAGACGAAGCCTGTGTGGCATATAAGGAAAGTAGGAAGGAACTTAAGCAAGGAGTCAGGAGGGCTAGAAGGGGTCATGAAAAGTCATTGGCAAATAGGGTTAAGGAAAATCCCAAGGCTTTTTACACGTACATAAAAAGCAAGAGGGTAGCCAGGGAAAGGGTTGGCCCACTGAAGGATAGGCAAGGGAATCTATGTGTGGAGCCAGAGGAAATGGGCGAGGTACTAAATGAATACTTTGCATCAGTATTCAACAAAGAGAAGGAATTGGTAGATGTTGAGTCTGGAGAAGGGGGTGTAGATAGCCTGGGTCACATTGTGATCCAAAAAGACGAGGTGTTGGGTGTCTTAAAAAATATTAAGGTAGATAAGTCCCCAGGGCCTGATGGGATCTACCCCAGAATACTGAAGGAGGCTGGAGAGGAAATTGCTGAGGCCTTGACAGAAATCTTTGGATCCTCGTTGTCTTCAGGGGATGTCCCGGAGGACTGGAGAATAGCCAATGTTGTTCCTCTGTTTAAGAAGGGTAGCAAGGATAATCCCGGGAACTACAGGCCGGTGAGCCTTACTTCAGTGGTAGGGAAATTACTGGAGAGAATTCTTCGAGACAGGATCTACTCCCATTTGGAAGCAAATGGACGTATTAGTGAGAGGCAGCACGGTTTTGTGAACGGGAGGTCGTGTCTCACTAACTTGATAGAGTTTTTCGAGGAGGTCACTAAGATGATTGATGCAGGTAGGGCAGTGGATGTTGTCTATATGGACTTCAGTAAGGCCTTTGACAAGGTCCCTCATGGTAGACTAGTACAAAAGTTGAAGTCACACGGGATCAGGGGTGAACTGGCAAGGTGGATACAGAACTGGCTAGGCCATAGAAGGCAGAGGGTAGCAATGGAGGGATGCTTTTCTAATTGGAGGGCTGTGACCAGTGGTGTTCCACAGGGATCAGTGCTGGGACCTTTGCTCTTTGTAGTATATATAAATGATTTGGAGGAAAATGTAACTGGTCTGATTAGTAAGTTTGCAGACGACACAAAGGTTGGTGGAATTGCGGATAGCGATGAGGACTGTCTGAGGATACAGCAGGATTTAGATTGTCTGGAGACTTGGGCGGAGAGATGGCAGATGGAGTTTAATCCGGACAAATGTGAGGTAATGCATTTTGGAAGGGCTAATGCAGGTAGGGAATATACAGTGAATGGTAGAACCCTCAAGAGTATTGAAAGTCAAAGAGATCTAGGAGTACAGGTCCACAGGTCATTGAAAGGGGCAACACAGGTGGAGAAGGTAGTCAAGAAGGCATACGGCATGCTTGCCTTCATTGGCCTGGGCATTGAGTATAAGAATTGGCAAGTCATGTTGCAGCTGTATAGAACCTTAGTTAGGCCACACTTGGAGTATAGTGTTCAATTCTGGTCGCCACACTACCAGAAGGATGTGGAGGCTTTAGAGAGGGTGCAGAAGAGATTTACCAGAATGTTGCCTGGTATGGAGGGCATAAGCTATGAGGAGCGATTGAATAAACTCGGTTTGTTCTCACTGGAACGAAGGAGGTTGAGGGGCGACCTGATAGAGGTATACAAAATTATGAGGGGCATAGACAGAGTGGATAGTCAGAGGCTTTTCCCCAGGGTAGAGGGGTCAATTACTAGGGGGCATAGGTTTAAGGTGAGAGGGGCAAGGTTTAGAGTAGATGTACGAGGCAAGTTTTTTACGCAGAGGGTAGTGGGTGCCTGGAACTCACTACCGGAGGAGGTAGTGGAAGCAGGGACGATAGGGACATTTAAGGGGCATCTTGACAAATATATGAATAGGATGGGAATAGAAGGATACGGACCCAGGAAGTGTAGAAGATTGTAGTTTAGTCGGGCAGTATGGTCGGCACGGGCTTGGAGGGCCGAAGGGCCTGTTCCTGTGCTGTACATTTCTTTGTTCTTTGTTCTTTGTTCTTTGATCACACACCTTTATCATTGCCGGACTTCCCCAGGTACTTTACAACTTACATTGATCACGCACCTTTATCAATGCCGGACTTCCCCAGGTACTTTACAACTTACATTGATCACGCACCTTTATCATTGCCGGACTTCCCCGGGTACTTTACAACTTACATGGGTCACGCACCTTTATCAATGCCGGACTTCCCCAGGTACTTTACAAATTACATGGATCACGCACCTTTATCAATGCCGGACTTCCCCAGGTACTTTACAACTTACATTGATCACGCACCTTTATCATTGCCGGACTTCCCCGGGTACTTTACAACTTACATTGATCACGCACCTTTATCAATGCCGGACTTCCCCAGGTACTTTACAACTTACATGGATCACCTTTATCAATGCCGGACTTCCCCAGGTACTTTGCAACTTACATTGATCACGCACCTTTATCATTGCCGGACTTCCCCAGGTACTTTACAACTTACATTGATCACGCACCTTTATCACTGCCGGACTTCCCCGAGGTACTTTACAACTTACATTGATCACGCACCTTTATCATTGCCGGACTTCCCCGGGTACTTTACAACTTACATTGATCACGCACCTTTATCACTGCCGGACTTCCCCGAGGTACTTTACAACTTACATTGATCACGCACCTTTATCATTGCCGGACTTCCCCAGGTACTTTACAACTTACATTGATCACGCACCTTTATCATTGCCGGACTTCCCCGGGTACTTTACAACTTACATGGATCACGCACCTTTATCATTGCCGGACATCCCCGGGTACTTTACAACTTACATTGATCACGCACCTTTATCATTTCCGGACTTCCCCAGATACTTTACAACTTACATGGATCACGCACCTTTATCAATGCCGGACTTCCCCAGGTAATTTACAACTTACATTGATCACGCACCTTTATCATTGCCGGACATCCCCGGGTACTTTACAACTTACATTGATCACGCACCTTTATCATTTCCGGACTTCCCCAGGTACTTTACAACTTACATTGATCACACACCTTTATCATTGCCGGACATCCCCGGGTACTTTACAACTTACATTGATCACGCACCTTTATCATTTCCGGACTTCCCCAGGTACTTTACAACTTACATTGATCATGCACCTTTATCATTTCCGGACTTCCCCAGGTACTTTACAACTTACATTGATCATGCACCTTTATCATTTCCGGACTTCCCCAGGTACTTTACAACTTACATTGATCACGCACCTTTATCATTGCCGGACTTCCCCAGGTACTTTACAACTTACATTGATCATGCACCTTTATCATTTCCGGACTTCCCCAGGTACTTTACAACTTACATTGATCACGCACCTTTATCATTGCCGGACTTCCCCAGATACTTTACAACTTACATTGAGCATGCACCTTTATCAATGCCGGACTTCCCCGGGTACTTTACAACTTACATTGATCACACACCTTTATCACTGCCGGACTTCCCCAGGTACTTTACAACTTACATTGATCACGCACCTTTATCATTGCCGGACTTCCCCAGGTACTTTACAACTTACATTGATCACGCACCTTTATCATTTCCGGACTTCCCCAGGTACTTTACAACTTACATTGATCACGCACCTTTATCATTGCCGGACTTCCCCGGGTACTTTACAACTTACATTGATCACACACCTTTATCATTGCCGGACTTCCCCAGGTACTTTACAACTTACATTGATCACTCACCTTTATCACGGCCGGACTTCCCCAGGTACTTTACAACTTACATTGATCACGCACCTTTATCACTGCCGGAATTCCCCAGGTACTTTACAACTTACATTGATCACTCACCTTTATCACGGCCGGACTTCCCCAGGTACTTTACAACTTACATGGATCACGCACCTTTATCATTGCCGGACTTCCCCAGGTGCTTTACAACTTACATGGATCACACACCTTTATCATTGCCGGACTACCCCAGGTATTTTACAACTTTCATGGATCACTCAACTTTATCAATGCCGGACTTCCCCAGGTACTTTACAACTTTCATGGATCACTCAACTTTATCAATGCCGGACTTCCCCAGGTACTTTACAACTTACATGGATCACTCACCTTTATCATTGCCGGACATCCCCAGGTACTTTACAACTTACATTGATCACACACCTTTATCATTGCCAGACTACCCCAGGTACTTTACAACTTACATGGATCACTCACCTTTATCAATGCCGGACTTCCCCAGGTACTTTACAACTTACATGGATCACACACCTTTATCATTGCCGGACTACCCCAGGTACTTTACAACTTACATTGATCACCTTTATCATTGCCGGACTTCCCCAGGTACTTTACAACTTACATTGATCACACACCTTTATCAATGCCGGACTTCCCCAGGTACTTTACAACTTACATTGATCACGCACCTTTATCAATGCCGGACTTCCCCAGGTACTTTACAACTTACATTGATCACACACCTTTATCAATGCCGGACTTCCCCAGGTACTTTACAACTTACATTGATCACGCACCTTTATCAATGCCGGACTTCCCCAGGTACTTTACAACTTACATGGATCACACACCTTTATCATTGCCGGACTTCCCCAGGTACTTTACAACTTACATTGATCACCTTTATCAATGCCGGACTTCCCCAGGTACTTTACAACTTACATGGATCACACACCTTTATCATTGGCGGACTTCCCCAGGTACTTTACAACTTACATGGATCACACACCTTTATCATTGCCGGACTTCCCCAGGTACTTTACAACTTACATTGATCACGCACCTTTATCAATGCCGGACTTCCCCGGGTATTTTACAACTTACATTGATCACGCACCTTTATCACTGCCGGACTACCCCAGGTACATTACAACTTACATTGATAACGCACCTTTATCATTGCCGGACTTCCCCAGGTACTTTACAACTTACATTGATCACGCACCTTTATCACTGCCGGACTACCCCAGGTACTTTACAACTTACATTGAGCACGCACCTTTATCATTGCCGGACTTCCCCAGGTACTTTACAACTTACATGGATCACTCACCTTTATCAATGCCGGACTACCCCAGGTACTTTACAAATTACATTGATCACGCACCTTTATCATTGCTGGACTTCCCCAGGTACTTTACAACTTACATTGATCACGCACCTTTATCATTGCCGGACTTCCCCAGGTACTTTACAACTTACATTGAGCACCTTTATCATTGCCGGACTTCCCCAGGTACTTTACAACTTACATTGATCACGCACCTTTATCATTGCCGGACTTCCCCAGGTACTTTACAACTTACATGGATCACACACCTTTATCAATGCCGGACTTCCCCAGGTACTTTACAACTTACATTGATCACACACCTTTATCATTGCCGGACTTCCCCAGGTACTTTACAACTTACATTGATCACACACCTTTATCATTGCCGGACTTCCCCAGGTACTTTACAACTTACATTGATCACACACCTTTATCAATGCCGGACTTCCCCGGGTACTTTACAACTTACATTGATCACGCACCTTTATCAATGCCGGACTTCCCCAGGTACTTTACAACTTACATTGATCACCTTTATCAATGCCGGACTTCCCCAGGTACTTTGCAACTTACATTGATCACGCACCTTTATCAATGCCGGACTTCCCCAGGTACTTTACAACTTACATAGATCACCTTTATCAATGCCGGACTTCCCCAGGTACTTTGCAACTTACATTGATCACGCACCTTTATCAATGCCGGACTTCCCCAGGTACTTTACAACTTACATTGATCACCTTTATCAATGCCGGACTTCCCCGGGTACTTTACAACTTACATTGATCACGCACCTTTATCAATGCCGGACTTCCCCAGGTACTTTACAACTTACATTGATCACCTTTATCAATGCCGGACTTCCCCAGGTACTTTGCAACTTACATTGATCACGCACCTTTATCATTGCCGGACTTCCCCAGGTACTTTACAACTTACATTGATCACGCACCTTTATCAATGCCGGACTTCCCCAGGTACTTTACAACTTACATTGATCACGCACCTTTATCAATGCCGGACTTCCCCAGGTACTTTACAAATTACATGGATCACGCACCTTTATCATTGCCGGACTTCCCCAGGTACTTTACAACTTACATTGATCACACACCTTTATCATTGCCGGACTTCCCCAGGTACTTTACAACTTACATTGATCACGCACCTTTATCAATGCCGGACTTCCCCAGGTACTTTACAACTTACATTGATCACACACCTTTATCATTGCCGGACTTCCCCGGGTACTTTACAACTTACATTGATCACGCACCTTTATCAATGCCGGACTTCCCCAGGTACTTTACAACTTACATTGATCACACACCTTTATCAATGCCGGACTTCCCCAGGTACTTTACAACTTACATTGATCACACACCTTTATCATTGCCGGACTTCCCCAGGTACTTTACAACTTACATTGATCACGCACCTTTATCAATGCCGGACTTCCCCAGGTACTTTACAACTTACATTGATCACACACCTTTATCAATGCCGGACTTCCCCAGGTACTTTACAACTTACATTGAGCACGCACCTTTATCAATGCCGGACTTCCCCGGGTACTTTACAACTTACATTGATCACACACCTTTATCAATGCCGGACTTCCCCAGGTACTTTACAACTTACATTGATCACACACCTTTATCATTGCCGGACTTCCCCAGGTACTTTACAACTTACATTGATCACACACCTTTATCATTGCCGGACTTCCCCGGGTACTTTACAACTTACATGGATCACACACCTTTATCATTGCCGGACTTCCCCAGGTACTTTGCAACTTACATTGATCACACACCTTTATCATTGCCGGACATCCCCGGGTACTTTACAACTTACATTGATCACGCACCTTTATCATTGCCGGACTTCCCCAGGTACTTTACAACTTACATTGATCACCTTTATCAATGCCGGACTTCCCCAGGTACTTTACAACTTACATTGATCACGCACCTTTATCAATGCCGGACTTCCCCAGGTACTTTACAACTTACATTGATCACGCACCTTTATCAATGCCGGACTTCCCCAGGTACTTTACAACTTACATTGATCACGCACCTTTATCATTGCCGGACTACCCCAGGTACTTTACAACTTACATGGATCACTCACCTTTATCAATGTCGGACTTCCCCAGGTACTTTACAACTTACATTGATCACGCACCTTTATCATTGCCGGACTTCCCCAGGTACTTTACAACTTACATTGATCACGCACCTTTATCACTGCCGGACTTCCCCGGGTACTTTACAACTTACATTGATCACGCACCTTTATCATTGCCGGACTTCCCCAGGTACTTTACAACTTACATTGATCACGCACCTTTATCATTGCCGGACTACCCCAGGTACTTTACAACTTACATGGATCACTCACCTTTATCAATGCCGGACTTCCCCAGGCACTTTACAACTTACATTGATCACGCACCTTTATCACTGCCGGACTACCCCAGGTACTTTACAACTTACATTGATCACGCACCTTTATCAATGCCGGACTTCCCCAGGTACTTTACAACTTACATTGATCACGCACCTTTATCATTGCCGGACTTCCCCAGGTACTTTACAACTTACATTGAGCACGCACCTTTATCATTGCCGGACTTCCCCGAGGTACTTTACAAAAACATAATCAGTTCAAAATCTCCATTGATCCAAAGAAACAGGCATGATGAGGCTGATAATACCTGCCCAAAGGGCAATACCAGATTTACCTTAGTTGAATCGATCATGGTGACACAGTGGTTAGGGGCGGCACGGTGGCACTGGTTAGCACTGCTGCCTCACAGTGCCAGGGAGTTGGGTGTCTGTGAGGAGTCTGCACCTTCTCCCCGTGTCTGAGTGGGTATCCTCCGGGTGCTCCAGTTCCTTCCACAGTCCAAAGATGTGCAGGTTAGATGGATTGGCCATGATAAAATTGCCCCTTAGTTTCCAGAGATGTACAGGTTAGGTGGGGTTACGGGGATGGGGCTAGGTAGAGTGCTTTTCGGAGGGTCGGTGCAGACTTGATGGGCTGAATGGCCTCCTTCTGCACTGTAAGGATTCTATGGTTTTAGCCCTTCTGCCCTTATTGAAATCCATTTTGCCCAGCTGTGGCCAATGGCACAGGTTATCTGTTCATACATATCCACGTGAACGTTTTGCGAATCCATCATATTTCAAAACTGTATGGAAGAGGAAGGCAATCATTTTCTCAGGAGAGACAGGTGTTTACAGGCACCTTGCAATCTGTAAAATTACTCTCGTAAATAAACTGTACCTACTACAGTTATGAAGGTTTGTGGCGGTAAAGGAACAGACTAAATGAAATATATCTCCACCCCGGAGGAGACTGTACAGCGTGTGCTCTTTCAGATGGTCAAAGTACGGAGTTATTTTGAGTAATGTTACTCGACCTCTCCAGAAACATTTAAAACCCAAAGTTAGAATGTCATGACAGTGATGCAACACTGGTTTATGTTCTCCCTGCCCTACCTTTCTAAGTACCAAAGCTATGAATTTATTATAATTGTGAATGGATGAAACGGGAGTCGAAGGATATGGAAACAAGAGCAGGGAAATTAGGTGAGGGCTCCTGCAATTTGCCTTCTCTTTCGGCCTTTCCCGTGTTACTCGGTGCTGCCACAAAGCTGGCTGATTACCCCCTTCATATCAACCATTTTGGGATTTGGCGGGTGGTCTTACAGCGAGATGCCCTGTCCATTTACTCGGGCTGGACATTGGCACTGATACACTCTGGCGTATCTGCTAACAAGTTCAGGAGTGGGAACTGAACCTGGGACCTTATTGCTCAGGGGTAGGAGAGCTCCCTACCTCCCTATTAGGACCATTGCTTATGTGGAGGATAATAGCCAATATGGATTGTATGGGTTGAGTAGCATTTTACATGTTGTAATTTTGATGTAACTTTACACAATAGAAGCAACATGAGGTTTTTTTTTTCATTCTTTCATGGGAGGTGGGCCTCATTGGCAAGGCCAGAATTTGTTGTCCATCTCTAATTGCCTTGGAACTGAATGCTGGGCCATTTCAGAGGGGCAGCTAAAAGTCAACCACATTGCTGGAGTCCCATATAGGCCAGAGCAGGTAAGGGAGGCAGATTTCCTTCCCTAAAGGACATTAGTGAACCAGATGGCTTTCTACAACAATCGATGATAGTATCATGATCTAACCATTACTGAGGCTAGTTTTCAATTTCAAATTGTTTGAATTGAATTTAAATTCCACTGGCATCAATGGTGGGATTTGAAACCGTGTCCTCAGAGTATTAACCTGGGCCTCTGGATTACGAAACCAGTGACAATATCACTCCATCAGCATCTCTCCTTATTGCCCCACTGGAGAGTCCAAATTGCACATAATTTAAGTGTCGGCAATTCTGATTACCCCACCCCATTTTGTTTTGCCTCTTTCCGCGAGTTAGGCTCCCAATCATGTTTGGATTAACCCCCGCATCCGGAGAACTTAAAACACAGCAAACGCGTTGTAAACAGGGGAAGAAGAATAATTTTGAGAACACCAAATGTGAAGCAGCTTCCTTAAAAATTAATTCATGGGATGTGGGCTTGTGTGGCTGACCCAGCCTTCATTGCCCATCCCTAATTGCCCTTGAGACGGTGGTGGTGAGCTGCCTTCTTGAGCCGCTGCAGTCCATGTGGTAAAGATACACCCACGGTCGGAATGAGAACAGAAGAAATAGGAGCAGAAGTGGCCCCTCGATCCTGCTCTGCCAGTTAATGAGATCACAGTTGATCCTCCATCTCAGCTGCAATTTCCCACCTAATTCCCACGTCCCTTGATTCCCTTGGAGTCCAAACAATCTTAGCTTTGAATATAATCCTCGAGTACGGAGCACTCCATCGAACTTTACAGGCTTGGGCGTAAACCCAGGCCAGATTCATTTTGCAGCTTTGAAGATTCAAAAGGAGTGATTCAAAAATATCAAATGTGAACGTTCGGGTACAATGGGTTTTGTATTGTGGGCACGAGGTGGAACCTGATCATAATAATCAGTGAACAATTTGCGGTCCCAGTGCACTCCAATTCAATAGAAATGAAGATGAGGGCTGGCTTCTGAATACCAGCCAGCTGGCAACTTGGCAAATAAAACTAGTCAAAGAAATGCAACTTCCAGTCAGTCAGTGCAGTTAGCTGGCAATAATCAATGGTTTGGAGATTATTTCAGATTTAACCCTTCTCCATTTGTAATTGTAATCGTACGCTAGGTGGTAGAGGCATGCAATATTCTTAGAATGTACAGTGCAGAAGGAGGCCATTCAGCCCATCGAGTCCGCACCGGCTCTTGGAAAGAGCACCCCACCCATGGTCAACACCTCCACCCTATCCCCACAACCCAGCAACCCCACCCAACACTAAGGGCAATTTTGGACACTAAGGGCAATTTATCATGGCCAATTCACCTAACCTGCACATCTTTTGGACTGTGGGAGGAAACCGGAGCACCCGGAGGAATCCCACGCACACACGGGGAGGATGGGCAGACTCCGCACAGACAGTGACCCAAGCCGGAATCGAACCTGGGACCCTGGAGCTGTGAAGCAATTGTGCTATCCACAATGTTACCGTGCTGCCCCGGTATGAGACTGACAGCTAACAGGCGTCCTTATAGAAGTGTAAAGTCACTTATTGAAATGAAACGGTGCATACAAAACATGGAAGAAAAGGGCGAAGGAAAGATGATAAGGTCCAGTGATGCTCACTTTACCCGTGAAACCTTGTGCACCACCCTCGCCAGTCAATAGCAATGCTAACTCCTGGGAGAAGCCACAAGGAGAAAGGCTTGACACATGTTTTCTCCTGGTTTCTGCTCGTGGTAAAGCTGCACGGCCTTCTGGAGATGGATTGGCTGCTGCTAACTCACACTCTTACCATTTTGGAACTCCAATAACTGCGGTCAGGTGACTTCACAATTATTCGACTGGTAGTCAATGCAAAAGAAAGGGGCAGGATTTCCAGTGAAGCCAGGGGTGAAAGGCTTGAGCAGCCACGGTAACCAGTTGGGTGGTTTGCCGACGGATTGAATCATAGAATCCCTACAGTGCAAAAGGAGGCCATTCAGCCCATTGAATCTGCACCAACCCTCCGAAAGAGCACCCTACCTAGGCCCAATCCCCTGCCCACTCCCTGTAATCCCACCTAACCTTTAGACGCTAAAAGTCAATTTAGCGTGGCCAAGGGCAGCACGGTGGCACAGTGGTTAGCACTGCTACCTCATGGTGCCGAGGTCCTGGGTACTCTGCACATCTTTGGCTTGTGGGGGTGAGACCCACGCAGACACGGGGAGAATGTGCTATCTAACCACACTTAGTCTTATTTTCTGGGCCCTGAGGAGTTTCTCTCCGGGTTAGCCCAGACTTAGAGGGCACGATTTAACTAAATGGGACTAAATTTAACTGTAGCGGCAGATCGGAATGTCATTTTTAAAAAGCATCCCAATCTCCGAGGCCCCCAAAGCAAACCCCTCACCCCCGCCCCCCCAAGTCCCAACGCTCTATGGCAGCATCTAGGTGGCAGTGCCAAGGTGCCCGGATGGCAAGGGGTGAGCCAGAGTGCCTCCAATGGCCTGGGAGACCCCCCCGCCGCCCCACCACCCCCCCCCCGTGGTCATTTCGCTTGGTCCACGTTTGCGTACTAATTGGAGTCTCCTTGGAGAAGCCAATAGGGAGGCTGGGAGCTGCTTATATCTGGCGTCAGCATGGTTATAAATGCTGCGCAAGAAACAATGCTAATCAAAAAATCAAGTGGCACAACCCCAAACATTATTGGGGCCAACCTTGTGCTGAACGAACATAGTTCCGTTCAGCTGCCTTGTACTGGATCACCCGAACACAGCTCTCAGCCCGTCAAACTCAACTTCAGATCCCCTTCACTGAAACCCTGGTGCAGACTCAGCCATGTTCCATGTTAGAGGGAAAGCTTGCCTAAATTTCTTCATTAGGAGAGGAGTAGACAGACACGGCCAATAGGGTGAGGGTAAGTAACTAATGTCTGAGGAGGGTTGCGTGGAGCACAGGGTCGCCAACCCTCCAGGATTTGGCCTGGAGTCTCCAGGAATTGAGGATCCATTTCCAGGACACTGCTGTGTGCGACTCCGGAGAAAAATCATCGGGACATTCAAAAAAACCTGTCATTTGCTTTGAACATCTCTCTTTACCCGATGGAAGAAAATATTGAAACTGGGGAGAGGAAAGATTGGCCAACAGTCAAGGAACATCCAATTGGGTAACAAGTCTTTTTGCTTTACAATTGGTCTAGGCAGGCCGCGCATCACAAGGTTGGCCGACGAATGGCTGGAGCGTGCGGGCAAGTCATGTGATGAAACCTCCAGGAATACATTTAATCACAGTTGGCAACTCTGGTGAGCATAAATCCTGACCGAGGCCGAACGGCCTGTTTCTGTGCTGTAAATTTGATGTAATATTAGTTTGTCGCCACTCTTAAAGTTCAGGTTTATTATAGAGCAGGGCAAACTGATACTTGACAAAATAAAAACTGAACCCAAGAAAACCGACCCGGCTAAGTTTAGCACAGTTCGGACTTGAGCTCAATTAATATTCTCCACCCCCCGGGGGCTAATGGATTTTTCTTAGCGGGGCTGTGTATCCTGAGTTACCCTTGCAGTCTCAGGCTGAACAGTAACAGCAGCCACAGCACTGGAGAGCGTCTTATGTTACCTACTACACCGACTGACCAGAAATATAATAGGTACAAAATAAGCACCCGGATCAGACAGCCAGCTGGTCTGTGTAAGGAAAAACCATCTGTTAAACACTGATATAAATGAAGCTTTGAGGGGTGGGCCCTTTGTCCCAGCGCTCGGGGAGATGAGCGAGTTGAATTCTTGGAACCTGTCAGGAGTGGGATTTTAAGCGCTCCATTCCAGTGTTATCATGCTGTCTGCCATCTGTTCACCCCGCAGTAGATGCTGTGCAGGGGTGCAAAATTTTGAATTGTGGATATTTCTCTCAGGTTTTTGTCAAAGTTTTATTTTAAACAGAGCCAGATACATTAAAGTTTAACACAATGCCAGCCTTAGGATTCCACTGCGCTCCCCGTCTTGATTTTTTTTGTTTTGCGGCATTGAGGAAAGAAAGGCAAAGAGAGAAAAGAGCAAGATCCAGTGTTCCTGTTGCTAAACATTTGGACAAGTCCAAAATGCTTCTCCCATAATCCCTGCCCCACTTACACGAAGCAAGGTATCGTACACCCCCCCGTCTGCATCAATGGTGCTGAGGTGGAGATGGTTGACAATTTCAAATTCCGAGGTGCGCACATCACCTACAATCTGTCCTGGTCCACCCACGTCGACGCTATGACAGCGCCTTTACTTCCTCAGGAAACTAAGGAAATTCGCCACGTCCACATTGACTCGGAACAATTTTTACAGATGCACCATAGAAAGCATCCTATCTGACTGCATCACAGCCTGGTATGACAACTGCTCGGCCCAGGACCGCAAGAAACCTCAGAGAGTCGTGAACACCGCCCAGTCCATCACACAACCCCGCCTCCCATCCATTGACTCTGTCTACACCTTCCGCTGCCTTGGGAAAGCGAGCAGCATAATCAAAGACTCCTCCCTCCCAGGTTATTCACTCTTCCAACTTCTTCCATCGGGCAGGAGATACACAAGTCTGAGAACACGCACTAACAGATTTTAGAAACAGCTTCTTCCCTGCTGTTACCAGACTCCTGAATGTCCCTCTTATGGACTGAACTGATCTCTCCACCCGTATTTTCCACTGAGCAGCACTACACTCCGTGCTTCACCCGGTGTTTATGTATTTACATCGTGTATTTATCGTACGACCTATGTTTTCCAGGTATGGAACGATCCGTCTGGACTGTACGCAGAACACTGTACCTCAGTCACGTGACAATAAACCCAAACCTAAATTCAATCCAATCAAGTCCAAGGGGTGTCAACGGATCCCTCAACTGTTCAATGGATAATTGCCCCACCATTGTGTTAGCTTGTGGCTGCTGTTGAGAGTCCAGAATTCTGTTTCTTTCCCAAACACCTTTATTTTTCTTGAACACACTCTATACAAAACTCTATCATCACACCAAACAAATGCCACCTGCAACCCCTTTACATAACAGTGTCAATTATTGGATACTTAACATCAATGAGACATCTAATTGGAATGTCTCTTAACCCATGTTATGGGCCAGGGTTTAGAGAACCCCAAAGTGTATCATCAAGTTCACCTGACACACAACTTTTAATAGATTTCGGTTATGGGGAGCCCACTCTACAGGTGTGATGCAACAGAGATCTAAAGTACTTTTAAAACAAAACAATGTTTGTTCTATGAATCTAGTTAACATTTCATAAACACATAGTAAACATCTTAGCAACTATCAACTCAAATACTTCCCCAAAAGAATACAGCATTCTAAGTATTCCTTAATCTTTCCTAGCAACATCCATAAGACAAATATCCTCTTTAACAAAGATAGCAGGTTTTAAATTCTCTACTGAGAGCAGTTATCACTTTTAAATTAGCAAGTGATCTGAAGATATTCTTTACGTGCAGAGAGATCAAAATTACACCTTGTTTGGCTGGCTGCAGCTCCAACTCTGAAAACGGAACCAAACATACACTGTAGCTGCCAGCTCAAAAACGAAAGTGAAGCAGACAGACAGCTCAGCTCCACCCACACTCTGACATCACTGCAGCTATTTGATAAACACCCATTTTTTTAAAGGTACTCTCACATGACACCCATTCCCTAACACACTGGTGGCTGTGCCTTCAGTTGCCTTGTTCCAACCCTGCCGACATCTCTGCCTCTCTTTCCTTCATTAAACACTCCTTAAAACTACCTCCTTGATCATTTGCCCTAATATCTCCCTATGTGTCTCGGTGTCAATATTTATGTAATAGTTGCTCCTGCAAAGTGCCTTGGGGTGTATTATGACATTAAACGTGCTGCATAAAATATGTGTGTTGTTGTTGTAAATCAACCATCTGTGTGAGCCATTTTGACCAAGGAAGTCCCAGGTTTCCTGGCGACGACCAACCAAGGGGACTGACTCGCCTCATTAGAAGCAGACTTAATATGTGACCTGCCACCAGTCAGGCTCAGAGTAACTTGATTAGGTGTAAGATAGAAATAGTAACACCTATAAAATTACGCTTATGTGCAAGACCTGGGCCGTCATGGAAGAATAGAGGAAATTGGATAATATGTCATTCTTTAAAGATGTATCAATATGTTTTTACGACATATGCAAAAGGAAGATAAACAATCTCATTCACAAGAAAACAAAATAATTTGGTGTTGCTATGACAATATCTGCATAGTGATGATGTCGACCCAGTATAATAACTGGAACATGACACAAGCGCAGATAATTCACAAAATCAGTAGCTAGCATCGCAAGTGGAGATCGGATCCCTGTGAAATAAGGAGCAAAAATCTCACAGGGTAGTGTCTGAGGTTCCTCAGTTGGAGAAGGTGCCTTGAGGCCTGGTACTTCCGATAGAGAGAGAGAGAGAGAGAGAGATGAGAAAACATTCGGAAGGATAGGCAACCCAGGCAGCCCTCACACAGCCGAATAGTCAACTATGGACTGTCATTGCGCATTTCAGTCCTGTGCCACAGTGGGTAGCATCCCTGCCTCTGAGCCAGAATCTCCAGGTTTGAGTCCCACCCCAGGACTTGATGGCCAAGGAAGGTTGTGTGTCAATCTGCAAAATTCCTTTCAACATCAATGGCAGTTGATAAAAGTGGGAGAGTCTCCTGGTCGGCCATATGTAAAAAAAAAAAATTTAGAGTAGCCAATTCTTTTTTTCCAATTAAGGGGCAATTTAGCGTGGCCAATCCACCTAGCCTGCACATCTTTGGGTTGTGGGGGTGAAACCCACGCAAACACGGGGAGAACGTGTAAACTCCGCACGGACAGTGACCCAGAGCCGAGATCGAACCTGGGACCTCGGCGCCATGAGGCAGCAGGGCTAACCCACTGCGCCACCGTGCTGCCCCCTGGTCAGACATACTTGACGCGGAGTGGCGGCCCTTAAGCTATAAGCCTCTGGCGAGAGTCTAGCGACCTGTTCCAGGGATAGCTAGCTATGGAAACCAAGGAAAGCGTGCTTTAGTGCATCACTAGGTGCGGGAAGAGAATTGGAATTGGAATTGTACCTTATTGTACACCAAGTTCGCATAATCCCTTGAACTTTGATAGGGCACGTAAGCGAACCTGGGAATGAAAAAAGTGGAAAATTCCTCACGGGAAGAATTATTGGAGACTCCTTTCTTCTTTGTGACTAGGACCCGAGTGTGGTTTCCTTAAGGCTAGGTTTTCATTAAAGGAGACATAAAAATGATAGGGTGTACCCTGACGTGTGTATCTAACTGGATAGACTGAAGAAAGTCTGGAGGCAGCAGCACAGGAATGTCTGCACTGCTGAGTAACCTTTGACCGATAAAGAATGCAATCTCCTCGCCCTTTTACCAACAACCCCCCCCCAACTCACTGATCAGATAACATATTTTAAAAGTTATATTCAGAATATTTGGCAACAATCATGTTGCCCCTGTAAATGTTTCATGATAGATTTTTCCTCAAAATATTGATGAACTCTGCCTTAGGAACGTTTCACTTTGTTGAAACCCATGGTGAGATTTACCCTCGTGAGTTCCGAAGTGAATCTTGAAAATATCTCAAAATCAAAATATTTTGTAAGAAAAACAGCATTCCTTCGAGTTGAATCTGTCAGCTGATGAATGCTTCTTTAAGAAAGAGATGAATGAAGCCGTTGGTTACCTCACTATCTATTCCAGGCCAGTAAAATGTGCCACAAACAGCAATAGGATGAATCACTAATTATTCTCTTTTTTGTCGGTGTCGGTTCTGGGAGAACGGTTGCGGTGATGACTTTAAGAGCTCACTACGAGCACCGTGGGATCTTCAACATCCTCTCAATCCTTCAGAGTAAGCATACAGAGCTTTGGCTTAATATCCCATCCAAAGCACTGTAAGTTACATCAACACCTTTGCAGACAGGGATACCAAGCGCAAATACAGATAAGGTGCTCCGTTCCAAAGTGCAGTCTCGGTTAAATAAAGGGTTAAAATTCTGCGTCTGAGGCTTTTGATCAATGGGCCTTTAATAATGCCCTTGCTTATTATGCTTGGCAGATGGAACAGTCTTTTCGTATCAGTAAGTACAATATTAATTCCATGATTTCAATCAGCCTCTGGCCAGAGTCTTGACTGGAATTTCAATGGGGTTACGGTGCAACTTGCCTCACACGGCGAAACACACATGTTCCAAGTATGAGGAGTGTGTTTTTGTGGAAGTTAGGGTCATTTGTGCGTAGGTTGAAACGAACTAGAATATTTTGAATTAGCTTCCAGCATTCAAAATCAGTGGATTATTGCATAATGCGATGATTGCCAACCAAAAGTGAATGAAATACAATTTGGCTGAATGACAGTGCGACATTATTATGGCCTTTGTTCCCTCTTTTGTGTATCTTCAAGGCAAATGGAACAACATCTTTCCTGTTAACTGAATGAAAAGAAATGTGGAGCTAGAAGCAGGAATATAGAAAATAGGAGCAGGCCATTCGGCCCATTGAGTCTGCTGCACCATTCAATATGGGCATAGCTGATCCTCTGGGCGGAATTCTCCGGTATCGGCGCGATGTCCGCCGACCGGCGCCAAAAACGGCGCAAATCAGTCGGGCATCGCGCCGCCCCAAAGGTGCGGAATCCTCCGCATCTTGGGGGGCCCAGCCCCAACCTTGAGGGGCTAGGCCCGCAGCGGACTGATTTCCGCCCCGCCAGCTGGCGGAAAAGGCCTTTGGTGCCCCGCCAGCTGGCGCGGAAATTTCATCTCCGGGTGGCACATGCGCGGGAGCGCTGCGGGCGCTCACGGCATTCCCGCGCATGCACAGTGGACGGAGTCTCTTCCGCCTCCGCCATGGTGGAGACCGTGGCGAAGGCGGAAGGAAAACAGTGCCCCCACGGCACAGGCCCGCCCGCCGATCGGTGGGCCCCGATCGCGGGCCAGGCCACCGTGGGGGTACCCCCCGGGGCCAGATCGTCCCGCGCCCCCCCAGGACCCCGGAGCCCTCCTGCGCCGCCTTGTCCCGCCGGTAAGAAAGGTGGTTTAATCCACGCCGGCGGGACAGGCATCCTAGCAGCGGGACTTCGGTCCATCCGGGCCGGAGAATCGCGGGGGGGGGGCGCCAACCCGCGCGGCGCAATTCCCGCCCCCGCCGAATCTCCGGTGCCGGAGAATTCGGCAACCGGCGGGGGCGGGATTCACGCCAGCCCCCGGCGATTCTCCAACCTGGCAGGGGGGGCGGAGAATCTCACCCTCTGTCTCAACGCCATACTCCTGCGCTCTCCCCATTCCCCTTGACTCCTTCTTAAATATATTCAGTGACTTGGCCTCCACAGCCTTCTGTGGTAGAGAATTCTACCAAGGGGGAGTCGGAGATTGTTTCGAGGGCCTCAGAGATCGGGATGCCGCTTTGTATCCCTGTCTGCAAAGGTGTTGATGTAACTTACCTTTTGGATGGGACATTAAGCCAAAGCTCTGTATGCTTACTCTGAAGAATTGAGAGGATCTTGAAGATCCCACAGTGCTCGTAGCGAGCTCTTAAAGTCATCACCACAACCATTCTCCCAGAACCGACACCAACAACAAAGAGAATAACCGATCTCTCGGAACAATGGGAGTACCGGCGCGCAGAGCCCGTTCAGGCCCATTATTAACCGAGAGTTGTGTTGAATAGCCATGTGTTTCCCGCCACTGCGATCGCCGGGAAACAGGCAGCTAAACTCGCTCGCCAGGGGACTTTGCACCTTTTTGGAAGAATCACGCCCATAGAATAACATATAATCCTGACAGTGCAGAAGGAGGCCATTCGACCCATCGAGTCTGCACGTTGAAAGACCACCCTGCCTATGCCTGATATCCCCGTCCTAATCTTGAAATCCCACCCCAAGGGCACTTTAGCATGACCAATGTACCTAATTTGCTCGTCTTTGGACTGTGGGAGGAAACCCACGCAGACAAGGGGAGGAAATGCATATTCCACACTGGCAGACAGTCACCTGAGTTTGGAATTGAACCCAGGTCCGTGGCGCTGTGAGGCAGCAGTGCTAACCACTGTGCCGCCGTGCTGCCCCACTGTATCCCCTCTAAGACAAGTCTATCCTTCCTTAGGTAAGTCGGCCAAAACTGTAACACTGCACTCTCGGTGTGGACTCACCAAAGCCTGAATTGCAGCAAGACTCCTGTGGTCCACCTGCATTTTAACTAACTGGCAGAGGAGGCCTAGGTAGTTTTTCTTGGATGATAATAAGATCCTAATTCTAGTTACCATTGCTAAAGTCCGTCAGAGCACGGTAACTGCCATGTAAAACTAGAGGATAACTGCCTATCTTATAATCTTGAATAATGGAAGGAGCCCAAAGACGAGTGCAAATTCATTTTGATTTAAGTCAGTGGTGGCACTTTCATGGAGAATTCATCGCCGTAAAAGGAAACATAAGCAGAACAAAGATCCCAGAAAGTTCTCTGCAGCCTCCAAGATAAGCATAACGTCACCCTCGAGACGAATGCACTCGATGCATGTCACATAATTCACATATAACGTGCAATTAATTTCCTTTTTCCACAGCTCATAAAAGAAAAAATAAGTATTGGCATCTTTGAATGCTAGCACAGGTATTGGATAACAGTATGCATTACCAGTTCTTTTGATCAGGCGCCATGGCAATGCACTGCAGTGTGCAATCCTGGCACCATTGGTGCATTGTGGCTGCAATTGCTTAATGTACACCGTATACTGCAGCAACTCACCAAGGAAACTTTCACCGCACCTGTGACCTCCAACAATCCAAGCAACAATCCCTGAGGAACCACATCGTAGAATCGGAATGCTTGAGAGCATGGAAGGTGGCCATTTGGCCGTCTCTGTCAGAAAGCCCCATCGCCTCACCTTTTCCCCACAGCTCTGCAATTCTGTTTTCCTCTTCAGATAATGATACAATTCCCATTTGAACGCCATGATTGGAATCTGTATGGGCCACACTCTCTGGCAGTGATTTTCAAAGCGCTGTGTGAAAAAGGTTTGTCCCCATGTTCCCTCGGATTCTTTTGCAAATCACCTGACATCAGTGTCCTCTGGCTCGTAATCCTCCTGCCAATAGTAAGAGGTCCTCTCCTTTAGAGTCCTTATGACTTTTTACAAAATCAATTTAGAGTACCCAATTCATTTTGTCCAATTAAGGGTCAATTTAGCGTGGCCAATCCACCTACCCTGCATATCTTTGGGTTGTGGGGATGAGACCCACGCAGACATGGGGAGAAAGTGCAACCTCCACACGGACACTGACCCGGGGCCGGGATCAAACCCGGGTCCTCGGCGCCGTGAGGCAGCAGCGCTAACCACTGCACCACTATGTCGCCCGAGCCCTCATGGGTGGGATACTCCCTTTAGGCGACTAAGTCCCCACGCCCGCCGGAAAACGGGTGGGAATCACTCCGGTCATTTTCCTAGAAAGTCCGGGGTGATTCTCCGTCTTCAAGGGGGCGAGCAGGGCTCCGGCGTTCCGCAGCTCCGGCTGCAGGCGGGGCGCTGCAGTTATGCCCGCGAGGCCGCGCGTGCGCACGGCGGCCATCTCCACGCCAGCCCCTGCGCATCATGGCGGAGCCCTACAGGGGCCCGGCGCGGAGGACCATAGTCCCCACCCCCGGAATAAGCGCGCCCGCTGATCAATAGCCCCTGATTGCAGGAGTGGCCACCATGGAGGCGCCCCCCCCGGAATCGGATCCCCCTGGCCCCCACCAGGACTCCGATGTCCCACCGGGTAGGACCACATGTGAACCACGCCGGCGGGACACGGCGGAACTCGGCCCGTCGAGCCCAGAGAATCGGCGCGAGCGCGATCGTTGCATCGCATGTCGGGGGCTGCTTTCAACGGCCCCCGACCGGCGCTGCAACGATCGCGCAAGCGTGACTGCCAGCATTTCTCCGGTCGCCGGAGAATCGCGTGTCGGCGTGGGAGCCTGTTTTGGGTAATTCTCCGCCCTCGTGCCAAGCGCAATTTCAGAAAATCCTGCCCGGATTTCTCACACACCATTCTGGAGATTGGACATATAACAACGATTCTGGGCCAGTATGCCGGAATTCCCTGCCAAACTGCATCAGCATCACTTGTGCAATGAGGAAGTCCCTCCTTCGTCTCTCTTCTCACTGCATCCAGGGTGTGGTCGATATCCAAAACTAAAAAATGAATTCCTATCTCACCGCCGACTCGTTCAAACTCCTCTACCAATTGCAATACATCGGAAAAGTAAAAGAGGACAAAAAACTGGTGAAACAAACTAAACAATTTTATATTAACCACAACTGTATAACTCTAAGGTTAAGGCAGTAATTCTGGCTCAGGGTTCCAATGTCATTTCGAAGCTGGGTATAACCAACTCCACTGGGCTGGCCATGGGCTTAGAATGTCAGGGTCCAGCGGGCAGCACGGTGGTTAGCACTGCTGTCTCACGGCACCGAGGTCCCAGGTTCGATTCCGGCTCTGGGTCACTGTCCGTGTGGAGTTTGCACATTCTCCCCGTGTCTGCGTGGGTTTCGCCCCACAACCCAAAGATGTGGGTGGATTGGCCACGCTAAATTGCCTCTTAATTGGAAAACATGAATTGGGTACTCCAAATTTAAAAAGGAAGAATGTCAGAGTCCCCCCACTGGGCGGCACGGTGGCGCAGTGGTTAGCACTGCTGCTTCACGGCACCAAGGACCCGGGTTTAATCCCGGCCTCGCGTCACTGTCCGTGGGGAGTTTGCACATTCTCCCCGTGTCTGCGTGGGTCTCACCTCTATGTGCACGGTAGGTGGATTGACCATGTTAATTTGCCTCTTAATTGGATTTTTAAAAAAAAATGTCTTAAAAAAAAGAATTTCAGTGTCCCGACTGGCAAGGCAAAATCTCTTCGCCCAACTTAAGGAAGGCTTATGAACAAGAGGTGGACAAAGGAAGTATTTCAAAGACACCCTCGAGGTTTACCTCAAGAAATGCAACCTAGATGTCAATGGATGGGAGACCTTTACCGGCCTAGTCGCACCCAATCGGGGGTAAGATCTAACCCTGTCTCGCATGGGTAAGTGGGTTTAAGAACTGATTTAACCGTACCTACGCTGGATCTAACCAGTTCCCAGCATCTACCAGCCTGTCCAGGGAGACCCCAGCCAGATGCTGTACAGTACTGGTCCGTCCAAATGTGGACCAGACCGATGGCAGCTGGGGGATCTCCCAGGCCTTTGGAGGCCACTGGGTGGTCAGTGACAGGGCAGGGTGATCCCCTGGCTCTCCACCAGCACCAGGGCATTTCCAGGCTGACACCTTGGCACTGCCACCATGGCACTGTTGAGGTGCCTGGGTGGCACTGCCAGGCTGGCAGGAGCACTGTTAGGGTGCCGGTGCCAGGGTGACCAGGTGCCAGGGGGGCACTGCCAAGGGTCAGAGCCTGTGGGGCCATGCCCATGAAAGGAGGGATGAAGGGTGGTGGGGTGAAGGGCAGGTATCAAGGGGCCTCCAGAAGGTTGGGGGGGTGGGTGAATGGTGGGGGTCCTAGAAGGGGGGGGGGACCCAAAAAGGGCTGAGGGAAGGCCTGAAAAGGGGGGGGGGCCTCAGTGACCCCATAGCAATGTGTCCTCTCTTTGGGGGGGGGGGATCTGGGGCAGTGCCCATGTGCGTGGGGTGTGGCATTGTCCATGGGTGAGGGCGTGCGGGAGACCTCAAGCTCACTTAGAGATCGGGGCACCCTTTCAAAATGGTGGCCTGATCTCTGAGGAGCGAGTCTGGACAGTATTCAGCTCCCCAGTGATGAAAACAATTCCAGAGAGAAACACCCCAGGCCTGAAAAAGTGACTGTGGTTAGATAGCGGTGGGGAGCTCGCTGACAGAGAAACTCCCAGCCAAGCCCGCCTGAAATGACACTTAGAAACCTTGCCCCTCCGTTAGATACCGCCCCTACTTGGAGGAACCTCCTGACTGAAGGGACACAATTCTTCGAGGACACGGCAAGACAGGATCCTGAGGAACGGATATCAGCGACCTCGCGTCCGAGGACTTAGCCCACTTCTGGGAAACATCTGCCAAGTGTGCGGTCAAAGATGCAGTTCGAGGATCGGGCCCATTAGCCATGCAAGAACCCAGAGAGCAGATGACCAATAACACCGAGTTTCTTAGGTGGACAATCACACTCGTTCGTGAGTAATCGCCAAAGAAGAAGAAGATTCCGAGCTGCTCAGCTGACCTTGTTAGCAATCCACCCTCTCTGCTATGTGGGGCTTGCCTGTTACACCGTGTACTACCCTTAAAACACTGTCAGGACCCACATGTGCACCTTAAAAACAACTTTGGTTTTGTGCAGCCTGCTGGTGGCATTGTGCGATACTTTTTGGATTGTTGCACATCTGTGCACTCATGCAGCTTATAGAGAACACTGCTAAGATTTAGCATATATAATTCAGCTACGATTTAGCATATATAATTCAGCTAAGATTTAGCATATATAATTCACCAATAGAATACACTTTCTTTTTTCTGAGGAAAAGACATTGCTCCCCAGCCAAGCTCTATGCCCGCGAACTCTGCCAACATTAATAGCCCAGTAATCACACATTTCCAATAACTGATTGGGCAAGGTACAAGGGGGCTGATCTTGAGTCGGGCTGACATTATAGTTAAAATAAAAATGCAGAATAAAATGACTTCCCACCATCTTCAACTGCGTTTATTTATCTATCCAGGGAAAACATGCTGAGGAGAGGCTTATGAAGGATGTCGTATAGAAAGCCCATTTCCAGCACTGATGTTTTGACGCTTACAATAACAGATCCCAGAAGCGCCGTAATCACGCACTCTGGACTCCAGCAAATGAACAATCAAGGCCTACTATTAACAAATTGAAAACTGGAGCCAAAAATTTATCACAAGTGTGTGTTATGTGCACAGATTGGAATACATTGTGAACACTTAAATGGGACACAGTCGCTACTCCATTATCGTTTGCACCAGAAATTGTGAGAAGCTCGCTCCGGGTGTGGGGTCTCAAGTTAACCCCCCATGTCCAATTAAAGATTGAGCACAATCTTTGAACTGGACCTGGGGGTTAAATTCCGGGGGATTGCCACATTTTGCCCCTGTGGGGAATATGCTTCCCTGCACGCAGTTCTCCAATTTCAAATCCCATTCCTTGAGACAGCCCTGAAATCAATGTCTCAACACCCCAGGACTTGTGTACATAAAACCATTGCAGCATTCACTTCAATTCACACAATGTGATGGCACATGAAATTGCCGTGATGACTTTATCTTCACAGAGAGTCAGGACGTTAGGATTTAGTCATATTGAACTTCCTAAAATAACCGTGGTGCCACTTTTAAACAGAAATTTCCCTTATTATCACAGTACATTTTTATTTTTTTCATTTTTTACAAATAAATTTAGTGTATCCAATTAATTTTTTCCAATTAAGGAATTTAGCGTGGCCAATCCACCTACCCTGCACATCATTGGGTTGTGGGGGCAAAACCCACGCAAACACGGGGAGAATGTGCAAACTCCACGCGGACAGTGACCCAGAGCGGGGATCGAACCTGGGACCTCGGCGCCGTGAGGCAGCAGGGCCCACCACTTGCGCCACCATTATCACAATACATGAAGTCATTTTCCCTTCGGGAAGCTAAAATGGACTGCTGTATCTTCTGCCATGTAACTCGGATTGTTTTCCAGTTTTTAAAAAATTCTCTTTAATGTACCTATTAGAGTAAATGTACTTGATTTTCCTTTTCTTGGGGGAAGATGTTGGAGCTATCCAGATGTTAGAGCTGTCCACATGTTAGATTATCCAAATCAGAAACTACAGGTCAGAAAGGGATGTAATTGGAGGGGGAAAAGAATACAAGAAAATATGCAATGATCATTTGTTTTGTCAATTGTTAAGGTTTCATCGCCACTCTTGGCCTCAGATTGACCTCCCTAAAGTAAAATAATGTGGGTGCTGGAAACCTGAAATGTAACCCAAAAATGCTGGGATTACTCAACCGGTCAGGCAGCACATGCTGAGAGAGAAACAGAGTTAAACATCTGTCTCAATTCTCCCCTTCTCCAAAGTGCTCTGCCTTGGGCTTCTTTCTCCAATTCTGTATGCAATCCTCCAAACTTTAAGTGTTCCAGACTGATCCACCTTTGCTCTTCTTCCCTCTTAATTAAGTTCCCTCTTTCTGTCCTTGCGTCACCTCTTTCAACATCCCATTCCCTCTCTATGCAATCCCGATCCAATTAAACTTGCCCTTTTCTGATGAAAATAATCAAAACAAGTCCTTCTTGTGCCACAGGCAACTTCCCCTTCGCCACTTTTTCCAGTAATCCACTTTTCCACATTCATTTCCAAGCCCACATTCTGAAAATTCCCAGGAATCTTAACCTTCCCGTTCCTCGGCATCCATGTTTCTGCACAGCAGGTTCACATCAATACCCCCTTTACTTCAGTTCTCCATTCAGTTAAATGAGCAACTGGTCAATAAGGGAGACCACCGAGTGTAAATATTCAGCCTGTTCTGTGATATAAAACTATTTCTGTTAGAACAAGTACAGGGATCTATTCAAATCAGATTAGCTTCCAGAAATCACAGTTAATGTTTACTTTGAATACAAATATACCAAAACAGCCATAAGGAAAATTTGCCAAAGTTAAAATATCCTACCTTGGTTTAAGTGCCAAGAATTTGTTGAGTTGAATTTTTATTCATTTCCTGGGCACTTTTGATTCTGGTTGGGTTTTAAGCAGATGTTCAGTTTGTTTGGCCTCCATTCAGCCCCTTCCTCAAAGCAGCTGAAGTCTGAAACCCCGATAGATCAATGCAAATCCCACCCAGGTACGTTGCCCCCAAAATGCTTCTTTTCACTCAATATTTATGAATCAGGTTGATCACGTCAAGGAGGCGAACTGAAATGTCAAAACCAAAAGTCGTGAACACGGCCCAGTCCATCACACGAACCTGCCTCCCATCCATTGACTCCATCTACACCTCCCGCTGCCTGGGGAAAGCGGGCAGCATAATCAAAGATCCCTCCCACCCGGCTTACTCACTCTTCCAACTTCTTCCATCGGGCAGGAGATACAGAGGTCTGAGAACACGCATGAACAGACTCAAAAACAGCTTCTTCCTCACTGTCACCAGACTCCTAAATGACCCTCTTATGGGCTGACCTCATTAACACTACACCTTGGATGCTTCATCCGATGCCAGTGCTTATGTAGTTACATTGTACATGTTGTGTTGCCCTATTATGTATTTTCTTTTATTCCCTTTTATTCCCATGTACTTAATGACCTGTTGAGCTGCTCGCAGAAAAATACTTTTCACTGTATCTCGGTACACGTGACAATAAACAAATCCAATCCAATCCCTTGTGGGAGACCTGGCCTGTTCTTCAAGTAACAAGCATGCTT